>NC_041386.1:505440251-505471905 GCF_002162155.2 Triticum dicoccoides | reverse complement strand
GAGGGGTGCCCGTGGAGGGGTGGTTGAACAGGACCCCGTGGTGTGGAGGGCTGGATGAACAGTAGATGGTGGAGGGGTGGTTGAACAGTAGCCGGTGGAGTAGCGCGCGGTGGAGGCTGGAGGAATAGGAGTCCATGGAGGCTGGATGAACAGGAGCCCGTGGAGGCTGGAGGAGGTCGACGGTGGAGATGAACAGTATCCCGTGGAGTCCCGTTTTGCGGTACGCCACACCCCTCCCGATGAATAGGACCCCCGTTTCGACCGTAGCGCTCCAACACAAGTCTGTTTCGTCCGTTTTGCACTACGCCACACCCCTCCCGATCAACAGGACCCCCGTTTCAACCGTAGGAGGTCCGTTTCCTCCGTTTTGTGGTACGCCAGACCCCTCCCGATGAACAGGATCCCGTTTCGAACATGGCCGGTCGAACACAAGGCCGTTTCCTGCGTTCTACGGTACGCCAGGCCTTGTTTCCATCGCCTGTTCGGTCCAAGCCCTCCCGATGAACACGACGCATTCCGTTGCCTCCCCATGAACACGACGCATTCCGTTGCCTCCCCATGAACACGACGCATTCCGTTGCCTCCCCATGAACACAATGCATTCCGTTGCCTCCCCATGAACACGACGACGACGCTGTTTCTCCATTCCGACCCAACCATGTACACGAGCCCTGGCCGTACGTATGCGCGAGTAGGCGTTCAAGATCCCGCCCGTATGTACACATACATGGCCGTATTTTCTTTCTTGCACCCTGGTCGCTGTACGTACGTGTAAATGCTATGTGCGCACCTCTACTACGACACGTGCGCGCCTCTACTACGACACGTGCACGCCTCTACTACGACACGTGCGCGCCTCTACATCGACCAGTATGTACGTACACGTTCGTGACCAGAATGACAACGCTACGTACGCTTCGACCAGGTGAGTCCCGACTGTCAGGCACTTCCTTGCCTGCGAAGATGTAGCTAGTCGGTCCCAGCAGTCAGGGGCGAATCGTTTTTCTGCTCGGACGCACTTCCTTGCGTGCGAAGATGTAGCTGGTGGGTCCCAGCAGTCAGGGGGAAACATTTTTTTCGCGAAATACAGTGGCCCGTCTGGTGGGTCCCAGCTGTCAGGTGGAGGAATCATTATTTTCCGCGTAATAAGGAGGCACTTCCTTGCTGCGGCCATGGACCCAGCTGTCAGCCTCTCCACGTACAGTCCACGTCTGATGGAAGTCGTTCCTTGACCATGTTGACCATGCCGCGCCGAGAGCACCAGGGCGATGGACGACGGCGAGGCCTAGGAAGGGGACGACACGAAGGCAGGGAAGACCCGGCAGTTGTTTCCCACGCGGAGGGGAGTACGACTGTATGAGGGTTTACTGGTTCGTCTGCCGTCGCCGGAGAATAACAGCAGGTGTGGGTGAGTAGAGGGATGGCTAGGCCAGCGATGGGAGTACGGTCGGGCGGTGAGGCCTGCGTGGCAACACAGCTGACCGCGAGGAGGAGGGAGCAGACAGTCCCGCCGACGCTTGTTTGAGCGGCTGGAGCAGGAAGAGCAGAGATTGAAGAAGCACGACGGTCGTTGGATGGACATCCAACAGTCAGTGCTTGTGCGTCAACCTTTTTTTAGGAAAGCCTCAAATTTGTGGAAAACAGCATACAACCCATCTGCCATTATTTCTAATAATTTACAGCCCATTTGCTAATTCTTAAGGTTTTTTTGGAGCCCATATTCTTTTTGTTAGCATTACAGCCCATATTGTGGCAACGGTTAAAAAATTATACGAATTTTTGCATATTTCGGTGCGGTCCGAACTGTTTTTAATCCTGAAATTTCGACTCACATTCAAACTGATTTTAAAAATAAATGTAAATCAATATAAAATCCAACAAATTCTCCACGCATAAAAATTAATGTAATTTAAAATCTTGAAATGAAAAAAAGATATTTGAAACTAATTGCCGGTTTGATGTGTTTTAAAAATTTACAACCCATTTCTCATTACTGATGGGCCATTTTCTCGGCCAGCCGAATGAAAGCTCTCCTCGTCTTGAAAGATTTGCAGCCCAACAGGCCTGACAAAGCGACTTACTTGGCAAATCACAAAAAAACTAGGCTCTGGCCGTGGGCGTAGCTGTCAGCCTCTCCACGTATAGTATTCTTCCGATGGAAGTCATTCCTTGACGACGTTGACCACGCCGCGCGGAGAGCACCACAGCGGTGGATGACGGCGAGGCCTAGGAAGGGGACGACACGACAGTGGAAGCCCGCGCGGAGAGGACTACAAGGGTTCACTGGTTCGGCTGCGGTGTGAGGCTACCGTCGCCGCAGGGCCTGGCCAGCGGTGGGAATAGTAGGGGGCGGTGAGGCCTCTGCGGCAGCACAGTCGGCCACGGGAGGCAGGAGCATGCGGCACAGCCGGCCTCGGGAGGCAGGAGCATGCGGCACGACCGGCGCTGCTTTGGGCGGCTGGAGCAAGAAGACCAGAGGTTGAAGAAGCACTACGGCCGTTGGATGGACATCGTACGATCACTGGAGCTAGAATCGTTCATATTGACTAAGTTGACAAAGCCCTTCATCCCCGTCAACTTAGTAGGCCCACAAGTCTGCCTCCCAGCAAGGTGGGTCCCAGCTAGCCGGGGGAGTATTCATTTTTTTGTGCGTAATAAGGAGGCACTTCCGGTGGGTCCGAGCTGACAGCGGGGGGAACGTTTTTTTCACGAAATACGGTGGCCCATCTGGTGGGTCCCAGCTGTCAGGGGGAAATGATTTTTTTTCGCAAAATACTGGTGGCCCGTCCGATGGGTCCCCACTGTCAGGTGGAGGAATAATTATTTTCCGCGTAATAAGGAGGCAGTCCCTTGCGGCTGCTATGGACCCAGCTGTTAGCCTCTCCACGTACAGTATTCTTGTGATGGAAGTCGATCATTGACCACGCCGCGCCGAGAGCACCAGGGCAGTGGACGACGACGAGGACTAGGAAGGGGACGACTCGGAGCCGGGGAAGACGCAGCAGTGGATGCCCACGCGAAGAGGAGTACGAGGGTTCACTGGTTCGGCTGCGGTGTGAGGCTGCTGTCGCCGCAGAATAACAGGGGGTGTGGGTGAGTAGAGGGATGGCCTGGCCAGCGGTGGGAGTAGTAGGGGGCGGTGAGGCCTCCGCGGCATCATAGCCGGCCACAGGAGGCAGGAGCACGCGGCATGACCGGCGCTGGTTTGGGCGGCTGGAGCAAGAAGTCCAGAGGTTGAAGAAGCACTACGGCCGTTGGATGAACATCGTATGGTAACATGAGCTAGAATCGTTCATATTGACTAAGTTGACAAAGCCCTCCGTCCCCGTCAACTTGGTAGGCCCACAAGTTAGCCTCCCACTATGCTGGGTTCCAGCTGGCAGGGGGAATATTCATTTTTTTGTGCGTAATAAGGAGGCACTTCCTTGCGTGTGAAGATAGCTGGTGGGTGCGACATGTCAGCGGGGGGCACTTTATTTCGCGAAATACAGAGGCCCTTCTGGTGGGTCCCAGATGTCAGGTGGAGGAATCATTATTTTGCGCTTAATAAGGAGGCATTTCCTTGTGTGCGGCCGTGGACCCGGCTATCAGACTCTCCACGCACAGCCTACTTCTGATGGTGTCGTTCGTTGACCACGTTGACCACGCCGCGCCAAGCGCATCCAAGGTGGTGGACGACGGCGAGGCCCCGGACAGCAATGAGCCAGAGATGGGAAGACGCGGGAGTAGAGTCGTAGACAGAGAGGTGTACGAGGGTTAACTGGTTCTAGTGCGGTGTGGTTCGGCAGTTGGTGGAGAAGAACATGAGGTGTGGAGGGGTGGAGGGATGGCTTGGCCAACGGTGGAGTAGCGCTTCATAGCGAAGCGTGCTAAGCAGAGCTGCTAGCAGCCGGAGGTGGGAGGTGGTCCCGACAACGCTGGAGGAAGAAGACGAGAGATTGAAGATGGAAGCCGGTCGTTGGATGTAAATCCAACGGCTAACATGTCAGAATCATTTGTTGACTAAATTAACAACGACTTGCATTGGCTTCGACCTATTGGCCCACATTTCAGTCTCCAAAAATGTGGCACGTATTCAACCCATTTTTTAGAATTTACAGCTTTTTTTTGCGCGGTAGAATTTACAGTCAATTTGATCTTTTTTTGAATTACAGCCATTAGCTGGGCTGGGTGAACAAATAATGTAGCATCCATGCGGCCCGTTTATTTTATTTCCTAAAAAATTACAGGCCATTTGCACTTTCTCGAAATACATGATTTTGCTGGGCTGATTCTAATTATAATGTTGGGTTGGGCCAGCAATGTTATCAAAAAATAAAAAGGGGCTGAGCATTTTGTTATAAATATATTTAAATAATAAGTGATATTATTACATTTCTCCTTAAATCTTACCAAGCTTTTGTACACAATCACTAGGATTTTCGTGCCAAAACAATCCAGGATTTTATTTGTTAAGAAATTATTTTTATAAGTTAATAAGGTGTGGGATATTGTTTTCTTACATATGTAAGTATCTGTTAAATATATGATGACAATAAAAATAATATATAATAACATATAATTTTTTTTTAGAAAAACAGGGAGCATCTCCCCGGTTCCATTGCTGAGAACGAAACCACAACATATTCTGATACAGCAGCTCAAAGAGCAGTTCGAAAGCAAAGTTAGAAAAGCTACAAACTAGGGGGGTGGATGAACAATTTCTCTGAATAACACAAATCACCCGAGCGGTGCCAAAGGCAGAGCGGATAGAGCACTCAAATGACACAAGGAGGGTCCAGCGAAGCCTTCATGGTCTTCAGCCGAGGGGCCATGTCAGCCTGCGGTGACCAGTAAGCAAGCAGAGACACTGGGCTGGAAGGCGTAGCATGGTGGATGTCCCTCTTTTTCGGCGCCAGGTGCCCATCATCTTCATCAGAGATCTTGAGATGAGCCCACGGGTCCAGCCCCAGAGCAGGTCGAGCCTTGTTCAGCCACAAGTGATCGCCAACAGTTTCTAGAGGGATCTTGTTAGGGTTTCCATGAAGCTCATCAACTTGTCCTTGTCCGATTCGGAGGAGAGAATCACCCAGTTCCTCACCATGTTCCTGATCAACCTCAAGACCTGCGGAATGGAAATCCAGGAGGTGTTACTGAAAATCATAGCATTTCTATATTTCCAGAGGCACCAAAGGACAGCTGAGCTAACAGTGTTTAAAACTGAGCACTTTTTGGTAGCAATCCAGAATCTGGCGACAAATTCGAAGGATGAGCCAATCTGACTACAGAAATATTCCTCAATGTGGTCCCAGAGATGTTTAGCAACTATACATTCAAAAAATAGGTGAGAACAAGACTCTTGTTCCAAGCAGTAAACACAATCAAGGGGTTTGATGATGTGTATCTTCCTAAGGTTATCCCTAGTCATCAATTTTTTTGGAGAGAATCCAGAGAAATACATGAATTTTAGGGGGAACTCTCAATTTCCAGACAACAGAGATAAACACGGGTTGAACCCCTCTAAAGTTGATAACATGATAGAGGGAGCTGGAGGAATACTTCCCCTTATTGTCCAGCTGCCAAATCAGGGCATCCGGCTCGGCAGTAAAGGTAATGCTTTTGGCAATTTCCTCCAACTGTAACCATTGTTCCATGAGACTATCACTAAAGTTCCTTCTAAAAGAGAGTTTTAGGCATTGACCGTCCCAAACTTCATTGACACTTTTGTTAAGCTCACTGCAAACAGAGTAAATAGGCCAAAATTGGACTGCTAGGGGGGATGTGCCAAACCAAGTATCTTCCGAGAACCTAGTTTTGCTCCCATCCCCTAGTTCCATCTATAGCCAAATTTCACAGCATGCATAGTAGATTTTAATCCTTTCCAGAATCTAGAGGTCTTAGGATTGGAGGAAGGGACAAAAATATTAGGTTTATTTCCTAGGTATTTATGGGCAATAAGAAGCTTCCAGGGTTTCAGGTCTTCCTCATAGAATCTTTTAATACAAGACCCTAGAAGACAGATGTTAATTTCTTGGAGGTTAGGTATGCCTAGGCCTCCAAAATCTTTTTTCATAGATACTAGGGCCCAATTAGCAAGGTGTAGCTTCCTATTTCCCTCAAAATCATTCCACAAGCAATGAGACATCTGAGAATTGGTGAGGTTCACTGCCCATTTAGGGAACTTGAAGAAGGAGAGGAGATACACTGGAATGCTAGCCAAACAAGCTTGTATGAGGATCAATCTACCTTTGTAAGAGAGAAGTTTGCCCCTCCACCCAGCAATCCTTTTAATGATTTTATCCAGAAGGGGTCGGATATCCTCTCTCCTCAGTTTATCATAGTGGAGAGGGATACCTAGGTACTTAATGGGGAAGTTACCTTTATTACAGACTAGAATAGAGAGGAAGTCAGCTAACTCCTGATCATCCATGTTGATAGGGATGAGTTCACTTTTAGATTAGTTGATTCTCATGCCTGAGACTTGTTCAAACCAGGTTAGAACAGTTTTTAGATTAGCATGTGTGGAGTCATTGTCTAAGAAAAGGATGGTATCATCTGCATATTGAAGGCAGATGATGCCACCAGGGAAGTCCTCAGGACAGAGCCCTGCAATCAGACTATGATCAGTAGCTTTGCTCAGCATTTTAGTAAGAACGTCCACTACTAAATTAAACAAAAGCTGGGAGATGGGGTCACCTTGCCTAAGGCCTTTACCAGCAAGGAAAAAAAATCACTTTCACAGTTATTTAACTTGACCCCAACAGACCCCCATGAGTAAGTTGCTGGATCCAACTCTCCTCTATGAAAGGCTTGGAAAAGATCTAAGAGATCATTTTTCACCAAGTCCCAAAAATGCTGGTAAAACAAGAATGGAATCCCATCAGGACCAGGAGCCCCATCAGGATAAGAGCTAAAAATGGCTTCCTTCACCTCTGTCTCTGAAAAAGGGGCTTCTAGCAGCTCATTTTCAGCAGGAGAGACTTTTTCAGAAGCAGAAAAAAAATTGTTTTGTAGAGAGAACCCAGAAGGGTTTTCTTTCTTAAACAGGTCTGTGTAGAAGTCACTAGACACTTTCAGCATCTCATCTACCTCAGTAACAGGGCCATTAGGGTCATCAAGGGAGTGAATGAGGGTTTTCCTCCTCCTCCTCTGGTTAGCTACTGCATGGAAGTAAGCAGTATTTCTATCACCCTCATTAACGTTCCTATCTCTAGACCTTTGTTTGGCTTCGATTTCTTCTTGAAGCCAAATTTTCTTGAGCTCTCCATGGACAAAGTTTAATCTATTAGTCCAACCTCAGAGAGGTCAGTGGTTTCTGCCTTAATATCTAGAGAATCAAACTTAAGGAGGAGAAGCCTTTTGTATCTTCTAAGATTAGCTTCCTCATTGGAGTTCCACCCTTTGGTAGTTCTTCTAAATCTCCTGATTTTGATCTGCCAGTTTTCTAGGGGGCAGCTGCTCCCAGTAGGCTCATTCCAGATTTTCCTGACTAGCTCAGTAAAATCTTCTCTAAGCAAGCACCACTTTTCAAATTTAAAACTATTGCTCTTTGGAGTTTGGTTAAGACTAGAGTCCCAGAGCAAAGGAGTGTGGTCACTACCACATCTGGGCATAGCTCTACAACTAGAAAGGGGAAAGAAACTATCTAATTCTATCACAGAAAATTCTGTCAATGGTGGACATAATCCTGGAGCAGCACTTCCAACATATCTAGCAGAACTGTGGGTTTTCCTTCTGACAGGGCAATTCTCAACTTTATGGGTAACCATTTTGCCGATAAAACAACTCTTGGGCTTGACACATTTATACAAATGATGCCCTGGTTCCCCACAGTTGTACTAGATCACCTCAGAGTATGCCATAAGGCCCGAAGCAGGGGCAGGAGCAGTTTTCTGGATGTCCTATCTCTTTTTTTGCTGATTCTTGCCTTCAGATTTCCCACTGATCTGAGAGTCAGAACCACCAGCAGATTGATCTTGGGCAATTACAGGAGCCTGCCTAGATTGTGCCCCCATTTGGGGCGGAGGTGGGCCGTACCACTGCCCAACCGGCGCTCCCCCCATTGTGATAGGGGAAATTCATCGGAGTTCCTGGTTCCTTCTCATACTCCAGCTAGATGTTGTCTCTTAGGAAGCAGAAATAACCACCAGGCAACTCAATTGAAGCAGATTGCAAGCCTAATTTCAATCTTCTGCAGGTTTGGGGGAGAGGTAAGGTAGGGGATCCACTTGCTCCGGCTCCGGTGGCGTGCTGGTGGGCAGGAGTCCAGTCAAGCATTCCCATCTCACAACATGGCGTGGATCTCCTGCATTCACATCTCCTTTCGCCCATCGAACGAACGCAATCGATGGCTCACTGGGGTGGGGCATCCTGTGCTTCTCCGAGAAATCTCCTTCGAAGTAGATCCGCAGGGCTAGATTCAGCAGCTCCCAATCCACATGATCCTTGCACATCCGAGCATACCTGCGCGAGTGAGAGAACAGATTCGGTCCCTCCTCGGCTTCCTCCCTCGCAGCTTCCTCCTCTGCTTCCCTCCATTCGCGCGTGCACTGGGTCCAGGAGAGAGCGTCGTCGTGGATCCGCATCGCCCGCTCCCTCCGTCTCCTCCCTCGATTCTCCCGCAGCACCGCCGGCGCGACGGAGTCGAGCGCTGGAGCATCTGCGGGAAGGCTTTGTAGACATGTGGGAGATGCATCTTGTACATCTGCCTGTCTTCCAGCCATCCCCCTGTGGATATGGCCGGCGACTCCATGGGGCGCGCGAGCGGACTTGCTGAGGGGGGCAGGCGCGCCCGAAGTCAGGAGGCGGGGGGTGGCGGCGAGATCTATTTGCCAATTACTCCCTCCTTTTCGGTTTATAGGGCTCAATTCAAAAATCTCACCAACCAAGGTAGATGATGAATGGTGGAATACTTTTTGTAGTTTGCAAAAGCACCTAATTAATGCACTTGTTTTCCTCAAAAAATTATGTTTATCAATGCATAAATTGCAATGCATGCATGCATAAAGTACATGCATTGGTCAATTTTCTCTTAATACTTGCATGCAATGATTTAATGCACCTTGGAATCTGAACATGTGATGGAAAACAACCAAATTGAGCCTTATAACATGGAAAAACTAAAATTTTGAGATAAGCCCTATAAACCGAAAAGGGGGGAGTATGTGAACTAAATAGTCAACATATAAAATAATTTAAATATATATAATATAGTTAGAAGGGAAACATAAGTTGGACCTAGCATTCCTATTCTTATATAGAAAAATAGAACAGACCTCTGCGTTTTCTTCAAAAAAATACATAAATTGGGGTGCCAAAAATAAAACCTCGGATGGGAGGTCCATAGGCTGGTCGATACATGACAGCCCTAAGAAAAGACAAACATGCCTATGGACCTCCCATCCGAGTTCGTGGGCTGCGCATGTTAAAAATGAAAGCCTAGACGGGGCAGCCCAAAACCACGTCCAACACTTCCCAAAACTTCGTCCCTCGTTTTCTCTGCGTTTCGCACACTCGACATTGTGTGGGCATTTTGACTGTGCATCATATGAAGATGTGCTATGCATGAATGTTGATCAGCATGATGTTGTCGGATTTCGGGTTCCGGCAGACCCTTAAGGTTCGAACTCTAGGGTGCGCACAGAGATCTTTCCCCTACCGACTCTCGCTTCTATGGCTCGCAAGAAATCTAGGCTGGAAAGAAGAACACACAAAGGACACGAGGTTTATATTGGTTTGGGCCACCGTTGTGGTGTAATACCCTACTCCAGTGTGTGGTGTGGTGGATTGCCTCAGGGGCTGATGATGAACAATACAGGGGGAAGAACGGCCTCGCGAGAGGTGTTCTTGAGCTGGTGCAGTGTGTTCTACTTGGTCCGGATCTCTCTCTCTCTTTCTTTCTCTTCTCTCTTTCTTTCTCTTTCTTTCTCTCTTCTTTTTTCCTCCTTTTTTCCCTCCCATCTCTCTTCGGGGGCTAGTCCTATTTATAGAGGCACTGGTCCTCTTCCCAAATAATGAGCGGGAAGGGTGCCAACAATTGGCCATTTTGAAGGGGAACATCTAGTACAAGTTATCCTAACCAAAGGTGGTCTTCGGCTGCCAAAAGCACTGGTGATGACGCCGTCTTGGGCTCCACGGTGACCTCCGTCCTGCCGCTCTGCTGGTCTTGGTCTCGTTGCACCGGAATGGTAACCTTTGCCCGATGCCTTGGCCTGGGCTTGCTCCCTTTGCACCGAAGGGGAAACAAGGACACTGCACAGGCCGGCACCCGCCTGGCGCCCGCCCAATCTCGATCGTCATGGCTTGCGTCACGGGCTCCTCGTGAGGCACCCCTACCTTGATCTCTCCGCCTCCTCGCGAGCCTGCCTGATGAGGCTGCTCCTGAGGAAGCCTCCTCTCGTCCGCCCCGCAAGGCTTGGCCCATTGGGAGGGTCTTGAGCTTGAGCTGATGAAGCTGGGCCGCACTGGGCCCCCACTCGAGCCACGCCGCAGGCCGCAGGCAGGCATGTCTGGGGGCCCCCATTCCTGGAACGCCGACAGTAGCCCCCGGGTCCAAGGCGCGCCCGGGCTTGGCTTAGCAGAGAAGCGAAGGGGCAAGCACGAAGCGCTACGGGCCCCAATAGCCTGCGGCCTTGGGTGCCGCGTGGCGATTGATTGGACGTGGGCGTCTGCGCTTCCCCACGACACCTCGACAACCATCCATCTGACAAAGAGGTGCCTGGGCCAGGCTTACTTGCTTTGTTCTCATTCGCCTTGCCCTAGATCCCCTTTCTCGCTCTTCTCCTTCCCGCTCCCAAAATCCTCCAGATCTGTCTCAATCCTTCCCATCCGGCACGCCACGGCGCCTCGCAAGTCCTCAACCGAGGCATGGTACTCGCCGGCTCTGGATCCCCCAAACTTGTCGGAGAAGAACCTTGCCCTCACGCGCCTGATGATGGTCGCGCAGGGCAGCAAGGGGGCGACTGTGCTCATGACTGGCTCCGACCAGCCTGAGGGCAAGGGGAGCACCTTCTATCCGTTCTTTGTGAGCGCCATCATCGCCGGTCTGGTGCCTCCTTTCTCCGAGTTCTTCTTTGCTGTTCTCCGCCAATACAACATGCAGGCTCTGCATCTCCACCCCAACTCTGTTCTTCTCCTGGCGATTTTCGCTTACTATTGCGAGGCTCACGTTGGGGTGAAGCCCTCGGTGGCCTTGTTGCGCCACTATTTTTCCCTCCGGGTTTCTCAAGCCCATGTATCCGCACGCGCGAGCTTTATCGCATACTCCAACTCCAATGCTACCTCGAAGCCTAGGAAGAGAATCGAAGGCTTCTGGAGCAAGTGGGTCATGGTGGACGTCGGGCGCCTCCACCCCCGACTGGTGTTGCCTACGGGCCAGCCCAAGGCCGTTGACGCATGGTCCTGCCTGGAGCTCGTCGACCCCCGTGCAAAGGCGGTGCTGAAGAGGATGAACGCAGACCTGAGGCCAGGCAACTTGGGGGGGGGGCGAAGCTGACCGGGGCTACACTCCTGAGGGAGTTCTTGGAGCACTGGGTGGCTCCACTCCAGGAGCACTCGCTCCCATTGTGGAGGCTTGGGGAAGCGGACGCCGCCCTGCGCTTAAGCTCCGAGGCCCTGACCGACGAGGATCTAGTCGCGGCCCTCCACTCCTTGGTTGGGGGAGACATGGCGAGCCCGGTGGGCGCCCCCGTCCCCATGTTCCTTCGTGACGATTGGGAGCAAGTGGTGAACTCCATGCCCACCTTCAATGGTGAGGGGCTGGTGCTTGCAGAAGCTCCCGAGGATCTAGCGGCGCTGGCGATGGTGGACGTGTCCTCCGGCAGCTCCAGCGGGAGTGAGAGGGAAGAAGAGGCGGAGGAGGAAGAGTCTGACTCTGAGGCGACTGGCGAGGAGTCGGGGGAGTCCTTCCCTCGATGCAGGTCCCGGGCCCTCCGCTCCATGCCGGACGACGACAAGACTGGCTCCAGGCGAGGAGGGGAGGACTCTCCCTTGGTCACAAGGAAGGGCAGGTCGGGGCCGGTTCTCCCAGGGTCTGCTATGGTCCCCGGGCAGTCTGAGGCCAGCTCCAGCCCTCCTGACGTGCCTTCTACTTCCGGGCCTCCCAAGGCTGACCCTAGCTGCAGGCTCTCGGGCTTCAAGTTTGGCCGGAAGCTGCTTGAGTCCGCGAATGATGACTAGTAAGTGCTTGATCCATGCTTCGCTTGGTTTCTGCTGCCGTGGCTTGACGCCTGCATTCTTTTGCCAGGCCGGCACCTGCAGCGAAGAGGTTGAGAGGGGCTTCTGCGGCCCTGCTTGGGGCGAGTCCATCTGCCGGGGTGGCGCCTTCATCTGTTGGGAAAGGAGACTGCAAGGCTCGCGCCTCCCCTGCCCGATCGTCTTCGCGAGGCCAACTGGGATGCTTCGGCGAGGAGTCAGCTCCCGTGGCCCTGCTGACCCTGGAGGCGGCTGTGCTCGATGCTGCAGCCGGGGTAGCCAAGACCCAGGGGGTTCCTTCCTGCCAAGTTGTGATCACGCTGCCGTCCACTCTGCCCGCTCCGCTGGTTCCCATCTCTTCTGGTCCCTCTGCCGCCCTCCTGGACTGGGTCGCCAACGAACCGAGCTAGCTGCGGGAGGATCTTCTGAGTGCGGACCCTCGCCTAGTAGCCGGGCGCCTGGAGCTACCTTCTGGCTGGGCCTGTTCTGCCGCCTCCGTCCGAGCAGCGCTAAGCCAGGCCATGTCGGCCTCCGATGGGGAGAAGCAGGCCACCAGCCAAGCCAAGGCCGCTCGCGACGCTGCACTAGGTGACGCCGCAGCTGCCCAGGGCCGCTGCAAGGCGCTGGAGGTCGAGCTGCAAGGCCTGCGCGACGAGCTCGCGAAGGCTTGGGAGGCTGCCATCAAGGACCGGGGCGCCAAGCTTGATGACCGCTGCGGCCGTTTGGAGACGCTGGAGCGGTTGATGAAGGCAGAGAGGACCAAGCTAGACGCCAAGGCGAAGGTGCTGGTCGAGGATCGGGTGGCCTTCGCGCAGCTGGAGAAGAAAGCGCGCGCTGCACTGAAGACGCTTTACGAGAGCGGCTTGGAGGAGCCATTGGCTGATGCGGAGGACGGCCCCGCCGAGCTGCTTCGGCCTCGGCCCCACGGTCGAGGCCGAGGCACATGCCCTGTCTTCTGCAGCGCTGACGCATGTCCTCAGCCACATCTACCTGCGCGACCCCAACGTCGACTTCGACAGCCTGCAGGAACCCGTGAGCGGCGACCTTGCCGCCGCTGCCGCTGAGGCCGTGAAAGGCCGAGCCGAGGCTTTGCTGGGGAGGTTCCGCGCCTTTAGTACCTTGCCCGGGCGCGGTGCCACCAGCTCCGCAGCCTCAGGAGGCGGAGTCGCCTTGCGTGACTCCACCACAGGCGGCGGCTCCACTAAAGAGTGATCCCTTCGCGGCTTATGTCCTGTTTTTTACTCCTGCAACTTGCACCATGCCTCGTGGAGGCGTTTAAACTTGTGTTTGGCGTCGTGAAACAATCTATGGCTTGTAATATTTGCTTTAAATTCCCTGGAATTTGCATTTTTCCCTCCTATTTGCTTGCGCTCTACGTCGGCAGGGCCCGGCCCCGCGCATACCTCAACCGCCATTATCCCCGACCGGAAACCAGGACGGGACTAAGGAGTGAGGGGCTACGTGGCAAGTTAGGCTCCTGAGTCACGATGCTCATGAGTCCCCCTTGACGCGCGAGCAACAAGTAGGGAAGGGGGGTAGCAAAGGAGTGGATTGGTCATTCTGCATCGGCGGGGCCCGGCCCCGCGCATACCTCAACCACCGTTAGCCCCGACCGGAAACCAGCATGGGACTAAGGAGTGAGGGTCTACGTGGCAAGTTAGGCTTCTGAGTTGTGATGCTCAGGAGTCCCCCTTGATGTTCAAACGGGTTTTCATACCTTGGCTCCGCTCGGGGAGGGGCGCGCGACGACCAGGTCCGAGGGACCTGGTTGGGTGGCGTGCGCTTGGGCATGTCCCGGGCGTAGCCCCCGTGTCTAGCCCCCGTGTCCAGCCCCCTCGCGCGGCACTCCCGAGGGGAGGCGTTGCGGTGGTGCCAGACACTGAGCTCCGGGCTCCCTGAGGTTGGTATGGCCATGGGCGGCCCTCAGTTGTGTATCACCAGCGCGGAGCATAGCGCTTCCGTATGTGTACGGGCATAGCCGCTCCTTGGCAGTGTCATCAGCCAGCGCAGAGCATGGTGCTTCCATTGGTACGTGGGAGGGGGGCTCCCCTCCGGGAGGAGCCCCCGGGGCGTGTAAAGCCCCGCCCTGACATGTGGCCGGCACGGTAGGGCTAGGAGAGGTGTATCTGGGCACTCGTGAGCCAGTGCGGGACTCACGAGGCCCTACCTCGAGGTGGGTTGCGCCTGGCTCTGGGCCTTTATCAATGGTGTGTTCCTGCAGGGTGGTTAGAATGCAAATGCTCTATGTCCTCAGGTCCCGGCCCTCGAGCGAGCTCAGCCACCGTTGGTATGACAGGTCGCGATGCTGTGGGTCAAGGCCAGGGGGTGAGGGCTGGAGAGCCAGTAGCATCCCATGAGTCGCGATGCTCAGGTACCCCCCTTTTAACGTGCAAGCGCTTTGCATGAGAGCGTAGAAGTCCGCGATAAGCAGTAGATGACGATCATCGGAACTAGATTAAGCGCGGTGGAGTAAATTTATTTGAAGTAGATGCGGGAAAAGCAAACACCGCTGGGCCAGGCCCGAGCAGCTTGGGGATGATGCAGCGCGAGGGGCGCCCCCAACAAGGTAGGTAAAGAGTGTAAGCAAAACAGATACATGCCGCAGGGATGGACCCACGCGACCTGGGAACGACGCGGCCCTGTGGGCTCTCCCAGCTAAAAATGGAACTTGAAAGATGTCACCTGATGCCGTTGAAGATGAGGTGATGCCGAAGAGGTGGGAGACACGCGGTGAAGACATCGACCCTCACGAGCACCCAGGCCCAGGAGCCTCGGGAGGCTTCGGGGGCACGGGTAGGTCTTCGAGGGCCATCTCCACCTCTGTCAGGACCGCACAATGCCTGACCTCCTGAGCCTCCAGAATGCTCCTTAGCAGGCACTGATGAGCGGCGACCGCGTTCGGCAGGCTGAAAGGCATGCAAACGTAGCTGTGAGGTGGACCCTCGCAACGCCCCACGCACGAAGGCCAGAGGCGCTCCTGACACGCGGCTCGATTGAGCCCTGGCACATCGATGCAGACACGCATCCCACCATCCTCGCCTGGATGTGGGGCTACGGCGGGCAAGCGGCGGCTGCCGCACATGACTCTTGACTCCTGTAGCTCCTGGGTGTTTCTTGAGATGAACTCTTGAGGGTTTGGTCTTCCTTGACTCGTACCTTCCTGAGGGAAACGTGCCTGGAAGCACCCCTCCAAGTGGTGCCCGAGCGCCTCCCTCGTGACCTTGGCAAAGTCGGTGGATCTCCAAGAAAGAGCCCCCGAGCCATGCCTGAGGAGGGCGCCGGACGCGCTTTCCTATGCGACAGAGGGTGGCGCTCCCTGAACGGGCGCGAATCCTGACGCAACGCCTCCGGAGGCGCCTACCTCCATATGGCTTGGGCCAGGCGAAGCCTTCTTCTTCTTAAGGGTCGCCTCGGGAAGTCTTCCGCTCCTGTGATCTGGGTCTTCGATTGCTGTGGCTTGGAACACACACTCAAGTGAACACACTGTGTCCCTTTCCTCACGGGGTACGGTGATGACTCCAGCGCTTCCTGGCATCTTGAGGACATTGTAGCCATGGTGACTCACTGCCATGAACTTGGCTAGGGCTGGGTACGCGAGGATGGCATTGTATGGCAGGCGAATGTGGGCGACGTCAAAGTCGATGAGCTCAGTGTGGTAGTTCTTGCGTTGCCCGAAGGTGACTGGCAGGCGAACTTGCCCTATCGGAACGGTGGAACCATCAGTGACTCCTGAGAAAGGCTTGGTCCACTGGAGCTGATCATACGGCACTTAGAGATTGTCGAATGTCTCGACAGATAGGATGTTGAGTCCTGCTCCGCCATCAACGAGGGTCCTGGTGACCTGCACATTGCCGATGACTGGGGAGCAAAGCATCAGGAGAACTCCGGCCATTGCCGCGCACTTGAGCTGATCCGCTGAGCTAAACGTGATGGCGCATGCAGACCACCTGAGAGGGCGCGTGGCCTCAAGCTTGGGAAGGACTGCATTCACCTCGCGAGCAAACTGCTTGAAGATGCACTGCGATGCTGGGGCCTGGGCGCCACCCAAGATGCAAGCGAATGTGCGCGGCTCCTGGAAGCCCCCAGCCCCCTCGTCTTGATGTTGGTCTTCGTTCCTTCTTGGTGGTGGCGGTAGAGGAGGGAGGCCTGCGTTGCCGTGCGGGCGATCCTCATGAGGCTGATCCCTCCAGCCTCCCTCGGGAGGCTGGTCCTGCCAGCGATCCTCGCGAGGTCGGTCATGCCACCCTTGGCGAGGGCCACGGTCTTCCCATTGTCCTCCACCTCTTCCTCCCCCTCGGCTTTAGCCCCTGTCGTTGCGCTCGGGGCGTCGGCCGATACGCCCATCTCGCACGGCCCTGAGCTCTTGGCATTCGTTGGTGTTGTGGGTGTGGAGGTCGTGGTACACGCAGTATCGGCTGCCCTTGGATGACTCATGCTGATCCCTGCCTCGCTTGGTGTCTGGTTCTGCTGCGAGCACGGTAGCTCCCTTACGCTTCACGTCCTTGGCCTTGGGCTTTTTCTCTTCTGGGTCGGCAGCCGGGAGCTCGAAGAGGAGAGGCGCCCTTCCTGAGCCCTGGCGCACTTGGTCGCCAAGTTGAACAGCTCCAGGGATGTGCACAGGTCTTCACGGATTGCCAGCTCCTCCTTCATCTTGATGTCGCGCACACCATCAGAGAAGGCTGAGATAATGGCTTCCTCAGTCACCCTGGGGATCTTGAGGTGAGCGTTGTTGAAGCGTTGGATGTATTTCTGCAGGGTTTCCCATGGCTGTTGCTTGATGCGGCGCAGGTCGCTTATGGCCGGGGGCCGGTCGCGAGTGCCCTGGAAGTTGGCGATGAAGTGAGTGCGCATCTCGTCCCCGGAGGAGATTGTGTTGGGAGCCAGGTTCAGGAGCCAGGTGCGGGCGCCGTCCTTGAGCGCCATGGGAAACCAGTTCGCCATGACCTTTTCGTCTCCGTTGGCGGCTTCGATGCTCAGCTCGTAGAGCTACAGGAATTCCGCGGGTACGCCGTGCCATCATAGCGAGGAGGAAGATCAGGCTTGGACTTGCCTGGCCATGTGACGCCGCATAGCTCGGGGGTGAAGGCACGGCAGCCTGCTGTGGCCACCGGCGCCCTTTGCTGGTGCTAGGCCTGCTCCTAGTGATTACCACGCGCCGCCGCATGGAGCAGCGCGGGGTCTCGGCGTGGAGGCGCAGGGACGCGATCTTGGCGCGCCGGTGCTGGGAGCGCGCGAGCACCTTCTTGGGGACAAGGGATCTCTTGGCAGCTCCCTTCTTGCCGCGCAGGCGCGGGTCTCGCCCTGGGGCTGCGTGCCTTGGAGCCAGGGTGCCTTCTTGGGGAGGAGGTGGCGGAGGCGCCTCCTGATCCTCGCCCCCTACGTGGAATGGAGGGCGAGGCAGCGAGAGGGACGGCAAGGGAGAGCCCCCTGCGGCGCTGACGACCTTGGTGATGCGGGCGAGCCAGTCCTCGTAGAGGTCATCAACGGGGCGGTAGTGCAGGAGCTCTCTTGCCAGGAGCAGCCCGGTGTGCGTGTCCATGGGGGCGCGACGGGCATGGGACGATGAACCAGCTGGAGTCACTGACGGGGTTGCGGTACGGCCCTCCCACCGCACCGAAGGATGCTGGGACGAGGCCTGCTGCTCATTCCCCGCCGGGCTAGTGGAGGTGTTGGTGGCAGGCGACGGGGAACACCGAGGGCGTCCGCCGACGGGCGCCGTCTGGGCGACGCGGATGGGGAGAGCAGCCCGGCGCTCGGCGCGAGCCCGACGAGCGTCAGCCATGGACACGACGGAAGATCACACGCGAGGAACGAAAGAAAGATTCTGGCGCATCCCTACCTGGCACGCCAAATGTCGGATTTGGGGTTCCGGCAGACCCTTAAGGTTCAAACTCTAGGGTGCGCACGGAGATCTTTCCCCTACCGACTCGCGCTTCTATGGCTCGCAAGAAATCTAGGCTGGAAAGAAGAACACACAAAGGACACGAGGTTTATACTGGTTTGGGCCACCGATGTGGTGTAATACCCTACTCTAGTGTGTGGTGTGGTGGATTGCCTCAGGGGCTGATGATGAACAATACAGGGGGAAGAACGACCTCGCGAGAGGTGTTCTTGAGCTGGTGCAGTGTGTTCTACTTGGTCCGGATCTCTCTCTCTTTCTTTCTCTTCTCTCTTTCTTTCTCTTTCTTTCTCTCTTCTTTTTTCCTCCTTTTTTCCCTCCCATCTCTCTTCGGGGGCTAGTCCTATTTATAGAGGCACTGGTCCTCTTCCCAAATAATGAGCGGGAAGGGTGCCAACAATTGGCCATTTTGAAGGGGAACATCTAGTACAAGTTATCCTGACCAAAGGTGGTCTTCGGCTGCCAAAAGCACTGGTGATGACGCCGTCTTGGGCTCCACGGTGACCTCCGTCCTGCCGCTCTGCTGGTCTTGGTCTCGTTGCACCGGAATGGTAACCTTTGCCCGATGCCTTGGCCTGGGCTTGCTCCCTTTGCACCGAAGGGGAAACAAGGACACTGCGCAGGCCGGCGCCCGCCTGGCGCCCGCCTAATCTCGATCGTCATGGCTTGCGTCACGGGCTCCTCGCGAGGCACGCCTGCCTTGATCTCTCCGTCTCCTCGCGAGCCTGCCTAATGAGGCTGCGCCTGAGGAAGCCTCCTATCGTCCTCCCCGCAAGGCTTGGCCCCTTGCGAGGGTCTTGAGCTTGAGCTCATGAAGCTGGGCTGCACTAGGCCCCCACTTGAGCCACGCCACAGGCCGCAGGCAGGCAAGTCTAGGGACCCCCATTCCCAGAATGCTGACAGATGTTAACTAGCTGGTAGTTCCATTTTCGACCATGAATAAAACTTCCAACATGATGTTAACCCTGTTTGAAAAGGCCGTGTTAATATAAATGCTCTACCTCTGAAAGTTGCAGTTTCTTATCTGAAACTGAACTTGCAGTTTCTTATCTAAAATTGAAACTTGCAGTTTCTTCTTTGAGAATCACATTGTCTGCACTTTTATACTCCTATGAAACTACATTTTTAAGTGCTAAAAATAGATCTCTAGAATTCATAAAATATTTCATATGCTCAATACTGCAAATCTGAAATTCAAAAGACATTCATATCTGAAAGTACTCTCAAAATACACAACACAAAACACAATTCACAACCTGCAAATACTGACAACCCTAAGCTCCTCCTGAAAATTTACAACCTGCCCGACTATTGGGATGGGGGAGAAGCCCCCTCCTATTCCTCGGCGGCAGACAGCCACCCCATGAGACGATGTGAAGGACGAGGGAGACGATGGCGGGGAAGCGTCATCGGGCCAACTGCTTTTCTCCTCTTGCAGTTGGGTTCGGTCGACGAAGACTCCACCGGCTCGCTCTGGCAGGACACCCTCACAAACGGCACCCTATAGATGCTCGATCCTTCAATCTCTGATGGATGCTCCATCTGGGATCGATACTCCCACCACCGCTCCCTCACGATTGGATTCGGTGAATCTGTTTTCTCCATGGCACAGAGGAGCAGCTCTATGTACTCCGGCGCGACTCCCTTCGGGAGTATCGCCGTCTTTTCGCTCTGTTGCAGATATTTGGCCATGGATGTCGCCGTCGCCGCTAGTTGGTCCTTGTTGTCAAACCAAGACTGTATCTCCAACATCCTAGCTAGCTTCACAGGGTCGCCATCTGCGATCCTCATGTATTGGTTGTACTCCTCCATCGATCTACTTCTCCACAGCACCTTCACTCGTCGGCGGTGGTTTTTGAATGGAAGAGGAGAGGAGCAACGCTGGTTTTAGATTAGAATGGGAGAGGAGTGATGCTGGTTTTGGACTGGAACAGGAGAGGAGGGGCGGTGGTTTTGAAATGGAAGAGGAGAGGAGCGGCGCTGCATTTAGATTGGAACAGGAGAGGAGCGGCGGTGGTTTAAGAGGAGAAGAGCGGAAGAGCGGCGCTGGTCTTGGAAGTATTTTTTTGTTGTTTCATGTATTTTGGGTCAAAGTTTGACCACGTACTGTATTTGACAAGCAAAATTTGAATGCATGTCACAAAAAATTGTATCGTTTAGTTTGTATCTGAATGTACTTTCAAATTATACTCCCTCCATTTTTGTATACAAGGCCACAAACTCATATTACAAGTACCAAGGTAAAAATCAATGCTATGTTTAAGTCAATCTTGCAAGCTAGCTTGTCACCTTGATTGTCGTGTTAATTAATGTGGTTTTTCTCTCCCAAGCACAACAAGCCAACCCTCTTACTCCTCATTGGTTGATTAATGTTGGGAATGCAAGCTAACCTTCTCTCTCCCGCATTCACACAAGGGATATAAATATCCTCGGGTGCTAGTACGGGGAAAACGCCATCAATTTTGCCTCGATTAATGTTAGTGGCCTTGTATAGTTGCAAATTGTAATTTTGATAGTGGCCTTGTATACAACGTATAACATATATTTTATGTGTGAAAATCATGGTCAATTATGACCGAGAATAAAAGGGAGACTAGTTAATGTGGGGTCGCTTTCTTAATTGAAGGGTAAATTGATTTTGATTTTGATGTAGTCAGAGCGCGCCGGCCCTCTCGTCCAATCCTAAATCGCTGCCGCACGCTCCTCTCCCTCTTCTCCATTGCAAAACCACCTCCTCTCCTCTCCATCATCACCATTCCAAAACCACCGTCTCGCCTCTCCCTCTTCTCTATTGCAAGACCACCGTCTCTCCTCCGTTTTCTAGACGCTTTGCTCCATGGCGCGGGCGCAATCCATGGATACAAAATTAGTATACTATATACTATTTAAAAGTCGAGGGCGGGGCTTTTCCTGCACGGTAGGTGGCGGGGCAGTTCCACCTAGTCGGTTCGACAAAGACGCGAGAAGACGAGGGAGTAGGCTGCTGCAAACGTAGGGCTGTGTGATTTGACAACGAGTTACTGCTGGACAGGTGGGGCCCCATGATTTGACTTGCCATTATCATTTTAACTGCGGCGCTATGACCGGCGTGAGTCTCCCAGATTCCTGACCTCCTCCATACAGGTGCCTCTCCCAATGCTCCACCATGTAGTAGAGGCTGGCTCTTGCATGAGAGCCCACTTCTCCACTTTTTCCTTGCCTCTCTTTCCTCCACATATGCAAAAATGCCATGTAAAGCGCACTATTGTACTTACTTTTACTTGCTCCTACAGGTGCTTAAGCTTGCCACATAGGCATAAAGTCTGATGTGGCAAGTTAATCAAGAAGAGAGAGACTAGTTTGGTGATCGAAGGAAGAAACGGTGCTAAGCGCGTATACCTAGGTGAAAAGACAATTTTGAGTCTATAGCTAATTAAATGAAGAAAACTTAGCAACACCATTGCATTGGAAGAGGTCACTCCTTGGCAAATGAAATAAATACACGCGCTTAGCACCGTTTCTTCCTTGAGTATGAAGAAAGAGATAGAGAGGAGTAAAAAAATACACGTATAGCCAACCTTGTTGTAGTATGAGTGACTAAGTGATGACTATGTATGACATGCCAACATCAGATAGCCTAACGCACCGTGTTAAATCTCCAAGGGCGCGACCGCGTGAGCGACGCGACGGTCGTGGTAGGCGCGACCATGATACAGGCTGCTGGCAGCCCTTGGATCTGAGATCAAACAGTCGCATGCTAAGTTGCTGAAAATTTGCAGAATAACCCTCCAGGATAGGATATTCACCCATAGGTCTAGAATCACACCATGCAACCGTTCGATCTCGGATCCAAGGGCTCTCGGAAGCCCGTATCATGGGAGAATGGAAAGCCACTACCCTGCCGTTCGCATGCTGACAGTTCGCTCCTACTCGTCCCCGCACGTCCTTCAATACTACGGCGGTTCGCTCCTAGTCGTCCCGTCCATTCACATTACGGCAGTTCCACTAATCCTAACCCTCCTCCCAAATCCATGGCTTCCCAAATATCCACGATTGGCGGTGAGTACAAGGTTAGAACCATCACCGGCGATGAGTTCGACGTCATCTACACCTGTTCTTCCGCGATGGTGAAAGGATGCCTTTCTCGCTTCAGACGCATGTTCAAAAACTCATATGATGAGTGGGTCGCTAGGCTAGATGTTGAGTACACCACAGTCCCGCGACAAGAGAAGGATCTAAAGGACGAAGAGAGGAAGAAGCCCGCCGTGATCCAGGTTTGGGTACATAACGTTTGCTTGGTCTACCACATATGCCATGCCGACGTTGAGTGCCAGTATTTTAAGAACTTCCTCGAGAGCAACCTAGTCAAATTCGTTACTGTAGACTTTGGTAACGACAAAGAAGTCCTGCGTCGGATAGGCCTCGTTGTAGGCAACACCATCGACCTCCAGAAGAATCGGCTGGTGTCCTCTCGTCAGCCTTCAATGCTGACCCTGGCAGGAGCCATGGTTCATCCTTCGTATGGTAAACTGGAGAAACCTCATTACACGTTTCATCGTCATGCATGGCAGCGGAATGTACTAGATATAGACCACATCCACTACGCTGCAATGGATGGCTACCTTTGCTTCAATATCTACAAGGGTTGGATGAAGAGCAACAGCCAAGTGTGCGGTTCAAGCAAAGAAGTATTGGCCACGAGGAAGAGGGACAAGGACGAAGTCGAGGACGTGGACGAGGACTCCGAGTAAGGTGGCAGTGTCGTTGCTCATGGTGGTTCTAATGAAGTGGAATAGTTGCAAAGTTTAATTTCATGTGTGCTTAATTTAATTTGAGGGGTGTGTTGTGCTGAGCCCCCAACAGAACTATGTTATGTTTCTTCTCATTACTTTAACTCTTCAGTACGTACATACTAGTATTTCTTACATTTCATCTTTTAATTGGTATAGTACTACCACTCGTTTCTTCACATTATATACGTACAATATATATGGCCAACATCATATAGCCAGCAGTTTAGTTGTCAAAGAATTTCAGGGTGCTTAGTTTTTCAAAGAATTCCAGGATGCTTAGAGGGTGCTTGGATCCAAGGGACTTATTTTAGTCTGACTAAAAATAGTCTCTTTAAGAGGCTAAAGTTCCAAGCACCCTTGACTAAAGAGGGGCTAAAACTAGTCTTGAGACTAAAAAATTTAGTGAGGGGTACCCCTACTAAAATGTGGATTAGTCCTCTCTCTACTCATTTAACTCCTCTCCTTTAACACAGGCGAGTTCTGGATTGGAGGGTTTGGAGGATAATAAATGCTCATTAACTTGATTTTAGCCTTTTTAGTATTTGGATCCAAGCATGGGTGAGGCTAGCATGTTTTAGTCCCACTACTTTTAGTCATGGGACTAAAACGTATCTGAGCACCCTCTTAGTTTTATTTGAGGGGCGGGTTGTGCTGGACACCATTATTGTGACTAGCCTTTTTAATAGTACTATATGCATAACTTGGCGACGAGCACTCTCTATATGTACCACTTTTTTTTTAATTTCAAGTTTTGCTCCATGGCGCAATCCATCGATACTACTACTATACAAAAGTATACATTTTTAAAAGGCTAGAGGGCGGGGCAGTCTAGCTTGGTCGGTTTCACGAGAGGCGAGGTCCTTTGTGATTTGATGGCTCATTACTACTGGAAGGCGGGGCCTTGTGATTTGACTGCTCGTCTAAATGCGCCGATGACCTGATCGAGGAGGAGCAAAGAACCGTGCGGTATAATCAAGTTTTCCACCGAGTAGTACTGCGACGGAGGAGCACGAAACACGGCAGCCCAGTGCCATATGGCGATAAAAATGATCTAATTTGCTAGTCATCTCATTGTTAGCATTGTTCTATTCATTCCCTAAAAAAACATTGTTCTATCCATGCCTCGCAGAGAACGTGACACATGCGGTGAAACACCCGAAGCAAAAGATGAAACACAGGAGCAAAAGAAGAAGGAATATTATCACCCCAAATGATCTAATTCGCCGCGGAGTCATAACTGCTTCTTCATCGCCTCCACGACCTCCATCTCCGTGCGCGTCTCCTCCGCCATCTTCATCATTGTGTCCATGACGCGACATTTCTCGACGCGAGCCTTCATCATTTGTTCCACGGTCATATTACATACCTTGACAGCAGCCGGGTGCTCGACGTGGAGCTTCGCCAACTCTTCCTTCTGTTCCATGGCGAGGGCCTGCAACATCTTCATCGAGGAACTACTATTCTCATGCAGCTTCTTCCATCCGGCGTTCTTCTCCTTCAGCAGGTCGATCTCGTGGCAGATCTTCGCATTGTCCTCCTGAAGTCGCAGGATTTCGCCGGTCGCCTTCTTCTCCGAGGCAATGCTCTTCTTGAGCAGCATCACCAAGCCGGCGGTCAAATCCCCCTGCTGATTGAGCTCGATGAGCATGTCGCCGAGGCTCTTCTTCAGCAACTCCATCAAGCCTTGGATGAACTCCTTCTGCTTATTGAGCTGATCGGGCATGTCGTCGAGGGATAACGACTCCAGCTCCGCCGGCTCGGCATGTTCGCCTCCGCGGCTAGGGCGCTCCTGGGAGCCATCGCCTGCCCATGAGAGATCTTTCGAGGTCTCTGCGTGGCGGCGAGCCCTCTCTTTTTTTCCGCAGCCTTGGTTGCCGCTCCCTTGTTACAGTTAGTTCTCGACCTAGAGCTCTGCTCACCGGCCATGGCAACGACGGACGAAGAAGAAGCACTGATGAGGAGGAAAGGTAGAGTGATTTTTGGTTAGGTAGTTCCCCTTTTTATAACCTAAGTACTAGCACTAGTACTAATACCTGCATAGTGGGAACACGTTCAGGTTTGGTACGTACTACTAGTAGGTGTGAGCAGGCTTTCGAATGTGATGGGAACAAGGTAAAGATTAATTGATGGTTTTGGTTTCGAGGCCCGAAACGGCTCCCGATGAGTTTAGCGGAACATAAATTTCAAGTACTACACTGCTCAAATGCGTAAATATTATGTTATTGTCAAAAATTGGCACAAAATATGAAGGATACCAATGGAAGTACTACTAGCAACCCACGATTTAACTACTCGCATGCGCGCAGTGGAGTAATAATGTCTTTCTTCCGCCCTCACGTCCACTCAATTTGCATGCGCTGTATTAATTGACCATCAATGAAGTGAACAACTTTACATGCGTCAAATTATCACCTGGGGTGGATCTTGGTACAAAATTGTGTCCGCCCGTGTACCCACGTGTGTGTGCGAGGAATGAGTGCGTGCATGGCGTGCGTGCACATCTTCACCTCGTGCATGTACCTCCAGTATGGCTCAGGGAGGACGAGTACATTCTTCTGGAACCAGCAGCACGTCACTGTGATCAATCCACGCAAGGAGGTCGTGACAACGCCTACACATGTGCTAGGTGGCTTCATGAACTGTAAGAGAGACATTGTGTAGCGTGCCATTAGTATTCTAATTTACGTGTTTTTCACATACTCGAAGTACTAGTAAGGTACACGTGCATTGCACGCATCAAATTTTGCAACCAAATTATGAATAAATACCACACTATAGCATGTAAGCTCTGAGTCATATATGCCTGATGTAGCCCTTCGTTTAATTCTTATAGTTCATCTCATTCAAAATCAATTAGTTTTTATAAAAAAGCTAAGAACGCGGGAATAGGAAAACATGGGATTATAATGGAATGTCGTCTTGAATCCTACAGGATTGTACGAGTGTTTGATTGTGCATAGAAAAAATGCAGAATTCTTTCAAAGAGGTTTGAGTGGATGGGATGTTTCCTATGAAATCTAGTGCAAATGAATCATATGGAAAAATTCCTATGGTTTACAATCCTATGAATCAAACAACCAAGATAGGAAAAATTCCTATTGATTAGAATCCTTCAAAAGTCCTTTGAGAATCCTTTGAATCAAAGAAGCCCTTAATCTATTTTATGATTCATGGAATTGTGCGTTGTAAAGCATAAAGTAAAAACAAATAATGGCAATTCAACTAGAAAAAAGTTTGGGCAGTTATGATACGGAAGATTCTAGAACAAAAGAGAACCACTGTTGTTTTGAGGTTTGTGCATTATGCTTAAGTTCAACCATGGAGTCTGCTAGATTGTACATGTGGCAAAATCCGGTGGGGGGCTAGAAGATGGTGCGAGGGGCCGAGTGGAGGGAGACTATGAAGGAATGCACAAGTGCGAGATCGATATTTAGAGAGAGGGGGCGAACACGTGCACTGATGCACGCAGTGGCGGAGACATGAAAAATAATTGAGCTAGGGGGCCAAGCATTGCTAATCCTTTACGAGGAGGGTCAATTCATGAACTTAAACCATTTTTAGCAGCAATTGTCTAATGATCACATTCATATTAGCCTTGATATATAGTGATGTTAGGGGGGAGGGGGGCAGGGCCCTTACTGCCCCTGTCTTCGCCATTGTGCACGCGTCTGAGAGATGAAGCGGAAGGCATGGATGATGAGAGGGGGACGTTGGATACATAATTAATGTGGGTGTATTAGCTATATATGTTAATCCTACATAGAGAGGTATAGATTGATCGATGTGGACGTGGGAAAGAGGGTGAGACCTCACTGGATATATCGATTGATCGGTTTGTGTGGAAAACTATGAAAGACCTAGCTATATACACACATACATAGAGGAACGTCGATCGTTGCGCATGCACACGTGAGAGATAAAGAATGCCCGATATGATGGAGAGGGGGATGTGTGTTGGTGTGTGCTTTCACGGGAGACCGATCCTGAAGAAAAAGATTGCATGCGTGCAATGGATAATGCCGACTGGTAGTGTGTGTGCATGCATGCACGAGAGAAAGTTAGTGGTACAATTATAAAGAGAAGACTACTGTGTGGGTGTAAAAGAATAGCTGAATAGGTGAGATCACAATCAATGTAAAGTTGAATTCAAATATTTGAATAAGAGATCCTGATGTTTGAAACCCATGCATGCATTAATATAACGGAGATCTGCACGGTGTGGTTTGGAAACGAGCATGTGGTAATGTATACACATTGAACAAGGTCAGACTGATTTGAATTTGAGATACCGATGGCAGACATCATTTGTCCACATCGCATCCGTGCATGGACACACTATTCTAATTGGAGATGATGGGCGGCTTTTGCAGCACATATCTATATCTATACCCCTATATATATTATATTTTATATTTTTTTATATTGTGTGCGGGTAACTTTAACTTTGAAAGATGGTCGTTGGATGAGGCGAATCCGATGGTCCAAACATGGCAAATTTGAGCACTACTGGCCATTGGATATCATCTAGATTCCACCAGATTTCGCCACACGTATAATCTATAAGACTCCATGGTTGAACTTAAGCATAATGCACAAACATCAAAACACAAGCACTTCTTATTTGTTCTAGAATCTTCCGTATCAGAATTGCCCAAATGTTTTTCTACATGATTTGCCATTATTTGTTTTTACTTTATGTCTTACGATGCACAATTCCATGAATCTTAAAATAGATTAGCTTTCTTATAAAAACTAGATGATTTTGAATGAAATGAACTATAATAATTAAACGAACATCTACATCATGCATATATGACTCAAAGCTTGCATGCTATAATGTGGTATTTATTCATAAATTGGTTGCCAAATCTCATGCGTGCAATGCACGTGTACCTTACTCTAGTCTAAATGGTGTTTGTGTGTGTGTGTGTGTGTTGTGCGTGTTGAGGTGCAAATTGTCTTTTTTTGGGTACACGTTAAGCTTGTTCTTCCGAAATTTCAAGTCGCGCCTTGTTATGCCGAAAATTTAAGCTAGCATCTCTGTCTATCGTGCTGCGAAACTCCCGCCTCTTCAACCCGCGCCTTGTTAGCCTGAAATATTTAAGATATATCTTTGTCTCGTTGTGCTCCGACAACTCCCTCCATCTCAACCCACGCCTTGCTATTCCGAAATTACAACACGCGCGAAAACTCCCACCTCCTGTGAAATCCCGACACGTGAAATGCCCGTGGTACCCCTGAACCGAAAGAACCGCCTCAAATCGGTGGGGGTACTTTCGTAACTTACCCCACATTTCGGACAAGCGCGTCTCTAAGCCATGGTTCCCCACTGCCATCCCATCCTCCCACCCATTCATGCACCGAGGCCACAAAAACCCGCGACGAAACCCCACACCCTGCTCCGTCCGCCACCCAGCCGGAGCCTCTTCCCTGACGACGTCGTCCACAGCAACACCTGACGTCCCTCATCCACCGTACCGGATGAGGATCCTCGTCGATCTCATCGTCCCGCCGGTTCAGCCACCCTGTCATCCACCTCCAAGGAGCTGCCCCGACGTTCCCCTCGTCTTTCGCGCCACCTCCATTCCCACACCGCCATCTTCACCTGCACCACCGGAAGAGCATCATCATCACCATTTCCTCGGATGAAGCTGCAGCCTAATCGACGCCACCAAAGAGGTTGTACACTAATCGCCGCATTTTCTTCTTGATTCGATCTCACGGCGCTGCCGGCGCTCGGTCCCGAGCCGACACGGCGCAGGTCCATCCACGACGGCGTCGCCGGCCACTTCCTCCACGGTGTCGCTCCCTCGGCGGCGACATCCACATCAGTAGGACCTGCTGCTGCTTTAGCTCTCGCTCGCGCTGCTGCTCTGCTCTTGCTCTCGGTCCCCTGCCTGGTCTGCTCTTGCTATTGCTCTTGCTCGCGCTGCTGCTCTCGCTCTTGCTCTTGCTTGCGATGCTGCTCCGATTTAGCTACACTTCACTCTGATGCCGCTGGGGTGAAGGAAGAACCAGCCGCAGCGGGGAGGGGGGCTCGCCGGAGAGGTACCCTACTATCTATCTTAGGGTTCAGAATGGGGGTCGTGGTCGCCGGCGGTGGCGTGGGGATCGCCGGAGAAAAAGGTCCGCACGGGGGGCCTAGAGGGATGGTTGGGGCGGCGGCGGACCGGCGGTGGGGAGTGTTTTCGGGGCAGGCAGGGCAGCGCACCGCCGGCCGCGGGCGGCGGGGGGCTGCTGTTTGGCCGGCTCAGGGGTGGAGGTTGAAGATGAACCGCAGGCCCTTGATTTTGTATCCAACGGCTGCAAAATCGACTGACCAGAGATGAAAAAGTCAGTCGACCGACGTGTAGCTTCACCTTGCTACTGCGTTCAGTTTCGACAGCAAAATGCAGTCTCGACAGCAAAATTCAGTTTCGACAGTTAAGTTCAGTTTCGACAGTTAAGTTCAGTTTTGTCAGTTAAAGTCAGTTTCGAGAGTTAACTTCAGAGATGAGCGGCTGATGTATTTTACATCTAGCACTTTGTGGTTATGTATTTTACGTCATGTATTGGAGATGCTATTAGAATTCCACTCAGGTTAACGTTGTTCGTTGTCTCTCTTGTCCTGCTTCAGCCTCGGCATCGTACAACTCATCGTAGCTACTCCAACGAAGAAACCCTCCATCACAACGGAGCAGTACCTCGGGCTCCATATCCAGACGCCTAAGATCTTCTTCCCCTCCTCCGACAGCCAAGTCAGCCGGAGCATCCTCACCGGCCAACCCAATCACGCTGAGATCGACATGGCTTCGCCAAAGAGGTTGTACACTTGTTGCATCTCTTTTTTACTCTACATGTTATATATATTGTCCACTGAGCACTCATAGTAACGGGAAATATGATTATTTTATCCTACTATGACAAGAAGTGAGGTACCAGGCAACTTAGCTATCCGTGATGGACTCTCTTGAATGCCATCATTATTTATCTCTGTGCGTTTGAGTTGTGCATTTGTCGATGGGCCTGGGAGTTGAGCTAGTATGGCAGTGGCCAGGGTCCAAAGTAATAGAAGTAGCACAAAAACATTTTTTTAGTGTAGCATTTTCCTTGCTCAAGCCTGCCTGCTAGAATCGCCAGTGCTTGAAAGGAAAAGTAAATGAAAAACATCGGAATTGGAAAGTTTCCTATGGTACCACTTTTCATGAATTTGGTGCAAAGGAATGGAGCAAAGGAAAACTGTAGGATTTGTTCCTTTAGTGTCTCCTTGAAAGAAAAACAGTAGGAATTCTAATTTCCACTTCTCCTCCTTTTCATATTCCTATTCATCAAGCACAAGACTAAGAGATAGTAGCATAATAGCATTATAACCGTACATTTTCTTGTGGTTTGACTTAATCTCACCATGCTTTTTTGCATCCCGTGATATTCCAATTGTTGTGAATCAAACATCCAGATTGGCAGAAATCCTATGTTTTTAAATTCTCTGTTTTGCACATGCATTCCTATCCTATTCCTGTCTATTTCCTATCCCTGCATTGTTAGAATCCTCAAATTCAAACACGCCCTTACTCAATGACTACTGTTACAGATATGTGTCAAAGAAAACCTTGTGTGGTTTCTCCTACTCCTGCGGCGCTGTGTTCCACCCCAGCTCAGCTGCTCCAACGACGGAAGGGTTCACCACAGCAGGGATCCGCTCTCCAGACTGTCTTTCGCCGCCTCACATCTTCTTCCCCGCTGCCGGCAGCCATGGCAACTGCATTACCATCATTAACTGAGCAGATGACCTTGAGGACTACACGAGTCCGCAAGAGAGGTCGCACTCTTCCGTGTCTGCTTACATTATGTGTCGCTTAATATGATGACATGCTACATTATCGTCGTGTTCATCTATTAGACTCCAAGTCAGGTCCAAACTAATGCTGAAACTTGAGTTTTTAAATGGTTGTGGGGTACATATTGGGGCAGCAATCAGTACTATCTGTCTACTATCTGGTTAATCTCCGGTGTCTACTATGAGTTTCATGTTGGGTGCAAACAAACATTAAAGGAGCCATTATCTGTATTTTTTAACTAAAGCTATTATCTGCCTGCTATCATTGGTTTTTTGGGTCTATCCACGGTTTGCTACCATCACTCTGGATTTGTGCATGCACTCCTTACATAATCTCACTATGTTTTATTCCTATGCATGCGAGTTATTGTACACAATGGAACTAATCATGTAGAGCAAAAGAGACGAGCCTTGCGTGGCAATGAAATTTCATGCAGACGTCGTTCCATGGTGGGCGCAAAGGCAGTCCCCCTCCACCCATTTCGGATCATAATCAAGAGGAAGATAACTGTTATGAGGGGGATTCAAAAGGAGAAGACCACTCCTATTTACCCCATGAGGTCTTCGCTCTAACTTGGCATGCTGATGTTGGTAATATCATGCATATGGTGCCTTGCATTGCTTACTGTATACATTAAAGATGTCATCTGCTTAGTTTAGACATGCTTTGTGTCAATGACATCTGTTTAGTTTCTTTATCGTATATGTGAATCATGCAATGCCATCTTGTCTAGCCAGGCATCATATATGTGAATTTTGCAATGCCACCCTGGTTAGCCAGTCATCTTATATGTGAATTATATCATGTCATCATTTTTTTATTACGTGTTAAATTTGTCAACAATTTTAGTACATTCAATTACTCTTCCTGTGCATCAGCCATTTGGCACGGTCATGGAAAAATCTGGAGTGGAAACAATGTCTTCAAGCAGACAATGCTATCTGACGAAGTGCGTGTCTTGCTTGTTACCGATAGCTCCTCAGAGGAGGACTCAG
>NC_041386.1:505415941-505439963 GCF_002162155.2 Triticum dicoccoides | reverse complement strand
TTGCTCATATCGTGTGTATGGTATCTTGCATTGCTATGCCATTTGCTTAGTTTAGACATGCTTTGTGTGAATGCCACCTGTTTAGTGTCTAATTACCATATATGTGAATTATGCAATGCCATCTTGTTGCAAGACATTATATATGTGAATTATGCAATGTTATCTTGTTGCAAGGCATTATGTATGTAAATTATGCAATGCCATGCTGTTTAGGCAAGCATCATATATGTGAATTATATCATGCCGTCCTTTTTTTGTATTTCTCATTGCTTTTGTCAACAATGTTTGTATATTCAACTGCTCTTCCTGTGCATCAGCCATTTGAATTGGTGATGGAGAAATCTGGAGTGAAACCAATGTCTTCAAAGCAGACAATGCTACCTGCTGAAGCAGATATCTTGCTGGTTACAGATAGCTCTTCAGAGGAGGATTCAGAGGCAGATGACCAGTCCTATTATCCCCCTAAGGTGTATGCTCAAACTTGGCAGGGTTATATTACTCATATAATGCATATGTTGTATTGCAATGCTTAGTTTTTACATCATATACACAATATTGAATGCCATCTCCTTAGTTGACACATCATATATGCAATTGCCCTCTGCTCACTTCCTTAGTATATAAATCATATATTTGAATTATGTCATGCCATGATGTTTACATAGACAACATGTATCTGAATTATGGCATGCCAACCCATTTTCTAAAGACATAATATAGTTATATCATCTCATCCTGTTTACATAGTCATCATATTTAAATTATGTCATTCTATCCGTGAATTATATCATGCCATCATGTTTCCATCGACGACATGTTTGTGATTTATGGCATGACAACCACTTTAATAGACACATCATATAGTTATATCATGTCATCCTGTTTACATAGTCATCATATTTTGAAGTATGTCATTCTATCCAGTTTAGTTAGCCATCATACATGTGAAATTGTGTCATGCTATCCTGTTTAATTAGCCATCATATATGTGAAATTATGTCCTGCTATTCTGTTTGCTTAGACAACATAAATGTGAATTATTTCATGCCCTGTTTTCTTCCCTACTATCCATTGCACCTGTCTATCTTACAATGTCTATACATTCAATTACTTTTCTTGTTTATCAGCCATTTCAATTGGAGAGAGTGATGGCAGTATCTATGGGAGTAAAAACACGGTCTTTAGAAAAGATCGTGCTACCTGTCGATGCAGATAGAACCACGGTTGTACTTGCCCAAGAACCAGCCCCACCACACATAACCCACACTCATGCAGATTGTACCCCTACCCAGTTGGACAGAGAACCAGCTACACCCCTTCTAACCCCAACCCCAGCAGATAGACACCTAGTTCCCGTTGGCACAACACCGTCTCCACCATAGAGCACCCAAACATGAGCAGTTAGTAAGGCAACTGCAGTGCCCAAATCACGAGGACCACCACTCCGAACCCGAAGTCAACGCTTAAAGCAGAAGAAGAATTGTTCTCAGGTCAGGTTCCGTAGCTATGGTTCATACTACTTTGCTCTTGCATCACTGTATTTACTGATACCAACTAATTTCAAGTTTGAAGGATGCAATTGAAACTCCAATGGCGCAACAGGTATGTTTTAAACCTGTTTCTTTAACGTGTTTGGCTATTTGTTGTTGTAACTTGCTCTATGTTGATTTCAGTTTCAATTGAATAAACAGTTATGTTCTCATGCCATGCACATTACAAGTGTTGTTATTGTTATGTAGTTTCCCACACTTATATTCTGTCTATGCTGCTTTGTCTTAAATAGATATGATTCAAACTGTATCTATCTTGATTTGGCAACACAAACTAGAATGATATAGACCATACAGTGACCATACTACATAGATATATGTTTGTTTCATGTTGTTATCCTGTCCACCTTACTACTGAACTGGTTTACCAAAATGAGTTTCATATACTACATTGTAAACCTGAGATGTGTTTGTTTGTTTCTCTTTTAGAACGCGGATAAAATATTGGAGAAGAGTACCCTGTTATGCAATGGTAATGGAAGTAATGCAGCTAAGGTTCAAGATAGTGAGACATACCTGTTGGTCTCCAAGAAAGCTGATAAAAACTATATTGAAGACACTAAGACAACCCCAATGTCTTGTCTTGATGTAGTGTTTGAGTTACTGGCTACCACTGCTGGCACCAGCTCTTCGAACTCATTGTCTGAATCAGTTCGGCTTCTTGAGTCTCAACTTCAAGTTGAAAGACATCGATCAGATGTTATGCGATAGGAAGCTGAAGGACTGAGGAAGTCCCTGCAGAATTCAGATGCATACTGGTGCAACAGCAAGCGCTGGAGGACTTAAGCGCCAAACAAGAGAAAGTTAATAAGCTTGCTAAGCATCTTTCCAGCATTATGGGTACCCATGATATTGTTTCTTGAGCTCTTCTAAAGTGGTTTCAGTTCTGGATTTGTTTTGCTGCGGCATTTATATGCTGTTGTGTTCCCTATATTTGCACTGGTGGCGAACTTTGATGCCCAGTGGATGTAATATGTGTAATAGCCGTGATAGCCTAGTGTAAGTTGCTTGCTTATTTATTTCCTTGTTGTCTTGTTTATTTGTTTGCTGGTAGTTAGTGCAGTTCTTTTTCTGTGGTTTGCTAGTGGCTGCAATAACCTATTTTTTAAAACTAGGCCACAATAACCATGGGCTAATATTTACTATAGTGACACTGGGCCTCCTACGGTCCGTAGAAACAGTGGGCCTTCTACGGGCCGTATAAACAGTGGGCCTTCTGCGGGCTGTAGAAACAGTGGGCCTTCTACGGGCCGTAGAAACAATGGGCCTTCTACGGGCCGTATCATCAATGGGCCTTCTATGGGCCGTATCATCAATGGGCCTTATACGGGCCGTATGATCGATTGGCCAAACATGGGCCAAACAGACAGCATTCTAGCCGTAAACGGGCTAGAGTTGGAATCATCCGTTCATGGGCTGACCATAACGGGCCATCGTTAATAGCCCGTATTTGATGACGCTATGAAAATGGCCCAACGTATTAACAGACCACAAACGGGCCGACTGTAACCATGGGCTGAATTTGGCCCACAAGTAGAAAATGACAGTAACGGGCCATAAGTAAAAGAATGCTGGAAATGAGCCCAGGAATAAATGGGCTCTGAGAAGGCCGAAAGATAACATGGGCTGGAGACGGCCCAACGGAATAACGGGCCGCTAATGGGTATAAAGTGATACACTACTGTTCATTATGGGCCAGTTTCACCAAGGGTCGTTAATGGGTGTAAAGTGAAACACTGTTCATTACGGGCCAGTTTCACCACGGGCCGTTAATAGGACAAGAGTTACATAGGGCATCATATGGGCCGAAAGACGTCATGGGCCATACATGGGCCAAAAGTGAAAACGGGCTGGAATCATATTGGATGGCCCAGATGACGCTACTGGGCCTAATTCGGATAGGGCGTAACGGGCCTTGGGTTAGCAGGCTGTAAATGGGCTATATGCGAACAGGCCGTTAACAGGCTTTCCATGGGATGGCCCGCCACCTTTTGACCAAGTTAAACGGGCCGGCCTTTTCACAGGAATGGGCCTCTGTTGGGTCATGCCATGTGTCAACGTATCATAGGCGCCTTCTGTCCAATGAGTGGATGACATCTGTCCCGACGATGAGCTGACACGTGTTTCCTCCAGCCAATGATGATTTTACACGTGGAAAATCCCCATTGGTCGGGGCTGTTAACGGGTTATCGGATCCAAAACCCGACCCGATAGGTTAACGGCGTTCCGTTATGGTGGATGCCACGTGTCGGTCACCCTTGACGAAAGCACTTCTGTGACGCGCGATTTATCGTCATGGAAGTGTATTTTTTTTGTAGTGATAGTAATCATGTGGTGTGTTGTTAAGGTAATACACGAATGATGGTTGAAGTTGGCAACAATCATGATTGTAGATTCTTATTGAAATAGAGAAACTAATTCAAATTTAGTTCGAATTGCAGCGGTAGTGTAGACATTTGGAATGCACTAAAATGTTGGTATGAGTAGGTTACATGCATTATACAACCAATGAAAAAATTTAATTGGACATAACATGTTGGTGTGAGTAGCTTTGAATAGCATTTATATAGTAAAACAGGACAATACTCTCTCTTTGTGTGGTGTGAATAGTTTTATTTTTTTCTTTGAGAGAAGTGCGAATTGATTTGGTACGTCGAAGTACAATATTACACGTTAGGCTTGTCCCTAAAATTTAACCCGCGCCTTGTGATATCCCAAAAATTCAGATATCGTGCGCCCAAAACTGGCGCCTTCACAACCCGCGCCTGGCTATCCTGAAATTACAGGTGCCAAATACCGACACGCGAAATCCCCCTTCTAACCCTGAGCCGAAAGGGCCGCTAGTTCAAATCGGTGGGGTTACTTTTGTAACACACCCTACATTTTGGACAAGCGCGTCCCTAAGTCATGGCCCCCTCCCATCGCCTCCTTTTCGCCATTCAAAATCCCAGGCCGGCATAACCTCTCCGCTCCAGCCGCGAAACCCCACCCTCCTCCGTCCGCCACCTCACCGCTGCCCAGCCGGAGCCTCTTCCCCGACGATGTCGTCCACTGCAACAGCTCGAGTTCCCTCAGCCACCTCCCTGGATGAGGATCTGTCGTCCATCACGTCATCCCGCTGGTTCAGCCACCCCGTCCTCCACCTCTAAGGAGATGCTCCAACGATCTCCTCGTCTATCACGGCTGCTCCATCCCCACAGCGCCGCCTTAACCCGCTCCACTAGAACCGCAACATCCTCACTGACTCCTCGGACGAAGCCGAGGCCTACTCAGCGCCACCAAAGAGGTTGTACACTCATCGCATCGGACCTTCTCCTTAAGTCGACCTACCGGCACCGATGGTGCTCCATCCTGCACCCCCATGGAGAGGCTACCTCAAAGCCGGCGCCGTGGGCGACATCTCCACGGCTGCTCTCCCCCAGTGTGAGGCCCCTTCGGCGGCAGCGTCCATACCAGCCGGATCTGCTGCTGCTGCTTCGGCTCTCACTCACTCGCGCTGCTGCTGCTCTCCCCCTCGCTTGTGCTGTTGCTCTGCTCCGATTTAGCTACACTTCAGTCGACTGAATCAACTTTTGGGTCTGTCAATTTTCAGGGGGTGGGGAGCTCGCAGGAGTTAAGGAAGAACCACCCGCAGTGGGTAGGGGGCTCGCCGGAGAGGTACCCCACTATCTATCTTAGGGTTCAGGGTGGGGGCGGTGGTCGCCGGTGATGGGGGGCGGTGGTGGGGCGATGGCGTGGGGATTTCCGGAGAAAAAGCTTGGTGTGGGGGGGATAGAGGGCTGGCTGGGGCGGCGGCATACCGGTGGTGGGGAGTTGTTTCAAGGCGGCGGCGGACTGGCGGTGGGGAGTTGTTTCGGGGCGGCGAGGCAGCGCAGGGGGCGACGGCGAGGCCGGTGGTGGCTGGCGGCTCAGGGGTGTAGGTTGAAGATGAACTGCAGGACCTCCCTAAACTACATGTTAAGTGCCTCTGTGCTACCATTGCATTCAGTTTCGACAGTAACATTCAGATTCCATAGTAAATTTTAGTTTCGACAGTTAAGTTCAGAGTCAACCGTTTTTACCTCATCTGTTGTAGTCAGGTGGTATTTGGTGATGTAAATTTTACATCTATTTTACATCATCTATTTGAGATGCTATTAGAATCCCACTTGAGATTAATGATGTCTGTCTTGTTCTGCTTCAGCCTTAATGTCTTACGGCTCATCGGAGCTGCTCCAACAACATAACGATCCATCAAAACAGAGCAGTGCCCTGGACGCCGTCTATAGATTCCTCAGATCTTCCTCCACACCTCCGACAACCACCTCTGTGTCAACTTCTTCAGCGACCAACCCAATGATGTTGAGGTCGACACGGCTACAGCAAAGAGGTTGCACACTCGTTGCATCACTTATTACTCTACATTCATGTCGAACCATTAGGGCTATTTTGGTTCAACGGAAAAACATAGCAATAGGAAATTTTCCTATGGCACTCTAGTATTCAATTATTCATGCATTTTGTTGAAAGGAATGGAGCAAAACATCCACCTAGACCTACTTTTCAAAATCCTATGCATGAAACCAAGACCAAGTGCATTAGTGGCAGAATAACATTCTAATTGTACACGCTTTCATATGGTTCCACTTTATTTTGGCCATGTTTCTTTCCATTCCTCTGCTCTTCCAATTCCTGTGAACCAAACACCCAAGTTGATAGAAATCCTGTGTTTACAAATGCAGTGTTTACCATGTGCATTCCTATCCTATTCCGGTGTTTTTCCTATCCCTGCGTTTTTAGAATCATGCAAGCCAAATGAGCCCTTACAGAATTACTTCAGTTACAGGTAGGTGTTGAAGGAAACTTTGTGTGGTTTAACCTGCTCCTGCCGCGACGTCGTCCACCTCACCTGAGCCGCTCCATCGATAGAAGCATCCACTAAACCAGACATCACGACTCCTGGCCGTCTTTCGCCGCCTCAGATCTCCTTCTCTGCCGCCGGCACCCACCGCAACGGCATCACCATCATCGACTCAGCAAATGAACCTGATGAGTATACGGGTCCACAAGAGAGGTCACACTCTTTTGTTTATGCCTATGTTATGCATTGCTTAAAATTACCTGCTACTTTATCGTCATGTTCACCTCTTAGACTCCCAAGTCAGGTCCAAATTAATGTTCAAACTTGATTTCTAAATTAGTTGTGGGGCACATATCGAGGTAGCTATGAATAGTATCTCTGTCTATTATCTGGTTCACCTAGGGTATGCCTATGTTGTTCATCTTGGGTGGGAAACAAATAGTAAAGCAATCATCATCTGTCTTTTTATTAAATTAAAGCAATCATCAGCCTGCTATCATTATTTTTGGATCCATCCACTGGTTGTTACCATCACTATAGATTTCTACATGCTCTCCTTACATAATCTCACCATATTTTCCGTATGCATGTCAGATATTGTACACAGTCATGCTGAACATGTAGAGAAAAAGATAAGAGTTTTGCGCGGCAATACAATGTCATGAAGACATTGCTCCATGGTGGGTTCAATGGCAAAACCTCCCCCACTCTCCAGATTGTAATCCAGAGGAAGATATCTGTTCTGAGGTGGATTCAATTGCAGCTGACCACTCCTATTTACCCCCCAAGGTGTTTGCTCTACCTTGGCATGATGATGTTAGTCATATCATGCATATGTTGCCTTGCAGTGCCTACTTTTGACATCATATATGTCATCTGCTTAGTTTAGACATGTTATGTAATGCCACCTGTTTAGTTTCTATATCATATATGGGAATTATGCAGTCTCATGTCTTTTAACCAGCCATAATATATGTGAAATGTGCAATGTCATCCTATTTAACCAGGCATCATATATTTGAATGATATCTTGCCCATCCTTTTCTTCATTACATTTCCATTTGTCGACAATATTTGTACATTAAACTACTATTCCCATGAACTAGCCATTTGGGTGGGAGATGGAAAAATCTGGAGTGAAAGCAAGGCCTTCAGAGCAGACAGTGCTACCTGTCGAAGCAGATCTCTTGTTGGGTCCCGATAGCTCCTCAGAGATGGATTTGGAGATAGATGACCAGTCCTATTCCCCCACTAAGGTGTATGCTCTAACTTGGCACGGTTATACTTCTCATATCATGCATATGGTGTCTTGCATTGAATAGTTTAGACGTCATATACATAATATTGAACACCATGTTCTTAGTTCAGACATCATATCGAATGCCCTCTGTTTAGCATATAAATCACATATGTGAATTAAATCATGCGATACGGATTACTTAGATAACATGTATGTGAATTATGTCATGCGATCCTGTTTAGTTATTCATCATATCTTTGAATTATGTTATCCTATGCTATCCAATTTAGATAGACATCATATATGTGAAATTATGTCATGCTATCCGTTTTAGTTAAACAATATACATGTAAACTATTTCATGCCCTCTTTTTTTCCACATTATCTATTGCATCTGTCTCTCATACAATGTCTGTACATTCAATTATGTTTCCTGTTTAACAGCCATTTGAATTGGAGCGGGTGATGCCAGTATCTAGCGGAGTAAAAACACGGTCTTCAAATAAAACAGTGCTACCTCTTTGGGGAGATAGCACCCCAGTTGTACATGCACGAGAACCAGCCCTACCACACATAACCCAGACTCTCGCTGATTGTACCCCTACTGCGATGGTCAGAGAACCAGCTTCACCCAATCTAACCCCAACCCCAGCAGATAGTAACCCAGTTCCTGTTGACACAACACCATCTCCACCACAGAGCTCCCAAATAAGAGTAGTTAGTAAGGCAGCTCCAGTGCCCAAAAGGCCAGTACTACCATGGTGCTACCTCTTGAGCATGCGTTGGTTTTCCCTCAAAGATGAAAGGGTGATGCAGCAAAGTAGCGTAAGTATTTCCCTCAGTTTTTGAGAACCAAGGTATCAATCCAGTAGGATACTACACGCAAGTCGCCTAGTACCTGCACAAACAAACAAGAACCTCGCAACCAACGTGATAAAGGGGTTGTCAATCCCTTCATGGTCACTTACGAAAGTGAGATCTGATAGAGATAATAAGATAAAGATTTTTGATATTTTTGGTGTATAGATTGAAAAGAAAAGATTGCAAAATAAACGACGATAGAAATAGCTAATTGACGGAAAAATAATATGATGTAAAGTAGACCCGGGGCCATAGGTTTCACTAGTGGCTTCTCTCAAGCTAGCATATATTACGATGGCTGAACAAATTACTGCCGAGCAATTGATAGAAAAGCGCATAGTTATGATGACATCTAGGCATGATCATGAACATAGGCATCACGTCTGTGTCAAGTAGACCGAAACGATTCTTCATCTACTACTATTACTCCACACATCGACCGCTATCCAACATGCATCTAGAGTATTAAGCTCATAAGAATAGGGTAACGCATTAGGCAAGATGACATGATGTAGAGGGATAAACTCAAGCAATATGATATAAACCCCATCTTTTTATCCTCGATGGCAACAATACAATATGTGCCTTGCTGCCACTGCTGTCACTGGGAAAGGACCCCGCAATATTGAACCCAAAGCTAAGCACTTCTCCCATTGCTACAAAGATCAATCTAGTTGGCCAAACCAAACTGATAATTCGAAGAGACTTGCAAAGATATAAAATCATGCATATAAAAATTCAGAGAAGAATCAAATATTTTTCATAGATAATCTTAATCATAAACCAACAATTCATTGGATCTCGGCAAACATACCGCAAAAAGAATCCCCCTCCGACAGATCGTCGGAAAAGGTCCCCAGATGGGATCTCACAGGTATAGAAAGTTGCGGTGGTGGAAAAGTGGTTCCGTCGCTCCCCTAGATGTTTTCAGGGTTTAAGAGTATATATAGGCGAAAGAAGTAGGTCGATGGAGCTGCGAGGGGCCCACGACGGTGGGGGGCGCATCGCCCTACCTCATGGCCGCCTCGCTGCTTCTTTAACCTCCACTCCAAGTCTCCTGGATTGCGTTTGTTCCAAAAAATATCCTCACGAAGGTTTCATTCCGTTTGGATTCCATTTGATATTCCTTTTCTGTGAAACACTGAAATAGGCAAAAAACAGCAATTTGCACTCGGCCTTTGGTTAATAGGTTAGTCCCAAAAATAATATAAAAGTGCATAATAAAGCCCATTAAACATCCAAAACAGGTAATATAATAGCATGGAACAATCAAAAATTATAGATACATTGGAGACATATCACACGGCCAACCCCAACTCCACCAGTTAGTACGCCTATTCATGTGGAGGAAGCACAACCAGCCAGTCGTAGTTTAGCATCTATCGCATTTGATGTTGTTAAATCCTATGTGCGTATCTTCCCATCTTGTAAATATTATACTGAAGATGAAGGAAAATGCCAGTTGCAGGTGTTTTTCCAGGAGTTATGTGTAAGTAATGTTATTCATGGCAACTACTTTGCTTTGTCCCATACATTCTACCTCCATGATGGTTATAATACAGCCAATTTTCCCATTTTTCTCTATAGAGAAGGACCAATTTGGAAACTCAAGATGAGGTAACCTCTGCTATCTTCAAGAATGCTTGGTGGTAGTATCAGAATTACCTCAAGAAAACGTACTTCACTAGCAAAGAAACCCATCAAATTCCCTTATGTTCTCCTAAGACACATTTACTGGACGATGACTGGGAACGCCTTGTTCTGTACTGGTCCTGAACCAAGAATGTGGTAAGGTCTATGAGCTCATTTTAAGTACTGTATTCTTGTGTCTTACTATACTCTGTTCATGTAGAACAAGTGCTTAAACCTGAAGAACAACTATTCTAATTTAAGATTCCGTTGCTATCATGCATACTGCTTTGCTCTTGTATCACTGTATTTCCTCATACAAACTTATTTTTAAATTGAAGGATCCAATTGAAAGTCCAATGGCACAGCAGGTATGTTCACGCATGTTTCTTTAACAACTTTTCTCTTATCAATAGCTCTGTTGATTTCACTTTCAATTGTGTATACAGTTGACTTCTCATATCATGCACATTACTAGCATCACAACAGAGCCAATAGTGTTGTTGTACATGTAGACCCGTCGTACCCATCTGAAATCTTGTTGTGTCGTGTAGTTTCCCACGCTTTATATTCTTTCACTGTTGCTTTGTCTTGAACTGATATGATTTGAACCGTGTCTCTATTTTGATTTGGCAAGACAATGCAGTGGCCATAGGACATAGATATATGTTTGTTTGATGCTTTTATTATGTACTAGTACTTGGAAATAGAAGACTTGGTAGTTTAATCCCGTCCACCTTACTAATGAACTGGTTCACCGAAATGAGTTTCATAGACTAGTACATGCTAAACATGTTATTGTTTGCTTGTTTCTTCTTTTAGAATGCTAACAGAATATTGGGGAAGAGTGCCTTATTATGAAATGGTAAAGGAAGTAATGCAGATAAGGTTCAGGATAGTGAGATATCCTTGTTGGTCTCCAACAAAGCTGATAAAACAGCTAAGGAAGACTATCTTGAAGACAGTGAGACAACCCCAAAGTCCTTTCTTGGTTTAGTGTTCGAGTTACTGGCCACTACTGCTTGAACAAGCTATTCAAACTCACTATCTGAATCAGTTCGATTTCTTGAGTCTCAACTACAAGCTGAAAGAAATCGATCAGCTGTGCTGCGACAAGAAGCGGAAGGACCGCGGAAGTCCCTGGAGCATTCAGATGCATACTTTCTGGTGCAACAGCAAGCGTTGGAGGATTTTAGAGCCAAACAGGACAAAGCTAATAAGCTTGCTAAACTTATTGCCAACATGGTGGATACCCAGGATAACGTTTCTTAAGCTCTTCTGAAGTTGTTTCAGTTATGCGCTTGTTTTGCTGCCGCATTTATTTGCACCGGTGGCCAATTTTGACGACCAGTGTATGTAATATGCTGCTTTGTTGCCTATATTTGCATTGGTGGCGAACTTTGATGCCCAGTTGATGTAATATGTGTAATAGCTGTAATAGGCTAGCATTAGTTGCTTGCTTATTTATTTCCTTATTGTCTTGTTTAGTTGTTTGCTTGTAGTCACTACAGTTCATTTTCTGCCTTTTTTTTAGTGGCCACAATAACCCATTTTTGGTAACTAGGCCACAATAATCATGGCAACAAACGGACTATTGTAACCATGGGCCTCCTGTGGGCCGTAGGATCCATGGTGTAGCGATCCGACCTCAACAAATAAAATCTCTGTGCATAAGTGTCATCCCTGGATTGGTAATGCTGACACACACAGTACTTGAAGGATTTATAACAGACTGCAATCACACACCTTTTACATCGAATATCTCAAAGAGAGTACTTATTACAATAATATGGTGGAAGGCCATCTAATGAAGATAACAACGGAAGGCTTCGAAGGCAAAAGTGAGTCCATCAACTCCAACGGCATAGCTGAGTGCAAAACAACGACCTAGCACACCTTACTCTTCGTCTGAAAAGTCTGCAACACAATATGTTGCAGCCCAAAACGGGTCAGCACATGGAATATGCTGGCAAAATAACACTGTAGAGCAATGAACAAGAATAACTACTATCACTACATGCATATATTGCTGGTGGAGGCTCTATGGTTATCATGTTTGCGTAAAGCCAATTTTTCCCTACTGTGAAGGAATATATTTTTATTTAACTATCAAGTTGGTTGATAAAATATTGAGAAGGTTCCTCCAACTCAATCCCAATTAAAAAAATTAACAACCCAACAAAATTAATTAAGAGTGATGAGATCAAACCAATAATTCAAGAACCAGATACTCAAGATGTCCATAACCGGGGACACGGCTAATCATGATTAGTTTATACACTCTGCAGAGGTTTGCGCACTTTTCCCCACCAGACTCGATCTCCTCCATTGAATTTCTCGCACTGCATGATGTTTGAGAAACGGGTGACCGAGACACAGTCTTTTCGAAGAGGTCCCTAAGGGAGTCCTGGATTAGGGGGTCTCCGGACAGCCGGACTATCTCCATTGGCCGGACTGTTAGACTACGAAGATACAAGATTGAAGACTTCGTCTCGTGTCCGGATGGGACTCTACTTGGCGTGGAAGGCAAGCTAGGAAATATGTATATGGATATCTCCTCCTTTGTAACCGACCTTGTGTAACCCTAACCCTCTCCGGTATCTATATAAACCGAAGGGTTTTAGTCCATAGGACAACAATCACAACATACAATCATACCATAGGCTAGCTTCTAGGGTTTAGCCTCTCTGATCTCGTGGTAGATCTACTCTTGTACTACCCATATCATCAATATTAATCAAGCAGGATGTAGGGTTTTACCTCCATCAAGAGGGCCCGAACCTGGGTAAAACTTCGTGTCCCCTGCCTCCTGTTACCATCCGGCCTAGACGCACAGTTCGGGACACCCTACCCGAGATCCGCCGGTTTTGACACCGACATTGGTGCTTTCATTGAGAGTTCCTCTGTGTCGTCGCCATTAGGCTTGATGGCTCCTACTATCATCGATGGCGATGCGGTCTAGGGCGAGACTTTTTTCTCCGGACAGATCTTCATATTCGGCGGCTTTGCACTGCGGGCTAATTCGCTTGGCCATCTGGAGCAGATTCAAAGCTACGCCCCTGGCCATCAAGTCAGATTTCGAAGTTTGAACTACACGACCGACATCCGTGAAGACTTGATCTTCGACTGATTCGAGCCATAGCCGGGCGCGCCGCATTGTCGTGATGGGTATGACCTAACTTTGCCGCCGGACAGTATCCCAGAGGCCGCGCCCACATCAGCTCCGATCCGTAGCTCGGAGCAAACTGCGCCAATCGAGGATGGGTTGTTAGACACCGCCTCGGGGGCTGCAATCTCAACGGCGGTCGAGCCAAACACCAGCATAACCCTCTATGCAGCCCGTGACTCCAAGGTGCCAGACTCTCTTTCTGACTCCAAATCGCCCACGCCCCTGCCAATCGAATCCGATTGGGCGCTGATCATGGAATTCACTGCCGCGGATATCTTTCAGCACTCGCCCTTTGGCAACATTCTAAATTCACTAAGGTCTCTCTCTTTGTTGGGAGAGCCCTGGCTGGATTATGGCCAACAGGATTGGGATGCGGACAACGAAGAAATTCGACGCCCACCCACCACCCACTTCATAGCCACTGTCGATGATTTAACCGACATGCTCGACTTCGACTCCGAAGACATCGACGGTATGGACGACGATGTTGGAGACGAACACAAACCAACACCTATAGGGCATTGGAAAGCCACCTCGTCATATGACATATATATGGTGGATACACCCAATGAAGGCAATGGCGACAAGATAGCGGAGGATGACCCCTCCAAGAAGCAACCCAAGCGCCGACGTCAGCGGTGCCACTCTAAGTCCCGCCAAAGCAAAAGTGGTGATACCGGCACAGGAGATAATAATACTCCGGATAATGCCTAAGACAACAACAATCCCCTCTAGCAAGATTTAGAGCAGGAGGATGAAGGAGCCAGCTCCCCCGAGAGAGCGGTAGACGGAGAAAAGGACGATGATCACACGCCCCCCTCCGAAAACGAGGCAAGCCTCGGCGACGATGAATTCGCCGTCCCAGAGGATCCCGTCGAACAAGAGCGCTTCAAACACCGGCTTATGGCCACGGCAAACAGCCTGAAGAAAAAGCAGCAGCAGCTTCAAGCTAATCAAGATCTGCTAGCGGACAAATGGACTGCAGTCCTCGTGGTTGAGGAATATAAACTCAAGCGTCCCTCCAAGAGTTACCCAAGGCGCAGGTTACTTCCTCGACTGGAGGAAGACGCGTATGATATGGCTGATCGGCCACCTCGTGGCCGCGATAGAGAGGCATTCCAGCCAAAAGCTCAGCCTCCACCCCAACGACATTTTAATAAAAAGGCATGGGGAGATACGCCAGACCTATGAAACATATTGGAGGACAAGGCAAAGCATTCAAGATCGATCTACGGATCACGAGGGTGCACCACTCTGCGAGACGACAAACGTCACACCGGATACAGTAAAAGCAAATCCGGCCGGGCCGAACACAGCGGGCAAGACCCATTCGAGATGCGTCACGATATAGCCCAATACAGAGGCGCCGCACACCCCTTATGCTTCACAGACAAAGTAATGGAACATCAATTCCCAGAAGGTTTCAAACCTGTAAACATTGAATCATACGACGGCACAACAGACCCGGCAATATGGATTGAGGATTTTCTCCTCCACATACACATGGCCTGCGGCGATGACTTACACGCCATCAAATACCTCCCATTAAAGCTCAAAGGACCAGCGCGGCATTGGTTTAATAGCTTGCCAGCGAACTCCATTAGCTTTTGGGAAGATCTGGAAGCCGCATTCCTCGATAACTTTCAAGGCACTTATGTGCGACCGCCAGACGCCGATGACTTAAGCCACATAATTCAGCAGCCAGAAGAGTCAGCCAGGCAATTCTGGACTCGGTTCCTTACAAAGAAAAATCAAATCGTCGACTGTCCGGATGCGGAGGCCTTAGCGGCTTTCAAGCACAACATCCGAGACGAGTGGCTAGCCCGGCACCTTGGTCAGGAAAAGCCAAAATCTATGGCTGCTCTCACGACGCTCATGACCCGCTTTTCTGCGGGAGAAGACAGCTAGCTGGCTCGTAGTAATAACATATCGAAGAACCATGGTACCTCAGATACCAAGGACGGCAATAGCAGGTCACGTCGCAACAAGCATAAGCACCGCATTAATAGCGAAAATACTGAGGATATGGCCATCAATGCGGATTCAAAGGCTCTAAACCCGGTTAGCGGAAAAAGCCATTTAAACAAAGTACACCGAGTCTGTCCATCTTGGACCGTATACTCGATCGCTCGTGTCAAATACACGGCACCCCAAACAAGCCAGCCAATCACACCAACAGGGATTGTTGGGTGTTCAAGCAGGCCGGCAAGTTAATTGTCGAAAACAAGGACAAGGGGCCGCATATCGATGACGAGGAGGAACCCCGGCAGCCGCACACTAGATGACAAAAGAGGTTTCCCTGCAAGTGTGGACGGTGAACATGATATACGCAACCCACATCCCCAAGAGGGAGCGGAAGCATGCGCTCAGGGACGTATATGCGTTGGAGCCATCCGCCCCAAAGATCAACCCTTGGTCCTCCTGCCCGATCACCTTCGATCGTAGGGACCACCCCACTAGTATCCGTCATGGCGGATTTGCCGCACTAGTCCTAGACCCAATCATCGACGGATTTCACCTCACTCGAGTCCTTATGGATGGCGGTAGCAGCCTGAACCTGCTTTATCAGGACACAGTGCACAAAATGGGTATAGAACCCTCAAGGATCAAACCCACAAAAACGACCTTTAAGGGCATTATTCCAGGCGTAGAGGCCCATTGCACAGGCTCAATTACACTGGAAGTGATCTTCGGATCCCTGGATAACTTCCAAAGCGAAGAGTTAATCTTCGATATAGTCCCGTTCCGCAGTGGTTATCACGCACTGCTCGGGCGAACTGCATTTGCTAGATTTAATGCGGTACCGCATTATGCATACCTCAAGCTCAAAATGCCAGGACCCCGCAGAGTTATTACAGTCAATGGAAACACAGAGCGCTCCCTCCAAACAGAGGAGCACACCGCGGCCCACGCAGCAGAAGCACAAAGTAGCCTTTCAAGGCAATCAACCAGTTCGGCGTTTCAAAGCCCGGACACCTCCAAGCGCGCTCGAGGCAATCGACCAATAGACCGCCTGGCGCGATCCGAGCTCACGTAGCAATACGGCGGCCACCCCAATCCCAGCCCAACGGCGATATTCGTGTCGTGCGTACATAATTACGCATTAAAAATACCATGGGCACAGGTGGGGAGGGGGGGCAGAACTGCGGCATGCCCCAAAACACGGCCTAAACCGCACTCGGGGCTTCCCATTTGGTTATTTTTTATTTTTTCAGGACGTTAATCTCTAGAAACACTGTCCGGCAGCACTATTGCCGAACACATGATGCAGCAACCAAGAAGGCAGACAGCTACGTTATACAATGGAATTCCCAGGTTGATCTCAGATTTCATATCATCCCTCAGCTCGCCCTTGGATGGGACTTAGTCCTACTTTTTGCTTATCGCACTATATGTATCACTCTGCTTTAACACAGCTTTTTAAACAATGCATTACATTACGACCATTATTGCATTCTTGTTATATATATATATCTATGTGTTCATTAATGACGCCTTGCAACCGTACACTCTGGTACGGCCAATACACTAGGGGCTTACGTACCCCACAATACGGTGTGAAAAGTCCGAACACTTTCACAAGTGCGGCACCCCGAAATTATAGCATTATATGCATCAGCTCCAAATCATGTCTTTGGTCAAATGTTGCGTTTGCCCGGCTCCTATGTTTTGGTACCTTACGTTCCGCTCTATCGGCTAAGGTAGCGCTAGGAGAACTACTGCGATTGTGCCCCGGTTCTGCCGGGCTGAGCACCTCGGGAGAGAAAGCTAAAACTGACTGTCATGATAAGGCGAGAGACCGGTCGCTGTTCGGTGAGGTTTTTCAAGTCCCTAAAGACTTATGCCGCTTAGGGCGAGGGGCCGGCCCTGTCCGGCTTACAGGCATGTATCGCGCCCCAAATTCGGCCTTCCGAATACCAGGGGCTTCACCGAAATTTAAAATTATAGAATTCTATGGCCAAGTGAGAGTGATAAAGCATTATTAGTCCAGTTGCCTTGTTTGTTGTGCTGAGCACCTCCCTCGAAGGACCCAAATATGGGAACAAGAGTGCTCAGGTTTATCCCGAAGACCCCAGCACTTGTGGCATGGGGGCAGAAGCCGAGGACTAGCCATCTCTCAGATTGGATAAACAGCCAAACAGAAGGTAATATTTTAAATTCAAACAAGCGTTGCATAGCGCATATGAAACATGTTTTCATAAATACAGGATAAAACGAGCGATTTTACTCAAATATTACATCTTTCGAGCACTCATCCGCGATGAGACGGTCACCTGGCAGAACACCCTCATAGTACATCTCGGGGTGACGGTGCTCCTTGCCCTCCAGCGGCCCCTCCTTGACCAGCTTCACGGCGTCTAGCTTGACCCACTGCAATTTCACACGGGCAAAAGCCCGGCGTGCACCTTCAATGCAGACGGGTCGCTTGATGACCTCTAGCCGCAGGCAGGCATCCACAAGCCGCCTCACCAGGTCGAAGAAGCTGTTCGGAAGGGCGTCGCCAGGCCACAGCCGGACTATAAAGCCCTTCATGGCCTAATCAGCCGCCTTACGTAGCTCGACCATCTGCTTCACCTGGTCGCTCATCGGCACCGGATGTTCGGCCTCAGCATACTAAGACCGGAACATCTTCTCCGTCGAGCTTCCGTCCTCGGCCTGGTAAAATCATGCGGCATCGGACACACTGCAGGGCAAATCTGCGAATGCTCCTGAAGAGCTCCGGATCCGGGTAAGTAATCGGTAATTTACTTTTACATGCTTGCTTTGCATATAGAAAGCCTTACCCGCCGCTATCTTCTTCTTGCGTCGATCTCCTCGAGGGCCTTCTGGGCGTCGGCCTTGGCACTCTTCGCGCTCTCAAGGGCCGCGGAAAGCTCAGACTCTCGCATCTTCGAGTCAAGCTCCAACACCTCGTGCTTTGTCACGAGAGCCTGGAGCTCTTGCTGCACCTCGCCTACCCGAGCCTCGTGTTTCTCTCACTCGGTGCGCTCCTGGGCCGCCTTCTCTTCGGCCTGGGACAACGCTTGCTTCAGGGTCGCCACCTCGGTCGTGGCCCCTGACAAACATACAATGATCCTGTCATTTGGCAATCACGTCCTTTTTCTCATATATATATATCTATAGACGGGGTATTACTTACCCTTGTTCTCCTCGAGCTGCCTCTTAGCAAGGCCGAGCTCTTTCCGGGACCCCTCAAGGGCCTCCTTCAGTATGGCGACCTCCGCAGTTAGTGCAGCGGACGCTAGCAGTGAAGCCTGCATATGCATATTGACATACTTATATTGGACTCCTGTGATATTATTTGATCCTCTGTTTGGCTTTTCTTTGTGAACATCGAACAAAGCATCAGGGGCTATTGTCTATGCGGTAATATTTCTACTACATTTTAAACACACTTACCTCAAAGCCTGTTAGAAGGCTGGCACAGGCTTCAGTCAATCCGCTCTTGGTAGACTGAACCTTCTGGATCACCGCACTCATGATAGTGCGGTGCTCCTCGTCAATGGAAGCGCTACAAAGCGCTTCCAGCAGATTGTCCAGTGCCTCTGGATGGGCAGAGGTCACCGGCACAGGCGTCTGGCCCCTCTTAGAAGGAGGCCACCTGCCTGAGTCCGGAACCGCTGGAGGGTCCGGCACGGTGTTTGGCTGAGGGCCGAACTTGTAGCTCTCGGGGGCCCTGTCCCCACGGCTCCCGGAGTCCAGAAGGTCGCCTTGAGGTGCCTCCGGGACTGTCTCCCCTCGATCCGGTGCCTCTTGAGACAACACATTGGCGTCGTTGGCAGGATGGGGGGAGGTGGCGGTCGGGACTGGATCGCTATCCATGTCCGACGAGCACAGGGAGCCGTCCGATGATACCTCGATATTGGCTCGGGGCAGCCTGCATAATTGTGTTCGGCGTTAGGGAAAGCAGTGCGATAAATGAATCATATGGTTAACTTTGGCATACGAATACTTACGATCTCCTCGGGGGCTTGACCCTGGGCAGCCACTCGCCTTCGCCTTCATCGGCGGCGGTGGAACTGTCCAGAAGGAGAGTCCTTCCCTTCTTGGACCCTCCGGCCTCCCCGGTTGGGGCGACCTTCCTTTTCTTGTCTCCCCCAGTCGGTGGGGGAGCATCTTCTTCCTCTTCTTCCTCGCCTTCGAGGGAAGAGTGCACCGCAAAGTCATCGGACGGCGAGTCCGACGACGCCTGGCGTCAGGAACTCTTTTGAGCTCCCTTGGCCTTCTTGGTCTTGTCGAACACCTTATAAGGGGCCGGAGTCAGCATCTTCGTCAGAAGAGTGTCTGCGGGGCCTTCAGGCAAGGGAGCCGGACAGTCGATCTGTCCGGCCATCTTCTGCCAGTCCTATCAAAATTACGGGGGTTTAGATCCCGCATAGAGTCAATCTGTATAAAAAACAAGTATCCTGTAAAAGGTAAAGCAGCTTACCGCACTGGCTTGGCGCTTCGCGCTGAATCCGTGATCCTTAGTGATAGGGGGAGGGACCTCGGCACTCTTGAACAGCACCCTCTAGGCGTCTTCATGAGTCATGTCGAAGAGCCTGTTCAGAGTTCGGTGCTGCGCCGGATTGAACTCCCACAAGGTGAACTCCCGTTGTTGGCACGGGAGTATCCGGCGGATGAGCATGACTTGGACTATGTTGACCAGCTTGAGCTACTTGTCCAGCATGTTTTGAATACATGTTTGGAGTCCGGTCAGCTCCTTCGAACTACCCCAGGACAGGCCCTTCTCTTTCCAGGAGGTGAGCCGCATGGGGATGCCAGATCGGAACTCGAGGGCCGCTACCCATGCGGGGTCGTGCGGCTCGGTGATGTAGAACCACCCCGATTGCCACCCCTTTATGGTTTCCACAAAGGATCCCTCGAGCCATGTTATGTTGGGCATCTTGCCCACCATGGCGCCTCCGCACTCCGCCTGGCGGCCGCCCACCACCTTCGGCTTGACATTGAAGGTCTTCAGCCATAAGCCGAAGTGGGGCTTGATGCGGAGGAAAGCCTCGCACACGACGATAAACGTCGAGATGTTAAGGACGAAGTTCGGGGCTAGATCGTGGAAATCCAGGCCGTAATAAAACATGAGCTCCCGGACGAAGGGATGAAGAGGGAATCCTAGTCCGCGGAGGAAATGGGTGAGGAATACCACCCTCTCATCGGGCCTGGGGTGGGGATGAGCTGCCCCTCATCTGGGAGCCGGTGCACGATGTCGTCAGGTAGGTATCCGGCTCCCCTCAGTTTCTTAATGCCTCCCTCCGTGATGGAAGCGACCATCCACTTGCCTCCCACTCTGGACATGGTTAGAGAGGGTTGAGGTGGAAGTGAGGACTTGGGCGCTAGAGCTCGAGTATGCGGGAGCGGATGAGCAAAGGAGGAAGAAGGCATGGATAGAAAGGTGAATCCTTATCCCTTTATATGGGCGGACGAAACCGAGCGTCCCCACTTGCCTGGTAAAACTTGCTTATCCCTCAAGCGCCACAATTGATGGCGCGGTTGGGTTAACCACGCCCGTATTGATGAGAATCCCGTAATAAGGGGACACGATATCTGCTTTGACAAGACGTGTCGAAAAACTGCATCGCGTTATGTGCGGGGCTGGTTAAAAGAAACGGTTCGAATAATCATCGGGCCATGACATAACATCATGTTGCCAGAACAAGCCAGCAAATTAGATCTGTGAAAATATTATTCTCTCTATGGTGAAATGTGGAACTTATTTTGCAGGGTCGGACGCTATCCTCGTATTCAACTTCTTCTGTGATGTAATCGGAGAAGGAACCCGCCTTGCAATGCCAAAGACAACACCGCGCGCCGGACTCATCGTCATTGAAGCCTGGTTCAGGGGCTACTGAGGGAGTCCTGGATTAGGGGGTCTCCGGATAGCCGGACTATCTCCATTGGCCGGACTGTTAGACTACGAAGATACAAGATTGAGGACTTCGTCTCGTGTCCGGATGGGACTGTACTTGGCGTGGAAGGCAAGCTAGGCAATACGTATATGGATATCTCCTCCTTTGTAACCGACCTTGTGTAACCCTAACCCTCTCTGATATCTATATAAACCAAAGGGTTTAAGTCAGTAGGACAACAATCACAACATACAATCATACCATAGGCTAGCTTCTAGGGTTTAGCCTCTCTGATCTCATGGTAGATCTACTCTTGTACTACCCATATCATCAATATTAATCAAGCAGGACGTAGGGTTTTACCTCCATGAAGAGGGCCTGAACCTGGGTAAAACTTCGTGTCCCCTGCCTTCTGTTACCATCCGGCCTAGACGCATAGTTCGGGACCCCCTACCCGAGACCCGCCGGTTTTGACATCGACAGTCCCCTTAACCGATAGATAGGCCGGTACACCTACAATCCCCTACATCTGCTAGCCCATCATGGAAAGGATTCCCACAACTTACTCAACTATGCCAGAGCCCATATTGGCTTGTGGCTGCACACGGAAGTTTCTAGCATGAATAATCTTATGATCCCTTTGAGCCTGGGTGGTGAATCATAGGATGATCACACGGGTACTCTGGGATATCCCAGGACAGCGCTGGATTGCTCCAGGTGCCCAGACAACCACTGGGTGCTCCAGGGTGCCTCAACCAATCCACCCAGATGTGTATTAAAGTAGCCACCTTAAGTTAACCATTATTCAATAACTGTCACATCTGTCATGGATACACTCAACCAAACCACATCTACGAGCATAGCATAGTAGTATGAACCTAACGTAGAAGTAACTCCCAATGTTTGCATAAATGACAATAGGTTCTACCTCATCAACTACTTCCCAATACCCACATGTTAAGCAGATCCTACTCATGCAATGTTTGAGGGTTGAAACTAATGCATAAAAACTGGGTAATAAATGGGTATGATCAAAGTGCTACTTGCCTTGCTGACGATCTGAAACCCCAGCGACTCGTAGTAGCACGCTTCACACTCCAGAAACTCTATCGCAAACAATCAATCACATACATAAGCACTCAAGCAATAGATTCAAGGGTAAAACTCAAGAGAAAATATTCAAATCGAAAGTTCAAGAGAAGAGCTTCAATTTGCAAAAAGAATCAATCGAACCGGAGCTACGAAACTCAAACTGCGGTCAAAAGAAGTTCAAATTAAAATCTGATTGCAACCAAATTTTAAATTGTCAAAATCATGTTAAAGTTAGTTAATTGGAAAGAGGTGTTCAATACAAAGATTTTGGTGTTGGTTTCACTGGATTTGGACAAATGGTTAAAAAGTTGCGAGCGTTTGAAGATCAGGGGCTAATCTACGATAAAAATAATCGCGGATAGGTCCCTGGCCGAATATAAAAAAAAGACTAACAAACAAACATTCGCTAATAGGGACGAACAAACGAATGCGTTCACGAACAGAGGTGTTCGGGTGAACGTTCGCTAAATAGATCCGATTTGAGAAAAACCGAAAAAACCCTAACCCTAAAATAAAACCGATGTAGATTGAAAACCGAAAAAAACCGACGGTGGTTTGCTACCTCTTGAGCACTGCGTTGGTTTTCTCTTGAAGAGGAAAGGGTGATGAAGCAAAGTAGTGTAAGTATTTCCCTCAGTTTTTGAGAACCAAGGTATCAATCAAGTAGGAGGCTATGCACGAGTCCCTCGCACCTACACAAAACAAATAAATCCTCGCAACCAACGCGATAAGGGGTTGTCAATCCCTACATGATCACTTACGAGAGTGAGATCTGATAGATATGATAAGATAATATTTTTGGTATTTTTATGATAAAGATGCAAAGTAAAATAAAAGGCAATGAAAATAACTATGTGTTGGAAGATTAATATGATGGAAGATAGACCCGGGGGCCATAGGTTTCACTAGTGGCTTCTCTCAAGAGCATAAGTATTTTACGGTGGGTGAACAAATTACTGTTGAGCAATTGACAGAATTGAGCATAGTTATGAGAATATCTAGGTATGATCATGTATATAGGCATCACATCCGAGACAAGTAGACCGACTCCTGCCTGCATCTACTACTATTAGTCCACACATCGACCGCTATCCAACATGCATCTAGAATATTAAGTTCATAAGAACAGAGTAACGCTTTAAGCAAGATGACATGATGTAGAGGGATAAATTCATGCAATATGATAAAAAACCCATCTTGTTATCCTCGATGGCAACAATACAATACGTGCCTTGCTGCCCCTACTGTCACTGGGAAAGGACACTGCAAGATTGAACCCAAAGCTAAGCACTTCTCCCATTGCAAGAAAGATCAATCTAGTAGGCCAAACCAAACTAATAATTCGAAGAGACTTGCAAAGATAACCAATCATACATAAAAAAATTCAGAGAAGATTCAAATATTGTTCATAGATAAACTTGATCATAAACCCACAATTCATCGGTCTCCACAAACACACTACAAAAGAAGATTACATCGAATAGATCTCCATGAGAGAGGGGGAGAACATTGTATTGAGATCCAAAAAGAGAGAAGAAGCCATCTAGCGAATAACTATGGACCCGAAGGTCTGAGGTAAACTACTCACACTTCATCAGAAGGCCTATGGTGTTGATGTAGAAGCCCTCCGTGATCGATGCCCCCTCCGGAGGAGCTCTGGAACAGGCCCCAAGATGGGATGTCGTGGATACAGAAAGTTACGGCGGTGGAATTAGGGTTTTGGCTCCGTATCTGATCGTTTGGGGGTATGTAGGTATATATAGGAGGAAGGAGTACGTCGGTGGAGCAACAGGGGGC
>NC_041386.1:505350568-505415631 GCF_002162155.2 Triticum dicoccoides | reverse complement strand
TACCTCGTGGCTTCCCTATTAGTTGCTTGACGTAGGGTCCAAGTCTCCTGGATCATGTTCGTTCCGAAAATCACGTTCTCGAAGGTTTCATTCCGTTTGGACTCCGTTTGATATTCTTTTTCTGCGAAACTCTGAAATAGGCAAAAAACAGCAATTCTGGGCTGGGCCTCCGGTTATTAGGTTAGTCCCAAAAATAATATAAAAGTGAATAATAAATCCCAATAATGTCCAAAACATAAGATAATATAGCATGGAGCAATAAAAAATTATAGATACGTTGGAGACGTATTGTAACATCCCAAATTTTCAATTTGGAATGTTATACACTAGATCATCATTGCATATCATATTTTATTGCTTTTGGCCTGATCCAGAAATTCTACGCAACTCAAGGACCCACAGAGAGAGTTGGGGATTTCGTTATTTTCATATTTGAGTTTTCTCAAATTTTGAAAATAGGATCATTTGATTTTATTTATTTTATCTTCAATTATAAAAATAAGTGAGAGGGAATAAAATGACTTTCCCAAAATAAAGAAATATTGAGGATTTAATAAAAATCAAATATGATTTTATTTTGGAGTTTTCCGCTGTTTTATTTGAATTCAGGAAAAATACGCGTTTTTCAAAATTGCATTTGGGCCCCAAATAAATGTTCATCTTGTCTGGCTTGATTTTAGAAGTCGGGGAAATTTTATTTCGGGATTTTTGGAGTCCATTTAGTATTTATTTTATTTGTTTTTCTGCGCGTAATGTTTTTTTAAATACGTGAACCGACCACGGGCCGTATTCGGCCAGGACTCCCCTGGCCTGCCCCCTTTATATAGCGCCCGAGCCCACCCCAGCCCACCCCAAACCCTAGTCCCGCCACCGCCGGAGCCGACCGCCGCCGCCGCCCGTTGACCCGCCGGAGGTAGACCCCGTCGCTGCCACGGTTTTCGAGAGAAAACCGTCGGTTTATTTTTTTAGGAACCCAGTTTATTTTTTTAGATCGTTTTTTTGTTTAGTTTATTTAGCGGACGTTCGTCCGTACATTCCCTACAATAGAAAATTGGAGAAAATTTAATTTGAAATCATTTTGTTTTTTTAAAAATGATTTTTGTTGGATTTTAATAGACCAGTAGCACTCTTTAAATTATCTAAATTTGTGTGGATTTTATTTGGCATTATAAAAATGACCATGTTGTTGGAAATCTTTTTCTGAAAATTTTGGTATATTATATGCCTATATAATATTTTCTTTTAAATTTGTTTTTATTATTTCTATTGTCTGGAAAATGTTTAAAAAAAACTCTCCCCGCCGCCGATTGGGCTGGCCCAAGGCCAACCACAGCCGCGGCCCAACGCACTAGTGCACCACGCTCGTCTCCGACTCCCGCACGGGAGCGCCGCCGCCGGAGTCCGGCCGGACTCCGCGTCCTCCTCGCCTGACCCCTCCTCCACGCCAGCTCCTCACCCCCTTAAATAACGAGGCCCCAGGCCCCGTTCCTCTCCTCCCCGCTGCTCGCAGCCGCGCCTCGCGCCGCATCTGTCGCCGCCGGCGAGATCCGCCGAGCTCCGCCTGAGGCCGCCTCTGTCGCCGCCGACGACCACCGCCGTCGCCACCACCGCACCCGCCGCCCAGCGCCGCCCCTCCCCGTCCACTCCGCCCTCGCCGTTGAGGTAATAGTATTTACGTTACTTTTACATGTGATTTACCTCTGTTATAAATCCTCAAGTACTGTGTGTGTCAGCATACCGATCCAGGGATGACACTTAAGCACAGAGACTTGACCCATTCGGGTCAGGTCGCTACAAGATGGTATCAGAGCACATGTTGACTGTAGGACGTGACCCTAGAAACTGGCAAGCCCATAGCAAAGATTTTTCTCTACAACTTTCCCTTTCAAAAAGATCTTTTACCTCTCTTCTCTTCTGAGCTTATTCAAAAATTCTCTTTAGTGAGACCATGCCCCTTTCCCCTTTTGACCACTCGAAGATTCCACTGATGAGACCACTCCAAGAAGTACAAGATATCGGACAACTAAGACCACTTCAGAATGAAGAGTATTTTCCGTGCATCTGAATAATGGAAACTACAACGGTTGAAGGCCGAAGACAAGTAGAATTTGAAGGCTCCGAAGAATTTCCAGATTTGTGTGACCTAGGAAGGATACCTTTATGGAACTTGGCAGGCTATGGAAGCTGTCAATACCCGAGATCAAGGTGTATCGGAGAAAGACCGGAGCATGAAGAGTTAAAAACTCAAAGTTCTGCCAAGGAAAACCCTAAGGCAGGAGATATCAACTATGGAAAGATAGCTCGAGGAAATGACAAGGGCAGAAACACGGCTATCCATGATGTTATCGCCCGCTGATGCTATTGTCACCATGCTGAGTTAAGGATGCATTTCCTCAGAATGGATTTGATGGAAGAAGGCTGATGAAGCACCTATTAGTAAGAAGAAGTTTTAACCTTAGCCGGTGTATCGCCAGGATTTGGAGAGTTACATCAAGAAGTTAAGAGGGATCTGTAGGAAGCAATATTTGATGAGGAAGCGTTCCGTGAAGAACTCAGGACCCAGGAGCTGAAAGTAGCCAAGCTGGAGGAGCTACAACCTCGAGATACCGGAGATTTGTCAGGAACTGAAGGACAGTATGACCATGGTTCATGTGAAGGATGTTGAAACCAGAAGTTTGGAACGCAACTCCGGAATATTAAAGGATGTCACGAGAGACTTCGCGTCAACAGAGTTGATCTAGCATAAGAACTTGAGAAAGACAAGCATGATCAGAAGAAGCCATTGGAGGCATGAACAAGACTGGAAGAGTTTGGCGACGTTGAAGATTTATTGACCTTTAGAAGACCAAACCCCTGTTATATACCTACGTTAGATGCGATGTTTGTGAGCTGTCATTTGTTTGATGCTTTTCCCGACAGCCACAAATAAAATCTTTCTTTTCAAAACTTTTGTTTGTATTGTGTGTATCCCTCTCTATATCTCTTATCTCACCCCAAACCCATGGACCCAATAGAGGATGAAGGAAGATGTGGAGGACACACCTAAAGAGGACCCGAGTAAACCCTGCACCAAGTCTTGCTATTCATGTGGAGAAGAAGGACACATCTCCCAGAATTGTATGAATGGGGATCTAGTAAAATTCTCGACAGAGGAACTAGAATATGACCATAGGAAATAGAAGCCCTGATTGGAATGGAAAAGTCCAGGAAGAGAATTGGATTCCAGGAAGGACCTGAGTCATATCACCTGTTACAGGTGCAAGGAGTCAGGACACTACCTCAACAGTTGCCCAAAAAGGAAACCTCGATACTTGTCAGAAGTAATATGTTTTAGTGGTAATGGAGCAGGGCACTTTGCCAGAGAATGCCCCAAGGAGAAGGAAACTTGTGCTAGATAGTTGAGTTTGCAACAAAAGTAATGGAGCAGTAGAAGTGAGAACATTTTCTTTTATATTGAGGTGTTGAGTTGAGACATGTAATGGAAAAGCGAAAGATTGTAATCATTGGAGAATTCAATAAAGTTAGCATCGTTGGTACGGATATGGATTTTATGAGTTGTTACTCTATGAAGAAGGATTTTGACCATTTTTGAGGATAAGAGAAATATGGTCTATGGATGATTTGTGCATTTTAAGGGTGGTAGTACCCTGTAAGAATCGTTGACCCCTGGAAAAGATAAGGATACACCACTGAGTGGATTTTGGACAAAATGAAAATGAGTTTTGTCTCGATATGTGTGATACCCCAAGAGTGTGTGGGATGAAGTTGGAAACCGTCAGTTGTTTGGACCAAATGTGATCAAGGAGTCAGAAGAGAATGTTAAGTTGATTCGAGATAGACTGAAGGTAGATCAGTCCAGCCAGAAGAGTTATGCAGACTTAAAAATGCAAGGAGGTAGTCTATGAAATTGGAGACAGAGCATGTCTTCATGTGTTCCCTCTGCGAGGAGTTAAACTAATTGGAGTTAAGGTAAAGTCAGCCCCGAGATTTGTAGGACCATACCGAGTTTTGGAGCATATGGGAGGAGTGGCCAACAAGTTGGAGTCACCCGAAGGACTGTCAGGAGTTCAAGATGTGTTTCACGTTTCCCAGTTGAAGAAGTGCCATGCAGAGATGGCAAATATTCCCCTGTAAGGACGCTTGACCGCGGAAAGGATAATGATGTTCCACGAAGTGGAATATGGACTTCATAAGTATAAGTTTTTATCTCGGTATGAGGGATATCCCACGAGGATGAAGAGATGAATTACTATTGGATATAAAGGAGATATGATGTCGGAAATATGGATCAATGGAAACTCCATGATGAGTCCGAGTAATCATGTCCTAGTTTGGTGCTAATAGAAGGAAGGAAGATAGTACAATTGGATGGATTTAAGAATACTAGGAAGTTGGAAGTTGGAATAATGATCAGTTGCCCAATGATAAGTTCAAGGACTACAAGTGATGAGGTGTTCCATAACCCACAGGCCCCAAGACCTGCCAAGAAGCAAGCACATTCTTGCTGAAGGAAAAACCCTGGAGGAAGATACGACGTTTTATCGGCAGACAATTTTATAGGAGTAATGCAAAACCTAAGAGTTGTGAAGGAACGATAGATGTTTGTTTGGCTTGCAGAATCCATGGAATTATCCGAACTTGGTTCGTCAACAAGAGAAATTCTGCAATGCTTGTGAGGATGACCGAGTGTTAGAATGCGAGATTCGCTAAACCATATACAAGATAATGATTTGGGTGCGGGATGGATTGATCACCATACCGACTTACTCTTATTATTCGCCTTGCTATATGGGATGGTAAATCTGAGTGACTTACCTATAGTAGAGGGACGACAATCAAAACCTTGTTTAAACCCTAGAATGGTATAAGAATTTTTCCCTTGTACAAGGCAGCTTTGCCAACCATAGGTTATATGGTGAGGATCAACCCAGACCCATTTCCTGCAGGAGAAACCATAAATGGTTGACCACCATGAGATATCGATAGTTGTTTAGTAATGGCGCCAGACCGGTTAGCTAAGAAGACCCAATCTTGGAATAACCTTACCAAGATGAAAGGACAAAAGAATTGACGAAAAGGTTATGCCGTTACCGGAAGAGCTCAAAGGAGGAGTTTTCTCGAGGATCTGAGAAGACCGACACTGTCAAGAGTAAGGATGGAGTATATGAGTTTTGATGGAACAGTAACCATGCTTCTAAGGGTGGTAGCACCCCAGACCCCGTGTGATGATCGATGGATTTTGAGGAGACCCCCAAACCCTAACCTATTTCTTGCTAGCCTCTCCGAATCTCGAGGACGAGATTCATTTTAAGGGTGGTAGGTTTGTAACATCCCAAAATTCTAAATTTTGGAATGTTAAAAAAAATAGATAGATTGATTGATTGTTTGATTGTTGTTTGATTGATTGTCTGAAAGTGAGTGAATTCAAACTTTTTGAAAGTTAAATGAGAGGGAATAAAAGGACTTTCCCAAAATTTCATATTTGCTTTCTGATCTCCATGAATTCAAATTATTTTCAAATACAAAACCCTTGAGCGAAGATGATATGACTTCTTCCATTTAAATTAAATGAAAGGGTATTTGAAAATAACTTAATTTCATTTGGAAATATTTCAATTCATAAACTTCATGCAGCTCAATGATTTTCATGAGAGAAGATAAAATGACTTCTTCAAATTATATGAAATATGAGTTGGGAGTTTCAAGGATCAAATTCAAAGTCCTTTTGAAATTATTTTCAATTTGGAATTATTTGAGTTTTATTCAAATTATTTTTCTCCAAAAGTAAAATATATGGAAATTAGGGTAACATGATTCCCTACAATAGAAAATTGGAGAAAATTTAATTTGAAATCATTTTGTTTTTTAAATGATTTTTGTTGGATTTTAATAGACCAGTAGCACTCTTTGAAAATTTTGGTATATTATATGCCTATATAATATTTTGTTTTAAATTTGTTTTATTATTTCTATTGTCTGGAAAATGTTTAAAAAAAAACTCTCCCCGCCGCCGACTGGGCTGGCCCAAGGCCAACCACAGCCGCGGCACAGTGCACTAGCGCGCCCCGCTCGTCTCCGACTCCCGCACTGGAGCGCCGCCGCCGGAGTCTGGCCGGACTCCGCGTCCTCCTCGCCTGACCCCTCCTCCACGCCAGCTCCTCCACCCCTTAAATAACGAGGCCCCGAGCCTCGTTCCTCTCCTCCCTGCTGCTCGCAGCCGCGCCTCACGCCGCATCTGTCGTTGCCGGCGAGATCCGCCGAGCTCCGCCCGAGGCCGCCTCTGTCGCCGCCGACGACCACCGCCGTCGCCACCACCGCACCCGCCGCCCAGCGCCGCCCCTCCCCGTCCACTCCGCCCTCGCCGTAGGCCACCAGAGCCGCCGCTCCGGTCAAGCCCGAGCCGCCGCCGCCGTCTTCTCGGACGCCGACGAACGCCGCCGCCGCCGTCGGGTTTTCTTCCCCCGAACCGGTAATAACCGCCCGGTTCGCCGGTTTTATTTAGGTTTTTTTTTCTCTTTGGTTTTCCATTTAAAAATCGGTTTTCTTTTAAAAATAGTTACTTAGTAAACGTTCGCTGGTTAGGTATAGAAAACAAACATTCGCCTTTTAGTTTTTTTCTTTTTCTGTAATTTCGGCCAGGGACCTATTCATGATAACTTTCTTCACAGATTAGCCCCTGATTTTCAAATGACTATAACTTCTTACCCGTTTATCCAAATCCAGCGAAACCAACGCTCACGTCTTCGTTATGATCTCCTCTATCCAGTAATCCAACTCAAACATGTTTTTGAAAAGTTTAAAATTTGAATTAGAGCAGATTTGAATTCAAACTTCGTTTGATCATAACTTGAGCTTCGTAGCTCCGTTTGAGTTGATTCTTTTGGCAAATTGAAGCTCTTGACCTAAACCTTCTGATAAGGCCAAATTCACAAAATTTTGGTGCTGTTAGAAATAGTTTTATGTTGCAAGAGTTATTTTCTTGGTTTTGAAGTTTTCCGAATCGACTTCTTCGTTCTTTCTGATCTTTTGAGTGAGTGCTTATGTGTGGTTACTATTGCTTGCTTCCGATAGATTGATCGGAGTGTGATGAGTAGATCTATCAAGAGTTTTGAGTGCGAATCATCTTCACCAACATTGCAGGAAAGTTCACACTTTGATCATATCCCCTTCCATACCCAGTTTTTTTTGCATTAGATCAATCTTCACACATTGAATGATTAGGATCTAATTAAACTGTGGGATGGGAAGTAGATGAGGTAGTACCTATTACCTGTTTATTATCAAACCTTTGGGAGTTACTTCTATGTTTTCTTATTATGCCATGCTATGCTAGTAAACGTGGATTGGGTTTTGAGAGTATCCATGACAGATGTGAGATTGTTAATTAATGGTTTACTTAAGGTGGCAACTTAAACACACATCTGGGTGGATTGAGGCACCTGGTTATTCTAGGATTGCCTGTGTAGGCACCTGGGTAATCCAGGACTTGCGTGTTTTCTTTTGGACCGCCACCCAGGCTCAAAGGGATCATGAGATTTTTCATACTAGAAACTTCCGTGTGCAGCCACAAGCCATTATGGGCTCTGGCATAGTTGATTAAGTCGTGCGAACTCTTACAGGGTAGACTAGCAGATGTAGGGGAAATTAGGTGTACTGGTCTATCCATCGTAAGGTGCTAGCGCTTCTGAAAGACTGTGTCTCGGTCATCCGTTTCTCAAACACCATGTAGTGCGAGAAATCCAACGAAGGCGATCGAGTCTTGTGGGGAAAAGTGCGCAAACCTCTGCAGAGTTTATAAACTAATCAGGATTAGCCGTGTCCCCGGTTATGGACATCTTGAGTATCTAGGTCTTGGATTATCCTGTGATCTCATCATGTTACTTTAAATAAATATTGTTGGGTTTTAATGATGATGCTTAATTGGGATTGAGAATGCTGTCAACCATTCTCAACGTTCAACAACCACCATGATAGTTAATTAAAATGTATTCCTTTGCAGTAGGGAAAAATTAGCTTTTCGCAAAAACCTTATAACCATAGAGCTTTTCCACCAGCCAAATATGCACGTAGTGATAGACTTTATTCATCATTCTCTATGGTGTGAATTTGCCAGTACATTCAATGTACTGACCCTCTGTGGCTACAACGTCTCATGTTGCAGGATTATCGTATGATGAGTAAGTTATACGTTAGGGTTACGATTTCTACACTCAACTTTGCCGTTGGTGTTGATGGGAATCCACTACCTTGTTACTTCCGCTATTTTGGATTTGAGGTAATAGTACTTACGTTACTTTTACATGTGATTTACCTCTGTTATAAATCCTCGAGTACTGTGTGTGTCAGCATACCGATCCAGGGATGACACTTAAGCACAGAGACTTGACCCATTCGGGTTGGGTCGCTACATTCCGTTTAACCAATTCAAACAAGTTTTTGCTTCTATAAAATTTTACTTAGATCCAAATTAGTAAATGAAGCTTCTTTCTTTCGCCGTTTGACTTTCGTTGCTTCATTTGATTTGTTTCCTTTTGCAAATCGGAGTTCTTAAGTTGAACTTTCTGGTTAGTTCGCTTATTTGAGTTTTACCTGTGCATTAGATGAGTGCTTATTGTATGCTTGTTTGTTTGCGATAGAGTACCCAGAGTGCGTCGCTTGCTACTTCGAATCTCTAGGTTTCACGGATCATCAGCAAGGCAAGTAACACTTTGATCATACCTCTTACTACCCAGTTTTGTTGCATTAGATCAATCCCCAAACATTTCATGATTAGGATCTAATTAAATTGTGGGTTTTGGGAAGTAGATGAGGTAGTACCTATTACCTGTTTTATTATCAAACCCTTGGGAGTTATTTCTATGTTTGCTGATATTGCCATGCTATGCTAGTAGACGTGGATTGGGTGAGTGTATCCATGACAAATGTGATATTGTTAATTAATAGTTTATTTAAGGTGGCAACTTTAATACACATCTGGGTGGATTGAGGCACCTGGGTATTCCAGCGATTGCCTATTTTTGTTTATGGACCGCCACCCTGGCTCAAAGGGATCATGAGATTATTCATACTAGAAACTTCCGTGTGCAGCCACAAGCTACTATGGGCTCTAGCATAGTTGATTAAGTTGTGCGAACTCTTACAGTGGTAGACTAGCAGATGTAGGGGAAAGTAGGTGTAACGGTCTACCCGATCGTAAGGTGCTAGCGCTTCTGAAAGACTATGTCTCGGTCATTCGTTTCTCAAACACCATGTAGTGCGATAATCCCAACGGAGGAGATCGAGTCTTGTGGGGAAAAGTGCGCAAACCTCTGCAGAGTGTATAAACTAATCATGGTTAGCCGTGTCCCCGGTTATGGACAGTCTTGAGTATCTAGTACTTGGATTATCATGTGAATATCATCATGTTACTTTAATTAATTTTGTTGGGTTTTAATGATGATGCTTAATTGGATTGAGAGGGTGTCTACACTCTTAATGTTTAACAACCACCATGATAGTTAAATAAAATTTATTCCTTTGCAGTAGGGAAAAACTGGCTTTACGCAAAACTGTAACCTTAGAGCTTTCCACCAGCCATATATGCATGTAGTATAGCCTATTTCTGTTCATTACTCTATATGTGTTACATTGCCAGCATATTCCATGTGGTGACCCGTTTCTGGGCTGCAACGTTCATGTTGCAGACTTTTCAGACGATGAGTAAGGTGCCATTAGGTCATGGTGCTATACTCAGTGATGCCATTGGAGTTGATGGACTCGCTTATCTTCCAAGCCTTCCGCTGTTATCGTAATTAGATGGCCTTAAGCCATATTATTTGTAAGGGAAAGTAGTGGCTGCACCCACCTTCGGTGCACCCACGCAAGAAAACATAGCAAAACATTTCAAAAAAAAACCTAAAACTTTGTGGAAATGATCATCAACAAATGTTAGAGAGGCTTGCAAAATTTGGTGGTCAAATAACATTCAAGGAGGTCTGTACAAAAAAGACAAATTCACTGAAAACTAGTCCAAATGTAAGTACACTGTTTGAGTAGATTTGTAATTTTTTCTTTTTTGTAGAGAGTTTCTCGAATGTTATTTGACCACCAAATTTTACAAGCCTCTCTAATATTTGTTGATGATCATTTCCACAAAGTTTCAGATTTTTTTTGAAATATTTTCATATGTTTCCTTGCGTGGGTGCACCGTGGGTGCACCGTCGGTGCACCAAGAGTGGGTGTAGAAGAACCACTCTTTTGAGACACTCGTTGTAATAAGTGTGTGATTGCTACTCTGGTATAAATCCTTTAAGTACTGTGCGTGTCAGCAATACTGATCCAGGGATGACACTGAAGCACAGAGATCAGACTGTGTGAGGTCTGGTTGCTACAAGATGGTATCAGAGCACACGCTGACTGTAGGGCACGACCACTAAGATAAAGACCTAGATCACTACTCTCTTCTCATTTCTGACTTCTCATCTTTCCTACTCTTTTGGGATGGCGGATGCAAGGAACAAGTTCACACAACCGGATGAAGATACACCCTTTGGACGCCACCTGAAGGAAGTCACTAAGTACCTCAACATCGGAGTACCAAGCTTCATCGGGACCTACAACGCCACTTTACCCGAGGAGGAGCGCTGGGTGATTCAAGTTCAAGTTCCAGGAAGGACGTTCACGCCAGTAACTGAACCCATAGAGTTTTCCTTTGATGCACCAACCTGGAGTCTAGGAAAGAGCATGGCAGCCCACATCACCATGGGACGTATTAGAGAAGTTTACCGCAATGATCTCAAGGATACTATCTACCAGATTTGTGGGCGCTGAGATGAGCATTGGGAGATGATCAGCACCAAGAAGGATAGATCAATCACAGCTTTTATCTAGGAGTTAAACTAGCACATTCGACGTCAGGAGAACCAGATGTGCACAGGCATGATAGATCTGAAGAAGGCGATGATAAGAATCACGGAGCTGGCGGAAGAACTCAAGGCTACACGCGAAGATTATGAGGAGGAAATCGTCATACTAGTGGAGAAGAATGACGACCTGATTAAGAAGATCGGAATATTCATGGGAGACCCTACACCAGTAGAAGAAGACGAAGAACCCAAGGAGATTCGCCCGGAAGACTATATCATCATCGGCGACACCGACTCTGACCTGAGCGATGATGACTTTGAAGACGAAGCTGGAGCAGATATCATGGAGTCTGCAACCGAGGAATATTTCTAGTAGACCACCACATCAGTAGTAGTATTCCACCATGTAAATAGAGTAGTCCGAGCACTTTCGCGATAGTTCTAGACCGATTGTATGCCCTTGTTTGGATTGAATGAAGTGATTTTGTTTGCATTTGCCTCATGTGCATATGGGTAGTGTTTTCTCTCTAGACCTCAATCTATTCTATATTCTCATCTTTTCTAAACCATCAGATGCCTCCGAGACGTGACAATGGATTTGCTTTCCCATCGGAGCTCACTCAGTTGATCCAGCAGTAGAATGCATTAATGCAGTTGCTAGTCCAGAATCAGAATCAGGGGAACAACAACAACAACCCACCACCACCTCCACCTGTTGATCACTTAACCCGTTTCCTTAGACTGAATCCGCCGGTGTTCTCTAGTAGCACTGAGCCTATAGTAGCAGATGATTGGCTCCACAAGATTGGAAGGGAGTTAACCACTACAGGATGTACTGATGCTCAGAAGGTGCGGTTTGCCGCACATCAGTTCGATGGACCAGCAGCATCATGGTGGGAAAATTTCACAGCCACTTATCCTATAGACACTGTCACATGGGATCAGTTTCAGCAAGCTTTTTGTAATGCCCATGTTTCAGCAGGAGCTATGGCCATGAAGAAGCGTGAGTTTCGCAACTTGCGCCAAGGAGGACGGACAGTTGGCCAATATGTGGATGACTTTAGTAAGTTAGCGTGTTATGCCCCGGATGACGTTGCTATGGATGCAGCTAAGCAGGAGAAGTTTCTGGAAGGACTGAATGATGAGTTGAGCATGCAGTTGATGGTAGCAACCTTCAATAACTACCAGGAGTTGGTAGATCGTGCTCTTATGATTAAGGGAAGCAGCAGCAGATTGAGAACCGCGAGAGGAAGTATGGACAAGGGAAGTACAATTCAGGATCTCAGCAGAAGCCACGTTTTACCCCGAAATCGGGAGGAAATTTTCAGCATACCCATGGAGGAGGAAGTTTGCATAATCATAATGGCCCCAAGAATGGTAATGGGAATGGGGGAAGCAACGGCCAGAACCATACCAACCCGTCAACCCCAGCCAAGAGAGACCAGAGCCAAGTCACTTGCTTTAAGTGTCAGAAGACCGGACATTATGCCAATGAATGTCCTGAAGCCTAGAATGGAAATGGCAATGGAAGCTCTGGGAAGAAGCCGAACCCTTTCAACAAGGGACAGGTGAACCACATTAACATGGAGGAGGTTGAAGCCCAGCCAGATGTAGTAATCGGTAAGTTTTTGGTTAAGTCTTTTACTGCATTCATTCTTTTTGATACTGGTGCATCGCATTCATACATATCAAGGGAATTCGTGGATAAGTATAAACTGCCCACCAAGGTTCTTAGAACACCCATGTTAGTAAGCTCACCAGGAGCAGAGTATATGGCCAGTAAAGGATGTTTTCAAGTGCCATTGAGTATAGGTAGGCATGTGTTTCCCTCGGATTTAATCATTTTGGAATCACAAGGTTTGTATGTAATTCTCGGTACGGATTGGTTGTCGATGTATGGAGGAAACATCGATTGCGCCAGTAAGTCAATTTTGCTTACCACCCCAGATGGGAGAAGGATCAAGTATATGTCACGGCATGAGCCGAAGAGGACACAAGTAAATTCCTTAACAGGAGTTGTACAGGAGGAAGTACCAATGGTAAAGGATTTTCTGGATGTATTCCCAGAAGAGTTGCCAGCCATGCCACCGGATAGAGACATTGAGTTTTTGATTGAGCTTTTTCCAGGCACAGGACCAATATCTAAGAGACCATATAGAATGCCTGCAAAGGATTTGGAGGAGATTAAGAACCAGATTAAGGAGTTACTGGATAAGGGATATATTCGCCCAAGTTCATCACCTTGGGGATCACCAGTACTTCTAGTGGAAAAGAAGGATGGATCGTTAAGGACGGCTGTTGATTATCGAGGATTGAATGAGGTGACGATCAAGAATAAGTACCCACTACCGATGATCAATGATTTGTTCGACCAATTTCAAGGAGCTAAGGTATTTTCCAAGATGGATTTGCGATCAGGATACCACCAGTTGAAGATTCGAGAGCAGGACATACCTAAGACAGCTTTTACCACAAGGTATGGGTTGTATGAGTATACCGTTATGTCATTTGGTCTGACTAACGCACCTGCCTATTTTATGGACATGATGAACAAGGTGTTTATGGAGTTTTTGGATAAGTTCGTCGTAGTGTTCATTGATGATATTTTGGTTTACTCAAAGAATGAGGAAGAACATAAAGAACATTTGCGTTTGGTACTTGGTAAGCTCAGAGAACATCAGTTATACGCCAAGTTCAGCAAATGTGAATTTTGGTTGAAGGAAGTTGGATTCCTCGGACATGTTATATCCGGAGAAGGAATAGCAGTAGATCCCACCAAGGTTGTCACTGTGACAAATTGGGAAGCCCCAACAATAGTTGGAGAGATCTGGAGTTTTCTTGGACTTGTAGGATACTACCGGAGATTCATTGAAAATTTCTCGAAGATTGCAAAACCAATGACGGAGTTGTTGAAGAAGGATACCAAGTTCAAATGGACTAAGGAATGTGAGGCCAGTTTCCAGGAGTTGAAGAAACGTTTGGTTACCTCGTCAGTGTTGATTCTGCCAGATCAGCGCAAGGATTATGAGGTGTATTGCGACGCTTCACATCAAGGACTTGGAGCAGTGCTTATGTAGGAGGGAAGAGTTGTTTCGTATGCTTCACGACAGCTTAAGCCCCATGAGTTGAATTATGCTACACATGACTTGGAGTTAGCAGCCGTAGTGCATGCCTTAAAGACGTGCAGACATTTTCTCGTTGGAAACCATTGTGAGGTGTACACGGATCACAAGAGCTTGAAGTACATCTGCACGCAGAAGGAGTTGAATCTCAGGCAAAGAAGATGGTTGGAGCTCATCAAGGATTATGACATGAGATTGCATTATCACCCCGGAAAGGCCAACATAGTAGCTGATGCGTTGAGCCGCAAGAGCCATGTCAACACACTAATGACCGGAGAGTTACCAAAGGAGTTAGCCAAGGATCTTCATGAGCTATGTTTGGGGATAGTTCCGAGACGCTATGTAGCCGCATTGTAGGTTCAGTCTACTTTGATGGATAAAATCAGAGAAGCTCAGAAGACTGACAAGGAGATTGCTTCTATTAAATAGAAAATGAGCAAGGGAAAAGCTAAAGGATTTCGTGAGGATGAGCACGATACCTTATGGTTCGAGGACCGTGTTTATGTGCCTAATGATCCGGAGATCAGGAAGTTGATTCTGCAAGAGGCCCATGATTCACCATACTCAATTCACCCAGGAAATACCAAGATGTATTTGGATTTGAAGGATACTTTCTGGTGGACCGGAATGAAGAAGGATATTGTGGAGTATGTAGCAGTTTGTGATGTATGTCAGAGAGTAAAGGCAGAGCATCAGAAGCCAGCAGGATTGCTACAGCCATTGCCCATACCCGAATGGAAGTGGGATAAGCTAGGCATGGACTTTATCACGGGATTATCCAGGACCCGTTCAGGCTATGACTCAATATGGTTTGTAGTCGATCATTTGACGAAGGTAGCTCATTTCATTCTAGTGAAGACTACTTACAGCAGTGCCAAGCTGGCTAAGATATACATGACCAGGATCGTAAGTCTGCATGGAGTTCCGAGGAGCATTGTATCAGATAGAGGAACATAGTTTACCTCAAAGTTCTAGAATCAGTTGCACGAAACTTTGGATACCAGGCTAGAGTTCAGTACAACTTTTCATCCGCAGACAGATGGACAGACCAAGAGAGTCAATCAGATTTTGGAGGATATGCTAAGAGCTTGTGCGCTAGATTATGGATCTAGTTGGGACGACAATTTGCCGTATGCAGAGTTCTCTTACAACAACAGTTATTAATCCAGTTTGAAGATGGCCCCTTTTGAAGCTTTGTACAGAAGAAGGTGCAGAACATCATTGTCGTGGGATGAAGTTGGAGACCGCCAGTTGTTTGGACCGGATTTGATTAAGGAGTCTGAACAGAAGGTGAAGTTGATTCGCGATAGGCTCAAGGTAGCCCAGTCCAGGCAAAAGAGCTATGCAGATTCTAAACGCAAGGAGACGGTTTATGAAGTCGAAGACATAGTTTATCTTCATGTATCCCCGCTTCGAGGAGTTAAGCGCTTTGGAGTTAAGGGAAAGTTAGCGCCACGTTTTGTGGGACCATACAAAGTTTTGGAGCGTATGGGAGAAGTTCCTTACAAATTAGAGTTGCCCGAAGGATTGTCAGGAGTTCACGACGTGTTCCACGTTTCCCAGTTGAAGAAGTGCCATGCAGAGATGGCTGATATACCGCTCAGAGATATAGTGCCGTTGGAAGCAATTCAGTTGGAAGGTGATTTGACCTATGAGGAGAAACCAGTTAAGATTCTCGATTATGCCAGCAGAGTAACCCGCAACAAAGTTATCTAGTTTTGTAAAGTTCAGTGGAGCCACCACACAGAGGATGAAGCCACCTGGGAACGAGAGGAAGATTTGCTAAAGGACCACCCTCACCTATTTTCTAGCCAACTCGAATCTCGAGAGCGAGATTCATCTTAAGGGGGTAGGTTTGTAACATCCCAAATTTTCAATTTGGAATGTTATACACTAGATCATCATTGCATATCATATTTTATTGCTTTTGGCCTGATCCAGAAATTCTACGCAACTCAAGGACCCACGGAGAGAGTTGGGGATTTCGTTATTTTCATATTTGAGTTTTCTCAAATTTTGAAAATAGGATCATTTGATTTGATTTATTTTATCTTCAATTATAAAAATAAGTGAGAGGGAATAAAATGACTTTCCCAAAATAAAGAAATATTGAGGATTTAGTAAAAAAAAACCAAATAAGATTTTATTTTAGAGTTTTCCGCTGTTTTATTTGAATTTAGGAAAAATGCGCGTTTTTCAAAATTGCATTTAGGCCCCAAATAAATGTTCATCTTGTCCGGCTTGATTTTAGAAGTCGGGGAAAATTTATTTTGGGATTTTTGGAGTCCGTTTAGTATTTCTTTTATTTGTTTTTCTGCGCATAATGTTTTTTTTAAAACACGAACCTACCTCGGGCCGTATTCGGCCAGGACTCCCCTGGCCTGCCCTCTTTATATAGTGCCCAAGCCCACCCAGCCCACCCAAAACCCTAGTCCCATCGCCGCCACCGCCGTCGTTGACCTGCCGGAGGTAGACCCCGTTGCCGCCGCAGTTTTCGTGAGAAAACCGTCGGTTTATTTTTTTAGGAACCCGGTTTATTTTTTTAGATCAGTTTTTTCGGTTTAGTTTATTTAGCGGACGTTCGTCCGTATGTTTGTTTTAGCGAACGGTTTTCGTCATTTAGCCGCACACAGCGAACGTTCGTTCGTTAGCCTGTTCGTCCGTTTTTCTTTTTCTCGGATTTTAAGCGATTATTTTCAATCGTGATTTCTAATCCGATTTTTGTTTTAGTATAACTTTTCGCTCGTTTATCGGAATCAGGCGATTCAAGCACCTAGAGTTTCGTCTCGAAACCTCTTTCCGTTTAATCAACTCAAACAAGTTTTTGCTTCTGTAAAATTTTACTTAGATCCAGATTAGTAAACGAAGCTTGTTCCTCTCGCCGTTTGACTTTTGTTGCTTCGTTTGATTTGTTTCTTTTTACAAACTGGAGGTCTTAAGTTGAACTTTCTGGTTAGTTCTCTTATTTGAGTTTTACCTGTGCATTAGATGAGTGCTTATTGTATGCTTGTTTGTTTGCAATAGAGTACCCGGAGTGCGCCGCTTGCTACTTCGAATCTCTAGGTTTCACGGATCATCAGCAAGGCAAGTAACACTTTGATCATACCTCTTACTACCCAGTTTTGTTGCATTAGATCAATCCCCAAACATTGCATGATTAGGATCTAATTAAATTGTGGGTTTTGGGAAGTAGATGAGGTAGTGCCTATTACCTGTTTTATTATCAAACCCTTGGGAGTTATTTCTATGTTTGCTTATATTGCCATGCTATGCTAGTAGACGTGGATTGGGTGAGTGTATCCATGACAGATGTGAGATTGTTAACTAATGGTTTATTTAAGGTGACAACTTTAATACACATCTGGGTGGATTGAGGCACCTGGGTATTCCAACGATTGCTTGTTTTTCTTTATGGACCGCCACCCTGGCTCAAAGGGATCATGAGATTATTCATACTAGAAACCTCCGTGTGCATCCACAAGCTACTATGGGCTCTAGCATAGTTGATTAAGTTGTGCGAACTCTTACAGTGGTAGACTCGCAGATGTAGGGGAAAGTAGGTGTAACGGTCTACCCAATCGTAAGGTGCTAGCGCTTCTGAAAGACTATGTCTCGGTCATCCGTTTCTCAAACACCATGTAGTGCGAGAATCCTAGCGGAGGAGATCGAGTCTTATGGGGAAAAGTGTGCAAACCTCTGCAGAGTGTATAAACTAATCATGGTTAGTCGTGTCCCCGGTTATGGACAGTCTTGAGTATCTAGTACTTGGATTATCATGTGAATCTCATCATGTTACTTTAATTAATTTTGTTGGGTTTTAATGATGAAGCTTAATTGGGATTGAGAGGGTGTCTACACTCTCAATGTTTAACAACCACCATGATAGTTAAATAAAATTTATTCCTTTGCAGTAGGGAAAAACTGGCTTTACGCAAAACTGTAACCATAGAGCTTTCCACCAGCCATATGTGCATGTAGTATAGCCTATTTCTGTTCATTACTCTCTATGTGTTACATTGCCAGCATATTCCATGTGCTGGCCCGTTTTCGGGCTACAACGTTCATGTTGCAGACTTTTCAAATGATGAGTAAGGTGCCATTAGGTCATGGTTCTATACTCAGTGATGCCGTTGGAGTTGATGGACTCGCTTATCTTCCAAGCCTTCCGCTGTTATCGTAATTAGATGGCCTTAAGCCATATTATTTGTAATAAGTTCTCTTTTGTGACACTCATTGTAATAAGTGTGTGATTGCTACTCTGGTATAAATCCTTCAAGTACTGTGCATGTCATCATTACTGATCCAGGGATGACACTGAAGCACAGAGATCAGACTGTTTGAGGTCTGGTCGCTACACGTATCAAGCATCCCCAAGCTTAATTCCTGCTCGTCCTCGAGTAGGTAAATGATAAAACTGATTTTTTGATGTGGAATGCTACTAGGCATAATTTCAATATAATTCTTCTTAATTGTGGCATGAATATTCAGATCCGAAAGATTCAAGATAAAAGTTTAATATTAACATAGAAATAATAATACTTCAAGCATACTAACTAAGCTATTATGTCTTCTCAAAATAACATGGCCAAAGAAAGTTCATCCCTACAAAATCATATAGTTTAGTCATGCTCCATTTTCATCACACAAGAATGCTCTCATCATGCACAACCCCGATGACAAGCCAAGCAATTGTTTCATACTTTAGTAATCTCAAACTTTATAAACCTTCACGCAATACATGAGCGTGAGCCATGGATATAACACTATGGGTGGAATAGAGTATAATGATGGGGGTTGTGTGGAGAAGACAAAAAAGGAGAAAGTCTCACATAAACGTGGGTAATCAATGAGCTATGGAGATTCTCATCGATTGATGTTAATGCAAGGAGTAGGGATTGCCATGCAACGGATGCACTAGAGCTATAAATGTATGAAAGCTCAACAAAATAAACTAGTGGGTGTGCATCCAACTTGCTTGCTCACGAAGACCTAGGGCACTTGAGGAGGCCCATTGTTGGAATATACAAGCCAAGTTCTATAATGAAAAATTCCCACTAGTATATGAAAGTGACAAAACAAGAGACTCTCTATCATGAAGATCATGGTGCTACTTTGCAGCACAAGTGTGGAAAAAATAGTAGCATTGTCCCTTTTCATTTCTTTTTTTGGGCCTTCCTTTTTTATTTGGCCTTTCTCTTTTTTTATTGGGACAATGCTCTATTAAATGATGATCATCACACTTCTATTTATTTACAACTCAATGATTACAACTCGATGCTAGAACAAGGTATGACTCTATATGAATGCCTCCGGCAGTGTACCGGGATATGCAATGAACCAAGAGTGACATGTATGAAAGAATTATGAACCGTGGTTTTGCCACAAATACTCTGTCAACTACATGATCATGCTAAACAATATGACAATTGTCGGGTGGTAGGTGCGACATATGCCAACAGGTGGCTTATCATTGTGGGAGCCAGTAAAACATCGCCGATGCCTGGAAACGGGATGAGGCGAAGACATGCACGCCGGCGAATCTTACCCAGCTTTGGGGCTCTCCGTGGAGATTACACCCCTACTGCTGCTCTGCGGGGTCTCCGCATGATCACTCGATGAACAAGTAGCTACACGATGCTCCTTGAGCTGTTTGGCGAGAGGAGGAAGAAGGGCTCTGCTTGCTCTCTTCTCCTTCCTACGTGGTGTCTAAAACTAGCAAGGATCAACCCTTTGCATGGGTGTCCCGGGGGGTTTAAATAGGCCTACCCCCGGGGGTACAGTGGTAATCCGGCTGGGCGTGGGGCCCAGCCGTCTGTGTCTATGCTCGCCGGCTTCCGCGCTGACTGCTGGGTCCCACCGGTTGCCGGCTCCTGGGTCGACAGGCAGGCCCCACTATCCAGGGCCTTGTCGGTGGCTGGTTACTGTTGCTCAATCTTGGTGACGAGGGCTTCGCCGAGGTAAGCGTGGCTACAGTGCTGCCGTCCGGCCGGCGATCACTGTAGCCCCTCCGCGTCTTGTCTCCTTAATGGGGCGTCTTCTTCGAGGGAGGTGGCAAGCCGGCTGTGGGGAGCCGGCTCTATTTTGGGCCGACTGGGGGAGGTCTGGCCGCCTTCGGGTGTCTCTCTGCCCGAAGGGGCCCACCGCCCATGGGCCGTACTGGCAGCCCGTCGTGGAAGACATCAGGATCAACATGGCAACAGTGCCGCGCCGGACGGGTCATGGCCACCCGTACAGCGCACTGTGCCAGGCGTGCTCCGGGATTCGGGGGTGGCCAGCCTTACTGTAGCCACGCCCCGTCACATCGCCGTTATGCGGGTGCAGACTTCGAGGGTATGATCTCGACCGCTTTATGGGAGCCGGCTCCTTGGAGTTGGCCTTCTTGCAGCCGGCTCCTCGGAGCCGGCCCTTCCGCGGCTTTCTTCATGAGGGCTGAAGTCGGGCCGCCTTCCGATAGCCGGCCTGGGAGACAGCCGGCCAGGGGAAGGCGGCCCCATGTCTTGGATTCTTGAGAGCCGGATCGGCTCGTAATTTTTTCAGAAAGGCCAGGGGAGCCGGCTAGGCTACCCGTGGTCACTTACTTTGACAATAGTCCCCGAAGCTGAGCGAGCTTCGAGGCTGATAAAGGGACGAGAAGCTTGGTCAGCTTCCTATCCTGAGGGGCCGGCTTTGCTTGCGCGCGCCGACTTCGGAGGGCTCCATTTCACGTAGGCGGGAACACGGTCGACCTGCGAGCTGTCCGCAGGCCATCCCGCGGGCCACGTGGCAAGGAAACCCTGCCAGTGCACACGCGTGACGGGACGCCACCGCAGGCCCGGGCCCGCCACTACTAGGCCTCGGCCCGAGCGTGGATCTTCTGCGGCCCATGCGGACCGCTCGCCTTCCCGCAGCGTTTTTATTATGCCATTAGGGCGTAATAATCGCGAGACATGGGGGAGTGGGCACAGTTGATCCCCACGTTCCCCCACGCCACGCCCCCTTGGCTCCGCTGTGCGGTCTATAAGTAGGGGGAGGAGGGGGAGCGGCAGAGGCTCGCACGCTCTCCCTCGCTCCGCCCCCTCTCGTCTTCCTTCTTCTCCTTCCCGCCACCGCAGTGACTCTTTGCCGCACCGTTCCGCTGTCGCATCGTCTTGCTTCTCACCGCGCTGCCCCATGGCGCTGTCAAGCTCGTGGGATGGCTCCAACGTCCATGAGGACCACGTCGCGTTCCTCCGCCAGACGCGACGCCTGCCCGGTGAGGACTTCGTTCGGGTTCGTCTAGCGCCGGAGAAGGAGGTTTCGCCGACACCGGAGGAGGGCGAGCAGGTGATCTTCCGCTCGCACTGCCTGCGCGGCTTTGGCCTTCCGGCGAGCGGGTTCCTCCGAGCCTTCCTCGAATTCTACAACCTCCAGCCGCATCACCTCACGCCCAACGCGGTGATGCTGCTGTCGGCCTTCGTCACGCTGTGCGAAGGCTTCCTTGGGGTCCTCCCCACGCTTGAGCTCTGGGCAGAATTCTTCCAAAGCAAGCTCGGCACCGTCGTTGCGGGCGTGCCCGCCCCTTGAGGAGCCTTCATTGCCGTGAGGCGGGCGAGTGAGAACAACCCGTTTCTGCCCATCCTGCTGATCCAGTCGGTGAAGCTCTGGCAGAAGTCATACTTTTACGTGAAGAATGTCGCGCAGCAAGGCGACTACGTCAACCTCCCGGCTTATGAAGCCGGCCCGCCGGCTGGGAGGCGACCTTCGTGGAGCTACAGGGCCAGGTCGTTGTCTCAGGCCGGGAACGCAGCCGTCTCCCGGCTTCGGGTGATGATCTAGTCGGAGGGCCTGACCGGAGCCGACTTGGTGGCCGCCTCCGTGGAGCACCGGGTTCTTCCCCTCCAAAGCCGGCCTCACATGGTTTGTCAGATGAGCGGCCGCTTCGACCCAAGCCGGCTGAGCACCAGGGAGATGCCTCATGCGGAGGTCTCCTACATGGTGAACTATATCTCCAACTGCAAGCTCGCCGAGGATTGGCGATACGGCAAGGAGTCGTATTCCCGGGCCAACCCTCCGCCTGCCGTAAGTTCTTTCTTCTTTTCTTCCTTTGGTAGCCGGCCTCATGATAGCCGGCCTCTGATCAGTCGGTTTGCCCTTAGCAGAACCCTCTCCTTCGGCCGACGACCGGGGCCGCGGGGATAGAGCGTCGGCTCGTCCCTGACCGCACGGTGGACGACGCCGACGAGCCGGACTTGGGAGCGGACGCCATGGAAGACGCCATCGTGGGGGGAAACGACGAGGCCGGAGGCGCGGGGCTCACGGCCGGCTTCGAGGACTGGCCGGATGATGCCGAGGTCGAAGTTGCCCCGCGTTGCCAGATGATCAGGCGCGAGCTCGTCCGCCGCGTCGGCTGCTGGCGGCGGCGCCCAGAAGCGCCGGGCCGTGTCGATCCTCTTCGGCAGCCGGCCAAAGAAGTCCAAGGCTTCCACAGCGGCGACCATGCAAGATGAGGCGGCCATGAAGGCGGCCCGCTTCCGCAAGGCGGTGAAGCAGCCGTAGGCGATCTCAGCGTAAGTCGTCGAATGCTTGGATACATATTTTTTGTTGTTCTTTTCAGTTGAAAAACTCTTCTAAACCTTTCTTTCCTCGCCGAACAGGGCGCCACTTTTCCTTGAGCGGGGTCCGGGCGGCTCCGTAGTCGGGCCGACTGGAGGGTCTTCAGGCTCCCGCCGCGTGGATCCCCGCGCCGACCTCAGGGAGGCCACAGGGCGGAACGCACGAGATGTGCGGGAGGAGTGGGAGGCGGCGGAACGAAGAGCCGCCCAGGCGACGAAGGAGCGGGCCGATGCAGCAGCCAAGGCCCGGGCGGAGGCGGCAGCTGCGGAGACGGAGGCGGAGGCTTCGCACAACCAGCCTCCGCTGCTAGCCATTCCCCTCCACACTGTGGCCCCCAACATTCCTGTGCCTCCGCTGGAGGAGGTCGACCAAGAACCACCAGTGATGGAGCGGGGGGAGGACTCCGTGATCTTCGTGGAGGGGGCGCCGCCGGCAGCGCCAACCGGAGCGGGCCAAGGCGGCCAGTCGGTTGCGGCACCCGAGCAGCCGGTCGGGGGTGAGCCGGAAGCAGGAGCCGGCCTCGAGGTGCAGCCGGCAATGCGCCGGAGCCGCACCGAGCTACGGGTTCCAGCCGGACGGCGGAGGCCTTGGAGGCGGCCAGCACCGGTTCGTCCGAATGGAATCCCAGCGGCGGGACGGGCGAGCTGAATGTGGCGGCCCAAGAGGTTCGGAACCGGCTTCAGGCCCAAGCCGCCTCGCTGTAGCAATACACCCAGGAGTTCCTTGCGACACGGGCCGTCATCCAGGTGAGTCTTCTATCTTTGGTTGTTTGTTCTCTTGATTTCTTCCGTGGGGGCGCGTCAGCGCACCCACTGGGTGTAGTCCCCGAGATTCGGGCCGACTGCTGAGCAGTCGGCCCGAATCTTCCTTGACGACTACCTTATTCTCGCCTCCTGTCTAACCTTCCAGGAGTATCATAACCTCCGCGCTGCCGCCTTCAACTCCCAGGCTCAGGAGCTGAGTCGGAAAACCGAAGACCTGATCAGCAGCCGGAGTACGTACTTGGTTTCGTTCATCTCCTGTGGGGGCGCGTCAGCGCACCCACTGGGTGTAGTCCCCGAGATTCGGGCCGACTGCTGAGCAGTCGGGTCGGATCTTTCCTGACGACTTCACCTTACTGGTTTTTCTTTTGTCTTTCGTGCTCGCAGAAGCCAATGCTGACTTAAGGGGGCAGCTCCGCGAGGCGTAGGCCGCCCTTCGCGCCAAGGAAACCGAGTATGACGCCTTGGTCCTGGAGCGTGACCGCCTGACCAAGAAGCTGGCTGACCAGGAGGAGAGCTACAAGGCGGCTCTGAAGAAGGCGCAGGATAATGAAGCCGCCCTGAAGGCCGAGTTCGAGACTGAAACGGTGGGCTGGGCTGAGACCAGGCAAGCGCTGAATGAAGGCTTCGGCCGTATAGAGGATTTGATCGACGGTAAGCCGCTTTCCTCGCTCTTTGCCTGCCCCTTGCCGCTTGACTTGTGTTCTGACTTGAGCTGCTTTTTATTGTCTGTGCAGACTACTTTCCTGGCTACTCCGTCTTCGTCGCCCAAACCATCGAGGCCCATCGCGAAGCGCGCCGGCAGGCGGGGGCTGAAGTCGCGCCGGACGCGAGTCGGTCGCTCGAAGAGCAACTCTTGGCGGTCCAAGCACGGCTGCAGCCGGCTTATCGTATGCTCCACCGCCTCCAGCGCACCGGAGCGCAGGTGTTGGCCGCCCTCTGGCTAAGAGAGACGATTCCCCGCACCCCGAGTCGGACTGCCAACTGGCTGGAGATTGCGGTTGGCCGCTTCGAGGCCTGGAAGGCGTTGGCGGCCCGGCTTGGAGCTGGACGGGCGTTGGAGTTCGTCCGAGCTTGGTATCCGAGGCTGAACCTGGACCAGCTGCGCACCTGGCGGCTGGAGGCCGACGAAGAGCTAGAGGAGGTGCGGTCGGCTATCGCTCAGCGTGCATCGACAATCGCCGACTGTACTGACATCGGCGTCTTCACTCCCGAGATTAATGATGACGGCGTTGCCCAGCCGGAGGAGTGGTTCGGGCTGGACCCGGCGGCGGGTGAAGACTCGGCAGAAGAGATCGCCTCCAGCGACGAAGGAGAAGACGACGAAGGAGAGGAAAACGAAGATGTCGAGCCGGCCGGTGGAACAACCAGCCAGCCTCAGCCTGACCGTACTTCCAGCAATGAGGCGCACGCAAGCGCGCCTTCTGCGGGAGGCGGTGATCATGCCGAGGTTCGCCAGCCGGCCACTCCTCCAGCCGGCACTGTCGTCTCCGCCGACCTGCCCGGCTCGTCAGTCGCTCCACCGGCTTAATCTGCCGTCCTTATTTTTTCCTGCTTGTTGCCTTCTGAACAATTTTGTTAAGCTTCCGCAGTTCCACCCACTGGGGGTGTATCCAAACTATGTTGAATGCTGGCCTTTTGAAGGTCTTTTATGTAAATATTAACTTGTGCATGTTTGGTTTCCTTTCACGTATGCTTTTTATCCTTAGGCTATTTCCTTTGCCGCCTTCCCCTTTTGGGGAGGCAAGTACTCGAGCTTTCTTGGATTGAAATGAAGTGAATGGAAGCCGGCCGGCCGGCTACTCTGGTAGTCGGTCGGTGGTGGGAGAGAAACCGGCTTTTGTTATATTAGTCCGTTAGTCCCTAGCCGTTTTTCGTGTGGGCGTACTTTCCTGCCTTTAACTCTTGCCAGCCGGCCAGCCGGTTCTTCGAACTGCGACTTTTGACAAGAGAAGGCTTGGGCGCCGGCACGCTACTTGTCTGACCGCGGGTAGGACTTCTAATATAACTCCAGTCGGCCAGTCCCCGGGCCAACTAGTCGAACCCGGTGCCGGACGGAACAAGTAAATGTAATGACAAGGTCATAAGCATGATACTCTTCATTCATAGATAAAAGATGGCAGTCCCCGAGCTCTCCTTGGGGGGCCTATTGTCTCGTACTTAGTACAAAAGTTAGCGTGATACATACTGTATTTCAGCTGTAAAACCTTCGGAGGAGGTTGGCGTTCCATGGTCGTTCCGACTCCTTGCCGGAGTCATCTCTCTTTCGTGCCTTCGGCTTCTGCGCGTCGATCAGGTAGTAGGAGTCGTTGCCTAAGGCTCTGCTGATGACGAAGGGGCCCTCCCAAGGGGCCGAGAGCTTGTGCTGGACGGCTGTTCGCTGGATCAGCCGGAGCACAAGATCGCCCTCTTGGAAGGATCTTGGCTTGACCTTCCGGCTGTGGTAGCGGCGCAGGCCCTGCTGATAGATGGCGGACCGGCTGAGGGCTAACAGCTGGCCTTCTTCCAGCAGGTTAACACCGTCTTCTCGTGCTTCCTTGGCCTCCGCTTCCGTGTACATGGTTACCCGAGGCGAGTCGAACTCGATGTCAGTTGGGATGACCGCCTCGGCACCAAACACGAGGAAGAAAGGGGTGAAGCCGGTTGACTTGTTTGGTGTAGTGCACAGACTCCAGAGGACAGCCGGCAGCTCATCGAGCCAACAGCTGGCTGAACGCTCCAGTGGTATGATCAGTCGGGGCTTGATGCCGGAAAGGATGAGGCCGTTGGCTCGCTCGACCTGGCCATTTGACTGCGGGTGGGCGACGGACGCTAGGTCCAAGCGGATGCCTTGCGTTGCACAGAAATGTGCCAAGGCTCCCTTGGCGAAATTCGTGCCATTGTCAGTGATGATGCTGTGTGGCATGCCGTACCGAGTTGTTATATCTGCGATAAATGTAACGGCAGTCGGCCCATTCAGCTTCTTGATCGGCTTTGCTTCAATCCATTTGGTGAATTTTTCCACGACGACAAGCAGATGTGTCATGTCGCCGCGCGCCGTCTTGAATGGGCCCACCATGTCTAGTCCCCAAACGGCGAAGGGCCAAGTGAGGGGAATGGTCTTGAGTGCTGAAGCCGGCATGTGTTGCTTGGAGCTGAAGAGTTGGCACCCTTTGCAATGTTTAACTAACTCCTTGGCGTCATCCAAAGCAGTCAGCCAGAAGAAACCATGGCGGAAGGCTTTGGCGACGAGTGATCTTGAGGCCGCATGGTGGCCGCATTCTCCTTGGTGGATGTCTCTAAGGATTGCAATGCCCTTCTCTTGCTCAACGCATCGCTGGAGGAATCCAGTGACACTGCGCTTGACGAGTTCTCTGTTGACGATTGTGTATGCTCCGGCTCGGTGTTGGACTTGTCTTTCCTCTACTTCGTCAGCCGGCACATCTTGGTTTATTAGGAAGTTGAGGATGGGTTGAGCCCATGACGGAGCTGCGACTTCTTCTATTGCCAAAACAGCTACTGCGACCAGGGCGGGCGGGCTGGGCGTTGGAATGCTGGAGTCGGCCGCCGCCTGTTGTGTTGGTGTAGTCTCCGGGCCGACTACTGCAGTCCTCGAGCCGGGTGAGGCAGTCCCCGGGTCGGGCGTAACTACGGAAGTCCCCGAGCCGCCTGCTGACGTCCCTGGGCCGACTATCGAAGTCCCTGGGTCACCTGCTTGGCTCTTCGAACCGGACCCGGCCGCGTAAGGGTCAGGCGGCATGAAGATGAATCAGACTCTGGAGACGGCTTGATAGACGGCTTGAGGAGGCGTTGTAGAGAGACGCCGGTTGGTATTGCTTGCCGGGTGGAGCCTATTCGAGCCAGAGCATCAGCTGGCTCGTTGTCGGCTCGCGGTACATGGAGGAACTTGCATCCTTCAAAATACCCACTGATCTGCTGAACGAGGAAGCGGTAGCTTGCCATATTTGCGTCCTTGGCGTCCCAGTCGCCGGATGATTGCTGGACCACCAAGTCCGAGTCGCCATAACATAGGATCCGGCGAATGCCGAGCTCTTTGGCAAGCCGGAGCCCGTGTACGAGCGCCTCGTACTCGGCTACATTGTTGGAGGCGGCAAAGTGGATTTGCAGCGTGTATCTGAGCTTGTCGCCTTTGGGAGAGGTGAGGACGATGCCGGCTCCCAAACTGGTGCGCATCTTGGACCCGTCAAAGTGCATGCGCCAATGAGTGGAGTCGGGAGCCGGCGGCAGGTACTGGGTCTCGGCCCAGTCGACGAGGAAGTCGGACAATGCTTGGGATTTGATGGCGGTGCGAGGCTGGTAGAAGATCGCGTAAGGGGCCAGCTCGATGGCCCATTTCGCCACCCGGCCGGATGCATCCCGGCTGCCTATGATCTCGGCCAGCGGGGCGGTGCATACGACCGTGATGGGATGCTCTTGGAAGTAGGGCTTCAGCTTCTTGGCAGCGAAGTACACGCCATAACACATCTTTTGGTAGTGCGGGTAGTTTTGCTTCGAGGCGGACAGTACCTCGCTCAAATAGTACACCAGCCTCTGGACCGGCTGGGCTCGGCCCTCTTCTGGGCGTTGGACTACGATGACGGTGCTGACCACCCGGCTGGTTGCGGCAATGTAGAGGAGCATGTGCTCTTTCTCAGTCGGTGCTGCCAGGACTGGTGGTGTGGCCAGCATCTTCTTTAGCTCGTGGAAGGCTTGGTCAGCTTGGTCATTCCACTCAAAGTGAGTGGTCTTCTTCATGAGGCGGTAGAGGGGGAGAGCTTTCTCTCCGAGCCGGCTGATGAAGCGGTTTAGGGAGGCCAAGCACCCGGTGAACTTCTGGATGTCTCGAAGCTTGGTGGGAATCGCCATTATCTCAATGGCCTTGATCTTCACTGGGTTGCATTCGATGCCGCGTTCAGAGACCAGGAAGCCAAGGAGCTGGCCGGTTGGCACTCCGAACAAGCATTTCTCGGGGTTGAGCTTGATTTGGAAACGGCGTAGGTTCTCAAATGTTTCCTTGAGGTCTTCCAGCAAGGTGCCGCACTTCTCCGTCTTCACCACAATGTCGTCTACGTAGACGTGAGCATTTCTGCCGAGCTGCTTGAGGAGACACTTCTGCATGCAACGCTGAAAAGTGGCACCGGCATTTCTCAAGCCGAATGTCATAATCAGGTAGCAGAAGGCTCTGAATGGCATGATGAAGGCGGTCTTCAGGCGGTCAGCCGGATCTAACTTTATCTGGTGGTATCCTGTGTAAGCATCCAAGAAACTCAACAGCTCGCATCCGGCCGTGGAGTCTATCACTTGGTCAATCCTTGGTAGGGCAAAGGGATCTTTGGGGCAGGCCTTGTTGAGGCTCGTGTAGTCTATACACATGCGCCACTTGTTGTTCTTCTTTAGCACGAGGACCGGGTTGGCGAGCCACTCTGGAAAGAAAACTTCCATAATGAAGCCGGCTGCCAGAAGCCGGGCTATCTCCTCTCCCACAATCCTGCGTTTCTCCTCCGACAGTCAGAGGAGGGGTTGTTTGACTGGTTTGGCGTCTTCTCGGACGTGTAATTTGTGCTTGGCGAATTCCTTCGGAACACCCGGCATGTCCTTGGGGGACCATGCAAAGATGTCCCGATTCTCATGGAGGAAGTCGGCGAGCTCACCTTCCTATTTGCTATTTAGGTTTGACCCGATGACGGCAAACCTCTCTGGGTGCTCGGGGTCAAGAGGTATCTTCTTCGTCTCCTTGGCCGACTGGAAAGATCCTTGGGCATCATACTCCTTGGGATCGGGGGACAGGGCCGACTGCTTGCTGGCCATGGCCACGACCCGGTCCAACATCTTCTTCTCTTCGGCAATTACAAGGGACTCGGCCAGCCGGCTGCTGGCTACTGCGCACTCAGAGGACTTCTTGTAATCGCCGGCTACGGTGATGACGCCTTTGGTGCTTGGTATCTTCATCTTGAGGTATGCATAGTGGGGAACTGCCATGAACTTGGCCAAGGCAGGTCGGCCGAGCAATGCATGGTAAGGGCTCTCCAGGTCCACCACTTCAAACTAGATCGCTTCACGGCGGAAATGCTCCTTGTCCCCAAAAAGTACATCAATCTTGATCTTGCCAATGGGGGCGCAGGACAGGCCGGGTACGATGCCGTGGAACACAGTTCGAGTAGGCATGAGTTGCTTCGTCTTGACATTCAGCTTCTCCATGGTGTCACGGTACAGGATGTTGATGCTGCTCCCGCCGTCTATCAGCACGCGGGAGAATCGGGCAGCGCGTCTGTCCGTTGCAAGGGTGGCATCCAAAACCAAAGCATAAGAGCCGGGAGATGGCATCACCTCTGGGTGGTCGGTCCGGCTCTAGCTGATAGGTTTTTCTGACCAGTGCATGTGCTCGGCGGGGTTGGCAGCAACCATGTTGACTTCTTGGTGCTCTCGTCGTTTGCTGTGCCGGTCTTCGGGCTGACTTGTAAAGATGATATAGGCGGCATGCTCGTCGGGGAACTCGTCGTGCACGGCTCCGACTGCGGGCCGAGCGGCCGGCGGCTGCGGAGCCGGAGGCGGCGGACCGGCAGGCGGAGGCGGCGCGAGCCCTTCGCCTTTAGAGATTTGGGTGAGCCAATGGCACTTCCGGGTTGTGTGGTTGGACGGCTTCGCGCCGCTGTGGAACTTGCACGGGGCGTCGAGAGTTTGCTCGTAGGAAAAAGGCTGGCTGCCAAGCCGGCCTGCCGCCCTTGGGTTTCTTGGGCGCGGGCAGCCCTTCGGGCGGCACGTCTTCGACTGTGGCCACCTACCGGATGACGGGAGGCGGCGCGGGGCCCTTGCGCTTGTGGTCGTTCGAGTGTGGGCGTCGGCCGAAATCCCTAGCCGGCATCTTGGGCGCCGGGTTGAGTACTTTCCTGGACGCGTCTACCCGGAGCTCGGTCTTCATTGAGGAGTTGGCGGTGGCGTACTTGTCCGCTATGTCCAGAAGCTCATCGAGGGTAGTCGGCTCGTCGCAGAGAAGCTTGTGCTTGAGGAGGGTGCCTTCTCGGCACCCGGCGGTGAAGTATTCTATGGCTTGTACCTCGTGCACCCCTTCGCAAGAGTTGCAGAGCTCGGCCCAACGCGTGAGGTAGTCGTGAGTGGACTCAGCGGGGCCTTGTACGCACAAGGAGAGTTGTCTGGGCTTGGGAGCCCGCTTGTAGGTGCTGGTGAAGTTGCGGACGGAAGCTTCTATGAAATCTAGCCAGCTGTTGATGCTGTGTGGTTTGAGGCTGTTGAGCCAGGTCCGCGCCGTGCCTTGCAGCATGAGGGGCACGTACTTCACGGCAACGCGCCGGTTGCCGTTAGCTATGCTAACCGCCATGGAGTAGTCGATCAACCAATCTTCCGGCTTCATGGAGTCGTTGTACTTGGACGTGTCTCTTGGGAGCGAGAACCCTTTGGGGAAGGGCTCGTCGCGGATGCGGGGGCCGAAGCAAGGCGGACCGACATCGTCTTCTTCTTCCAGCGCCAGGGATTGTGCCAGGCGGTCGATCCGATGGCGGGCGTCGTTCTCCCCGACTCCTTCACGGCGACCTAGCCGGCCACTGAGAGTCGGATGCGCAACAGGCGGCGGGGTGGGATATCTCTCTCCACGGGGCCGGGGCGGAGGCGGGTTGCCCCGCCACTCCACGGCCCGAGGGTGGCCTTCTACGTCTCGCTCGATGGAGATCCTGGTTTGGCTTCGGCTGGCAGCCGGCTCTTTCTCGCGCCGCACACGGTCTCTACCCGCAGTCGGCGTCCGGGACGTCGCGCCGTGATCTCGGCACGGGGGAGGGCTTTCCGCGCGGGCGTCGGCTTCGTGTCGCTGCGCGGCTGCATCGATCAGCTGCTGGATGCGTCGGGTCATGTGGGGGAGTTCTTCGGCCCCCAGTCCGTCTAGCTCGTCTACGGCCGCCTGGGCGGCGCGCAGGTTTTCGAGTGGAGTGGCGTAGACTGGGTGGTCGACTCCTAACGTGTCGGCAACAACAGCGCCGCGCTGTCTGACAACGCCGGCCCGGCTAGGCCCGCCTCGCGGCGGCGTGCCAAAGGTGGCGCGGTCGGCCTCGCGTCGGTGGGCCTCAGCGAGGCGTCTCATGGAAACCAACTTCCGTCCCTCCGCGAGGAGGGTGAGGCGGCGAGCCTCCAATGCTTCAGCGTCGGTGTTGGCTGGGAGGGGGATGGACAAGTCGTGGACTGCCGCGTGCGGGGCGTCGTGGGCGCTCTCGTCGGCTGCGCCGTCGTGGCCGATGACCATCACCTCGGTGGTGACAGCGTCGCAGCCATCGGCTCGGGGAAGCGGGTCGTTGTAGATCATGACGTTGGTGGGGAAGGTGTCGAATGAGGCCGTGTCGGAGTCGACAGGCATCAGATCGGTGGAGCCAACGGACTCCAAGTCCACAGCAGGCTCGCCGGAGACATGGAGCCGGCCGAGGAGGTTGACAAGGTGGTCGGTGCCCGCGTCGGAGGCGAGCTCGTCGGAGATGAGGGTCTTGTCGAGGAGATCAGTGAGGCTGTTCGCTGTGTAGGCGTTGGTGACGCCTTGCAGCGCGTCGTGGCAAGCGCCATCGGGCGTGCCGGGCTGGCTACGCTTGCGGGGGAGGAAGAGGGTTCCCGTCCAGAACAGGTCTCCAGACGACAGTGCACCTGGCTCCACGGTGGGCGCCAAATGTCGGGTGGTAGGTGCGACATATGCCAACGGGTGGCTTATCATTGTGGGAGCCAGTAAAACATCGCCGGTGCCTGGAAACGGGATGAGGCGAAGACATGCACGCCGGCGAATCTTACCCACCTTCAGGGCTCTCCGTGGAGATAACACCCCTACTGCTGCTCTGCGGGGTCTCCGCATGATCACTCGATGAACAAGTAGCTACACGATGCTCCTTGAGCTGTTTGGCGAGAGGAGGAAGAAGGGCTCTGCTTGCTCTCTTCTCCTCCCTACGTGGTGTCTAAAACTAGCAAGGATCAACCCTTTGCATGGGTGTCCCGGGGGGTTTAAATAGGCCTACCCCCCGGGGGTACAGTGGTAATCCGGCTGGGCGTGGGGCCCAGACGTCTGTGTCTATGCTCGCCGGCTTCCGTGCCGACTGCTGGGGTCCGTCGATTGGTGGGTCCTGTCGGCTGCCGGCTCCTGGGTCGACAGGCAGGCCCCACTATCCAGGGCCTTGTCGGTGGCTGGTTACTGTTGCTCAATCTTGGTGACAAGGGCTTCGCCGAGGTAAGCGTGGCTACAGTGCTGCCGTCCGCGGGCGATCACTGTAGCCCCTCCGCGTCTTGTCTCCTTAATGGGGCGTCTTCTTCGAGGGAGGTGGCAAGCTGGCTGTGGGGAGCCGGCTCTATCTTGGGCCGACTAGGGGAGGTCTGGCCGCCTTCGGGTGTCTCTCTGCCCGAAGGGGCCCACTGCCCATGGGCCATACTGGCAGCCCGTCGTGGATGACATCAGGATCAACGTGGCAACAGTGCCGCGCCAGACGGGTCATGGCCACCCGTACGGCGCACTGTACCAGGCGTGCTTCGGGATTCGGGGGTGGCCAGCCTTACTATAGCCACGCCCCATCACATCGCCGTTATGCGGGTGCAGACTTCGAGGGTACGATCTCAACCGCTTTATGGGAGCCGGCTCCTTGGAGTCGGCCTTCTCGCAGCTGGCTCCTCGGAGCCGGCCCTCCCACGGCTTTCTTCATGAGGGCTGAAGTCGGGCCGCCTTCCGATAGCCGGCCTGGGAGACAGCCGGCCAGGGGAAGGCGGCCCCATGTCTTGGATTCTTGAGAGCCGGATCGGCTCGTAATTTTTTCAGAAAGGCCAGGGGGAGCCGGCTAGGCTACCCGTGGTCACTTACTCCGACAACAATGTTGAACGTGTCATGATAAACAAGATGGTGGAAAGTTGCATGGCAATATATCTCGGAATGGCTATGGAAATGCCATAATAGGTAGGTATGGTGGCTGTTTTGAGGAAGATATAAGGAGGTTTATGTGTGAAAGAGCGTATCATATCACGGGGTTTGGATGCACCGGCGAAGTTTGCACCAACTCTCAATGTGAGAAAGGGCAATGCACGATGCCGAAGAGGCTAGCAATGATGGAAAGGTGAGAGTGTGTATAATCCATGGACTCAACATTAGTCATAAAGAACTCGCATACTTATTGCGAAAATCTACAAGTCATCAAAAACCAAGCACTACGCGCATGCTCCTAGGGGGATAGATTGGTAGGAAAAGACCATCGCTCATCCCCGACCACCACTCATAAGGAGGATAATCAAAGAACACCTCATGTTTCAAATTTGTTACATAACGTTTACCATACGTGCATGCTACGGGACTTGCAAACTTCAACACAAGTATTTCTCAAATTCACAACTACTCAACTAGCACAACTTTAATATCACTACCTCCATATCTCAAAACAATCATCAAGCATCAAACTTCTCTTAGTATTCAAAACACTCATAAGTTTTTACTAATCTTGAATACGTAGCATATTAGGATTATTTAAGCAAATTACCATGCTATTTAAGACTCTCAAAATAATCTAAGTGAAGCATGAGAGATCAATAGTTTCTATAAAACAAACCCACCACCGTGCTCTAAAGGATATAAGTGAAGTACTAGAGAAAAACTATATAACTCAAAAGATATAAGTGAAGCACATAGAGTATTGTAATAATTTCCGAATCATGTGTGTCTCTCTCAAAAGGTGTGTACAGCAAATATGATTGTGGTAAACTAAAAAGCAAAGACTCAAATCATACAAGACGCTCCAAGCAAAACACATATCACGTGGTGAATAAAAATATAGCTCCAAGTAAAGTTACCGATGGAAGTAGACGAAAGAGGGGATGCCTTCCGGGGCATCCCCAAGCTTTGGCTTTTTGGTGTCCTTAGATTATGTTGGGGGTTCCATGGGCATCCCCAAGCTTAGGCTCTTGCCACTCCTTGTTCCATAATCCATCAAATCCTTACCCAAAACTTGAAAACTTCACAACACAAAACTTAAAGTAGAAAATCTCGTGAGCTCCGTTAGCGAAAAAAAACAAAAGACCACTTCAAGGTACTGTAATGAACTAATTATTTATTTATATTGGTATTAAACCTACTGTATTCCAACTTATATATGGTTTATAAATTATTTTACTAGCCATAGATTCATCAAAATAAGCAAACAACACACGAAAAATAGAATCTGTAAAAAACAGAACAGTCTGTAGTGATATGTAGCTAGCGCAAGATCTGGAACCCCAAAAATTCTAAAATAAATTGATGTACGTGTGGAATTTATCTACTAATCATCTTCAAAAAGAATTAACTAAATATCACTTTCCAAATAAAAATGGCAGCAGTTCTCGTGAGCGCTAAAGTTTCTGTTTTTTACAGCAAGATTAACAAGACTTTCCCCCAAGTCTTCCCAATGGTTCTACTTGGCGCAAACACTAATTAAACACAAAAAACACAACCAAAACAGAGGCTAGATAAATTATTTATTGAATAACAGAAAGGAAAAATATTGGGTTTTCTCCCAACAAGCGCTTTTCTTTAAAGCCTTATAGCTAGGCATAATATTTCAAGGATGCTCACATGAAAGACAAGAATTGAAGCACAAAGAGAGCATCATAAAACACGTGACAAACACATCTAAGTCTAACATACTTCCTATGAATAGGCATCTTATAGGTAAACAAATTATCAAGGCAAGCAAAAACTAGCATATGCAAAGAAGAGGAAAGAAACAATAGCAATCTCAACATAACGAGAGGTAATTTAGTAACATGAAAATTTGTACCACCATATTTTCCTCTCTCATAATAATTACATGTAGGATCATAAGCAAATTCAACAAAATAGCTATCACATAAAATATTTTCAACATGATCCACATGCATGCAAAGTTGACACTCTTCCAAACCCACTTTCAATAATATTGCAAACACTATTATCAATCTCATATTCATCATGGGGCTTAAATAAATTTTCAAGATCATAAGAAGAATCACCCCAATCATGTTCATTGCAACAAGTAGAGGACATAGCAAAACTAGCATCCCCAAGCTTAGAGTTTTGCATATTATTAGCACAATTTACATAAATAGAATTCATAATAAACTCATAGCAATCATGCTTTTTATTCAAAGATCTATCGTGAATCGCTTCATAAAGTAATTCATCACACTTTTCAGATCTACGAATTTCAAGCAAAACCTCATAAAGATAATCTAGTGCACAAAACTCACTAGCAATTGGTTCATCATAATTGGATCTCTTAAAAAGATTCGCAAGTGGATGAGGATCCATAAGTCTTAGGTTCTCTGTTTAGTAATAAATAAATAACTATTCCAACCATATGAGCAAACAAGAAACGGGCAAAAGAGGCAAATTGGGAAAGAGAAGGAGGATGGAGAGAGAGGGCGAATAAAACAGCAAAGGTGAAGTGGAGGAGAGGAAAACGAGAGGCAAATAGCAAATAATGTAATGCGGGAGATAAGGGTTTGTGATGGGTACTTGGTGTGTTGACTTTTGCATAGACCTCCCCGGCGACGGCGCCAGAAATCCTTCTTGCTTCCTCTTGAGCACTGCGTTGGTTTTCCCTTGAAGAGGAAAGGGTGATGCAGCAAAGTAGCGTAAGTATTTCCCTCAGTTTTTTAGAACCAAGGTATCAATCCAGTAGGAGGCTACGCGTGAGTCCCTCGCACCTACACAAAACAAATAAATCATCGCAACCAACGTGATCAGGGGTTATCAATCCATACACGGTCACTTACGAGAGTGAGATCTGATAGATATGATAAGATAATATTTTTGGCATTTTTATGATAAAGATGCAAAGTAAAATAAAAGGCAATGAAAATAACTAAGTGTTGGAAGATTAATATGATGGAAGATAGGCCCGGGGGCCATAGGTTTCACTAGTGGCTTCTCTCAAGAGCATAAGTATTTTACGGTGGGTGAACAAATTACTGTTGAGCAATTGATAGAATTGAGCATAGTTATGAGAATATCTAGGTATGATCATGTATATAGGCATCACGTCCGAGACAAGCAGACCGACTCCTGCCTGCATCTACTACTATTACTCCACACATCGACTGCTATCCAGCATGCATCTAGAGTATTAAGTTCATAAGAACAGAGTAACGCTTTAAGCAAGATGACATGATGTAGAGGGATAAATTCATGCAATATGATAAAAAAACATCTTGTTATCCTCGATGGCAACAATACAATACGTGCCTTGCCGCCCCTACTATCACTGGGAAAGGACACCGCAAGATTGAACCCAAAGCTAAGCACTTCTCCCATTGCAAGAAAGATCAATCTAGTAGGCAAACCAAACTGATAATTCGAAGAGACTTGCAAAGATAACCAATCATACATAAAAGAATTCAGAGAAGATTCAAATATTGTTCATAGATAAAGTTGATCATAAACCCATAATTCATCGATCTCAACAAACACACCGCAAAAGAAGATTATATTGAATAGATCTCCACGAGAGAGGGGGAGAACATTGTATTGAGATCCAAAAAGAGAGAATAAGCCATCTAGCGAATAACTATGGACCCTAAGGTCTGAGGTAAACTACTCAAACTTCATCGGAAGGGCTATGGTGTTGATGTAGTAGCCCTCCGTGATCGATGCCCCCTCTGGCGGAGCTCCGGAATAGGCCCCAAGATGGGATCTCATGGATACAAAAAGTTACTGTGGTTGAATTAGGGTTTTGGCTCCGTATCTGATTGTTTGAGGGTACGTAGGTATATATAGGAGGAAGGAGTACGTTGGTGGAGCGACTGGGGGCCCACGAGGGTGGAGGGCGCGCCAGGGGGGTAGGTGCGCCCCCCTACCTCGTGGCTTCCCTGTTGGTTTCTTGACGTAGGGTCCAAGTCTCCTAGATCATGTTCGTTCCAAAAATCACGTTCCCGAAGGTTTCATTCCGTTTGGACTCCGATTGATATTCTTTTTCTGCGAAACTCTGGAATAGGAAAAAAACAGCATTTCTGGGCTAGGCCTCCGGTTAATAGGTTAGTCCCAAAAATAATATAAAAGTGAATAATAAAGCCCAATAATGTCCAAAACAGAAGATAATATAGCATGGAGCAATCAAAAATTATAGATACGTTGGAGACGTATCATGGTTTTTACCGGTTCACGATGAAAACCGGCGGTTCGGCAAGATCCGGTGAGTCGGCGGCTCCGGCGTGGCAGCGGGCAATGGCGAGGCGGGGTGGCGGGGTCCGACGAGCGGGCGGCGGCGGGGTCCAACGAGCGACGATGGCGAGCGGCACGGCGGCGGGCGGTGCGAGGGGCCGGCCCGGGTCGGAGTCCGGCTCGGACACCCCCTCGGCGTCCGTGCCAGGCACAACGGTGACACGAGGAAGGTGGCGCACCGGAGTTGGGCTGGCTGGGTTTCGGCCCAGTCGGTCCGGGGAAACTTTTTTCTAAAATAAATTCCGCCGAATAAAAATCCTAGTAAAATATAATAAATCTAAAGTGTCAAAAATAATTTTCACCATCTAAATAAAATATTTAGAACAAAGTGGACATTTTTGTGGCCTAAAATGCAATTTTCAAAAATGCATATTTTTCTAATTCAAATAAAATCCAAATAAAATATTTATTTGATTTTAAATTTTTTCCTTCAATATTCCTCTCTCTTTGAAGAATTCATATTATCTTCTCTCTTTAAGTTTAAATATTGGAAAATTTTAGGAGATAAAAATATTAAAACCAAATTGATCCTCTTTTCAAATTTGAGAAAATTTCAAATATGAAAATAAACGAAATCCCCAACTCTCTCCTTGGGTCCTTGAGTTGCTTAGGATTTCTATGATCACAATTAAAATGCAAATAAAATATGATATGCATATGATGACCTATGTATAACATCCAAATTGAAAATTGGGATGTTACAAACCTACCCCCCTTAAGATGAATCTCGCCCTCGAGATTCGGGTTGCCTAGAAAATAGGTGTGGGTGGTCTTTCCGTAGATCTTCTTCTCGTTCCCAGGTGGCTTCATCGTCTGTATGGTGGCTCCACTGAACCTTGATAAACTTGATAACCTTCCTGCGGGTAACTCGGTTGGCAAACTCAAGAATCTTGACGGGTTTCTCCTCATAAGTTAGGTCACCGTCCAACTGAATTGCTTCCAAGGGCACTGTATCTCTTAGAGGAATATCGGCCATCTCTGCATGGCACTTTTTCAACCAGGAAACATGAAACACATCATGACTCTTGACAGTCCTTCGGGTAGCTCCAACTTGTAGGCAACTTCTCCCATACGTTCCAGAACTCGGTATGGTCCTACAAATCTCGGGGCTAACTTTCCCTTAACTCCAAATTGTTTAATTCCTCGTAGTGGTGACACATGAAGATATGCTATGTCTCCAATTTCATAGACTACCTCCTTACGTTTAGTATCGGCATAACTCTTCTGTCTGGACTGAGCTACCTGCAGTCTATCTTGAATCAACTTAACCTTCTCTTCGGACTCCTTGATCAAATCTGGTCAAACAACTGACAGTCTCCAACTTCATCCCACATTAACGGTGTCCTGCATCTCCTTCCATACGAGGCTTCAAATGGTGTCATCTTCAAACTAGCCTGATAACTGTTGTTGTATGAGAACTCTGCGTAAGGTAAATTGTCATCCCAACTAGATCCATAATCTAGTGCACAAGCTCTCAACATGTCCTCCAGAATCTGATTGACTCTCTCGGTATGTCCATTTGTCTGCGGATGAAAGGTTGTACTGAACTCTAGCCTAGTACCCAAAGTCTGGTGCAATTGATTCCAAAACTTCGAGGTAAACTATTAACCTCTATCCGATACGATGGTCCTCGGAACTCCATGCATACATAAGATCCTGGTCATATATATCTTGGCCAACTTTGCGCTTGTATAGGTAGTTTTCACCGGGATAAAGTGAGCTACGTTGGTCAAGCGATCAACTACTACCTAGATTGAATCGTATCTTGATCGGGTCCTAGGTAATCCGGTGATAAAATCCAGGCCAAGCTTGTCCCACTTCCATTCGGGTATCGGCATAGGCTGCAATAACCCTGCTGGCTTCTGATGCTCTGCCTTCACTCTCTGACATACATCGCATACTGCTACATACTCGGCAATATCTTTCTTAATACATGTTTACCAGAAACATTCCTTCAAATCCAAATACATCTTAGTGTTTCCGGGGTGAATCAAGTATGGCGAGTCATGAGCTTCCTGAAGTATTAACTTCCTAATCTCGACATTATTGGGCACATAAACGCGATCCTCAAACCATAAAGTCTCGTGCTCATCCTCACGAAAACCCTTGGATTTTCCTTTGCTCATCTTCTCCTTTATCTCAGCAATTTACTTATCATCCCTTTGAGCTTCTCTAATCTTTCTCAATAATGTACACTGAACCTCCATTGTTGCAACAAAACCTCTTGGAACTATCTCCAAACGAAGTCCCTTGAGATCATCAACTAACTCCTGCGGTAATCCTCCGCTTACGAGGGTATTGGCATAACTCTTTCGGCTCAAAGCGTCGGCTATGACATTGGCCTTTCCTGGGTGATAGTGCAACTTCATATCATAATCCTTTATAAGCTCCAACCATCTCCTTTGCTTGAGATTCAGCTCCTTCTGTGTGAAAATGTACTTCAAACTCTTGTGATCCGTGTACACATCACATCTGTTTGCAATCAGAAAATGTCTCCAGGTCTTGAGCGCATGCACTACGGCTACTAACTCCAAATCATGTGTGGCATAATTCAACTCATGAGGTCGAAGCTGCCGTGAGGCATATGAAACAACTCTTCCGTCTTGCATCAATACACCTCCAAGTCCTAAGCGAGAAGCGTCGCAATACACTTGGAAATCCTTGTGTATATCCGGAAGAATCAGCACTGGGGCTGTAACCAAATGTTTCTTCAACTCCTGAAAACTGGCCTCACAATCTTCAGTCCATTTGGACTTGGTATCCTTCTTCAACAACTCTATCATGTGTTTCGCAATCTTGGAGAAATTCTTGATGAACCTCCTGTAGTATCTTGCGAGTCCCAGAAAACTACGGATCTCTCCAACTGAGGTGGGTGCCAACCACTCAGTGATAGACTGAAGTTTGGTGGGGTCTACTGCTATACCTTCTCCTGATGTAACATGTCCAAGAAATCCAACTTCCTTCAACCAAAACTCGCACTTGCTAAACTTGGCATACAACTGATGTTCCCTGAGCTTCTCGAGAACTAAGCGCAAGTGTTCCTTGTGTTCCTCTTCATTCTTCGAGTATACCAATATACCGTCAATGAACATCACGACAAACTTATCCAAGAACTCCATGAACACCTTGTTCATCATACTCATGAAATAGGAAGGGGCATTAGTCAATCCAAATGACATAACCATGTAGTCATATAGCCCGTACCTTGTGGTGAAAGTTGTCTTAGGTATATCCTGTTCTCGGATCATCAGCTGGTGGTATCCCGATCGCAGATCATCTTGGAGAATACTTTAGCTCCTTGCAGCTGGTCAAAAAAATCATTGATCATCGGTAGTGGGTATTTGTTCTTGATTGTCACCTCATTCAATGCTCGATAATCAACAACCATTCTCAAAGATACCTCCTTCTCAACCAAGAGCATTGGGGCTCCCCATGGTGACGAACTTTGTCGAATGTAACCTTTCTCCAGTAACTCCTTGATTTGCTTCTTAATTTCCTCCAGATCATTTGCGGGCATCCGGTATGGCCTCTTTGATATTGGTTCGGTGCGTGGCAATAGTTCTATCAAAAATTCAATGTCTCGATCTAGCGGCATGCCTGCAATTCCTTTGGAAATACATCTGGGTAATCCTTCACAACAGGCACTTCTTCCTGAACAACTCCTGAGGGAGAATTTATTTGGGTCCTTCTTGGTGCATGCCTAGACACATACTTGATCCTTTTTCCCTCCGGGGTGGTGAGTAAAATTGACTTACTAGCACAATCGATATTTCCTCCATACTTAGATAACCAATCCATACCTAATATTATATCCAATCCTTGGGACTCCAAAATTATTAGGTCTGAGGGGAAAACATGTCTATCTATGGTCAATGGCATCTGAAACCACTGCTTGTCGTATACTCAGCTCCTGGCGAGCTCACTAATATAGGTGTCTTAAGAAGTTTGGTGGGGAACTTATACTTATCCACAAACCCCCTCAAAATTTATGAATGCGATGCACTCGTATCAAAAAGAACAATTGCAGTAAATGATTCAATCAAAAACTTACCTATAACTGCATCTAGCTGCTCTTCAACCTCCTCCACATTAACATGGTTCACCTGTCCCCTATTGAAAGGGTTGGGCTTCTTCCTAGATCTTCCATTGCCATTTCCATTCTTTGCTTCGGGGCATTCGGTGGCGTAGTGTCCAGTCTTCCCGCACTTGAAACAAGTAATGTGACTTAAATCCTTCCTGGCGGGTGTTGCTGGGTTGGAACGGTTCTGTCCGTTGCTTCCTCCATTCCCATTACCATTCTTGGGGCCACTATGGTTATGCGGGCTCCCTCCATTGTGGGTATAGCCTCCATGATTATGGGTGAATCCTCCTGAGTTTGGGGTAAAAAGAAGCTTCTGCTGAGCTCCAGAATTGTACTTCCCTTGTCCATACTTCCTTTTGCGGCTCTCTATCTGTTGTTGCTTCCCTTCAATCATAAGAGACCTATCTACCAACTCCTGGTAGTTTGTAAATGTTGCCACCATCAGCTGCATACTCAGCTCATCATTCAGCCCTTCCATAAACTTCTCCTGCTTTGCGGCATCTGTGGCCACATCGTCTGGGGCATAGCAAGCTAACTTGCTGAACTCATCCACGTACTGCCCCACGGTACGATTTCCCTAGCATAAGTTGCGAAACTCATGCTTCTTCATGCTCATTGCTCTAGTTGAGACATGTGCAGTCCGAAAAGCTTGCTGAAACTAATCCCAAGTGACATTGTCTATGGGAAAAGTAGTTGTGTAATTCTCCCACCATGAGGCTGCGGGTGCATCCAGTTGGTGCGCGGCAAAGCGCACCTTCTCAGCATCTGTGCAACCTGCGATGGTCAACTCCCTTCCAATCCTGCGTAACCAGTCACCAGCAACAATCGGCTCGGTGCTACTGGAAAACACTGGCGGATTCAACCTTAGAAAACGGGCTAAGTTTTCAACTAGAGGTGGTGGTGGTGGGTTGTTGTTATTGTTGTTGCCTTGGTTCTGAACTAGTAGCTGCATCAAGGCATTCTACTACTGGATCAACTGAGTGAGCTTCGATGGGAAGACAAATCCGGGGTCACGTCTCAGAGGCATCTGATAGGTTTAGAGGGAAGAGATTAGAATAGAGTAGGGTCTAAGGAGAAAATCACTACCCATATGCACATGAGACAAACACAATCATATCACACCACTCAATTCAAACAAGGGCATACAATCGATCTAGATATCGTTACAAAATACTTGGACTACTCTATATACATGGGGGAATACTACTGATAATATGGTGGTCGACTAGAAATTTTGATCGGAAGAAGACTCCATGATATATGCTCCAGCTTCGTCTTCATAGTCATCATCACTGTCGGGTCGGAGTCGGTGTCGTCGATGATGATGTAGACTTCGGGATGGTTGTCACCTCCTAACGCAGGGTCTCCCATGAATACTCCTAGCTTCTTCTTCAGATCTTCATTCTTCTCAAGTAGTACTGCAATTTCCTCTTCATATCCATCGCGTGTAGACTTGAGTTCCTCTTCGAGCTCCATGTTCCTCGTCATCACCTTCTTCAGATCTATCATGCTAGCACACATCTGGTTCTCCTGTCGACGAATGTGCTGGTTTAACTCCTGGATGTAAGCTGCAATGGACTTGTCCCTCCTGGTGCTGATCATCTCCCATTGCTCATCTCGGTGTCCACATATCTGGTATATGGTGTCCTTAAGATCCTTGTGGTTGACTTCACTGATGCGTCCCATGGCGATGTGAGCTGCCGTGCTCTTTCCTAGGCTCCAGGTTGGTGCATCAAAGGAAAACTCTATGGGCTCGATAACTAGGGTGAATGTCCTTCCTAGAACATGTTCTCGAATGGTCCAACGCTCTTCTTCAGGTAGAGTGGCGGTGTAGGTCCCCGTGAAGCTTGGTATTCCGATGTTCAAATATCTGGTGGCTTCCTTCAAGTGTCGTCCGAAAGGGGTGTCTTCATCCGGTTGCGCAAACTTGTTCCTTGGGTCTGCCATCTATAGAGTGGAAAGTGGAGAAGAGTCAGAAATGAGTAGATAAGAGTGACCTATGGCGTATCTTAGTGGTCGCGTCCTATAGTCAGCGTGTGCTCTGATATCATCTTGTAGCGATCCGACCTCAGCCGGTCAAATCTCTGTGCATAAGTGTCATCCCTAGATCGGTAATGCTGACACACATAGTACTTGAAGAATTTATAACAGAGTGCAATCACACACCTTTTACATCGAATATCTCACAGAGAGTACTTATTACAATAATATGGCTGAAGGCCATCTAATGAAGATAATAGTGGAAGGTTTCAAAGGCAAAAGTGAGTCCATAAACTCCAACGACATTGCTGAGTGCAAAACAATGACCTAGCGCACCTTACTCTTCGTCTGAAAAGTCTGCAACATAATATGTTGCAGCCCGAAACGGGTCAGCACATGGAATATGCTGGCAAAATAACACTATAAAGCAATGAAAAAATTTACTGCTATCACTACATGCATATATGGCTGGTGGAGGCTCTATGGTTATAGTGTTTGCGTAAAGCCAATTTTTCCCTACTGCAAAGGAATATATTTTTATTTAACTATCAAGTTCGTTGATAAACTATTGAGAACGTTCCTCCAACTCAATCCCAATTAAAAAAATTAACAGCGCAACAAAATTAATTAAGAGTTATGAGATCAAACCAATAATTCAAGAACCAGATACTCAAGATGTCCATAACTGGGGACACGGCTAACCATGATTAGTTTATACACTCTGCAGAGGTTTGCGCACTTTTCCCCACAAGACTCGATCTCCTCTGTTTAATTTCTCGCACTTCATGATGTTTGAGAAACGGATGACCGAGACACAGTCTTTCCGAAGAGGTCCCCTTAACCAATAGATAGGCTATTACACCTACAATCCCCTACATCTGCTAGCCCATCATGGAAAGGAGTCCCACAACTTACTCAACTATGCCAGAGCCCATATTGGCTTGTGGCTGCACACGGAAGTTTCTAGCATGAATAATCTTATGATCCCTTTGACCATGGGTGGCAAACCATAGGATGATCCCGTTAACTGGAAAGAGGGGTTCGAGATGAAGATTTTGGCGTTGGTTTCACTGGATTTGGACAAATGGTTAAAAAGTTACGAGCATTTGAAGATCAGGGGCTAATATGCAATAAAAATAATCGCGGATAGGTCCATGGCCGAAAATAAAATAAAAAGAAAAGACTAACGAACGAACGTTCGCTAACAGAGACGAACAGACGAACGTGTTCATGAACAGAGGCGTTTGGGTCAACGTTCGCTAAATAGATCCGATTCGAGAAAAACCGAGAAAACCCTAACCCTAAAATAAAACCAATCTAGATCAAAAACCGAAAAAAGAACTGGCGGCGGTTTTTACCGGTTCACGACGAAAACCGGCGAGTCGGCGGCTCCGGCATGGCAGCGGGCAATGGTGAGGCAGGGCGGCGGGATCCGACGAGCGGGCGGCGATGTCGGCGGTGAGGGACGCTAGTGGTGGTGGCGAGCAGCGCGACAGGTGACGGCGGGCGGTGCGAGGGGCCAGCCTGGGGCGGAGTCTGGCCTAAAAATGCAATTTTCAAAAATGCATGTTTTTTCTAATTCAAATAAAATCCAAATAAAATATTTATTTGATTTTAAAATTTTTCCTCCAATATTCCTCTCTCTTTGAAGAAGTCAGTTTAAATATTGGAAATATTTAGGAGAGAAAAATATTAAAACCAAATTGATCCTCTTTTCAAATTTGATAAAATTTCAAATATGAAAATAAACGAAATCCCCAACTCTCTCCTTGGGTCCTTGAGTTGCTTAGGATTTCTAGGATCACAACCAAAATGCAAATAAAATATGATATGCATATGATGACCTATGTATAACATCCAAATTGAAAATTGGGATGTTACACATGGGCCTTCTACGGGCCGTAGGATCCGTGGACTTTCTAAGGGCCTTATGATCCATGGGCCTTCTACGGGCCATAGGGTCCGTTGGTCTTCTACGGGTCATAGGATCCATGTGCCTTCTACGAGGCGTATAATCATTTCACCAAACATGGGTCGTACTATTCGTGGACCCTAACGGGCTGTTAATAGACCGTATTTGATAACGCTATTAAAACAGCCCAACGGGTTAACGGGCCACAAACGGGCCCAATGTAACCACGGGTTGAATTTGGCCCACAAACGGAACAGGCCAGTAACGGACCTTAACTAACCGAATTCTAGAAATGATTGAAGAAATTGTATTCCTTCAGTATCTTTCTGTGGCCATGGCATGAAAAAATTTAGAATTTTCCTCGCCCACTTAATACTTCGGATTGTACAACGTTGCTTCCAATAAACATACTGCCAGTGTAAGATATCCTCCAAATGCAACTCCACAATTCGCCTAAAATTGAATTCAGGCCAACTTAACGGTCGGATCTCCTCCATCTCATCAAAGAAGAGAATGACTTTGTTGCAATCAGAAATGAGCGCCTTAACTGTGGACAACTTTAAATGCCATTTCTTAAGGGCATACCTGAGAGCTTTGAACTTGGAAGATATAGTTAAAGCAGCCGTGGGTTTACCCACCGACCTGCCCCAAACTTGAGCAACACATTCATTAAAGCTAGGTAATTCAGTCCAATAATTTTCAAAAAGAAAAACTTTAGCTTAGGAATGGCAGTGTCAAACGTGACCACGCAGGGAACATGATCAGAGGCCGATCGCGCAAGAGGCAAAACTAAAGTGTTGGGATGATCCGAAGTACATGCAACCAAAGTGAAAAACCAGTCAATTTGTTGAAGAAGGGGTTCAGTTTGCGTATTAGACCAAGTAAATTGCCTTCCCTTAATTGGCAGTTCAACAAGACCCAAGTGTCCGATGATTTCATTAAACAGAAAGATATCGTTGATATTACCAACAAGCAGGTTACGGTTTTCAAGCGACCACATAAAGTTAAAATCACCCAAAAGAAGCCAATTGTCGTCACAATTAATGTCCAAGTTGTATAACCACTGCACGAACTCATCACGGGCTGGACCCTGACATGGGCCATAAATAGTAACTAGTGTCCAAACTTCATATGTATGTTTGGAAGAAAAGTCACTCAGAGCTGTGGCTCATTTTGGTGGAGAGATGTCATGAGCTTATACAACAAATTCTGCAAGTTAGCCGTCCCACAAGTGCATGCTGGCAACACGGTGGTCTTTTGGCTTGATCGCTAGCAGCTGGGTAATAATGTTGTCCTTTTGTGCCAGCATTTCCCAAGGCTTCATTCTTTTGTCATTGATGACACGGTCACAGTCAGAGAATTTATGGAGCAGCCAGAGGCCTCGGAACAATTCCATCTGCCTCTGTCACAGGAGGCTTATATTGAGCTCACTCAACTTCAAGACTTGCTGTCTTTGATCAACTCGAATGTGGAGAGTAAGGACATTTGGAAGTGGCCATCTAAATCTGGGGAGTTTAAATCAAAGAAACACTATGAGTCTTGCTTCTCTCACTTGGTGGTTGATCCCACTTTGAGATGTATTTGGAAGTGTGCTTGTACGCTCAAATTTAAAGTGTTTGGATGGCTTCTTTTGATGGACCGTTTGAATACTAGGGATATGATGCAGCGCAGACAATGGATCATCCAGGATCACATGTGTGTTTTTTGCCTATGTACTTCTCATGAAGATCGTGCACATCTCTTCTTTGCTTGTAACTTTAGCCAAAGGGTTTGGAACTACCTTGGGATTTCTTGGATTGTTCAACCAAACCAGACTACATATGAGATGGCTCTTTCTGCTAAGAGGGATTTTGGTTATCCTTTCTTCACAAAGGTGGTCTTTACTGCTACATGGAATATCTGGACACAAAGGAATGGGAAGATCTTTAGAAATGAGAGACCTTCCTTCACTTCTTGGAGGAGGAATTTCATACATGATATTTCCCTTTAAGCCCATAGAATCAAATGTAAATATAAAGATAGCTTAGTATCCTGGATAGCCACACTCTCTTAGGCCCTTGTAAGTATTTTCTTTTCTTTCTTTTACTTGTAATTTGTACTTTTGTAACTCTCTAGTTCTATCCAATAAAGAACTGTTAGGCTATTGCCTTGCAGTATATAGTCAAAAAAATGGAGCTCACAAAGATTTTCTTTTAAGTTTTGTGTTGTCAAGTTTTCAAGTTTTGGGTAAAGATTTGATGGATTATGGAACAAGGAGTGGCAAGAGCCTAAGCTTGGGGATGCCCAAGGCACCCCAAGGTAAATCCAAGGACACCAAAAAGCCTAAGCTTGGGGATGCCCCGGAAGGCATCCCCTCTTTTGTCTTCGTTCATCGGTAACTTTACTTGGAGCTATATTTTTATTCACCACATGATATGTGTTTTGCTTGGAGCGTCTTTTATGATTTGAGTCTTTCCTTTTTAGTTTACCACAATCATCCTTGTTGTACACACCTTTTGAGAGAGACACACATGAATCGGAATTTATTAGAATATTCGGTGTGCTTCACTTATATCTTTTGAGCTATATAGTTTTTGCTCTAGTGCTTCACTTATATCTTTTAGAGCACGGTGGTTGTTGGGGATATTACTATCAGCTAAAACCCGCCCAGGAGGGGCCGGGTCAGCCTTAATGGCGGGTTACATAAGAAGCCCAATATACAGTCAAGATGATAGTTTATTAGTATATATAGAAAGCCCAAAGGCTTCGGGCTGGCTTAAGGCCCGTTATTGTAAACCGCCATATGGGCGGAAAGACTTGTAAAGAAAGGCATGTAAAGGAAGTCACCGAGCCGGACACGATTATGAGCCGGCCGGGACTCTGTAAGCCACCAGGCGTCAACCCGTGTATATAAGGGGGATGACTCGATGGCGACTAAGGGAAAGAAACAATCAAGTCGATCACCAAGCCGGCGAGTTGAGCCTCTTGGAGATTGAAACCTTAGCAATACCAATCCCAACTAGACGTAGGCTTTTACCTTCATCGTAAGGGGCCGAACTAGTATAAAATCCTCTCTTGTGTCATTTGTCCCGATTAACCCCTTCAAGCTTCCTAGTGCGATGGCCCTACGACTAAGTTCTTGCTCTAGGACATCTGCTGTGACAATTCCACGACAGTTGGCGCCCACCATGGGGCCAGCGCACGGTGGATTTGAGTTCTTGAAGGGCAACTTCGAAGGGCTCAAGGGATACGCTGTGGGTCGGATGGCCAAGGGTCCTCACAGCAAGATCTACATCGACGACGAAGGCCGGGGCCCCGAGGCCGGCTCAATTGAGTACGTGTACCGGGTCCCCTTCGGCGGAATTCACGTCTTCATCGGTCGGATCGGCGAGTCAGGCCCTGGGTCGGATGTCCACACCGACCTCATCGAAACGGCTTAGCGCGTTGGGTCCGCCTGTGTTCAATCTGTCGTGAAGCATGCCATCGTAGGCTGCATCCACGGTGGTGAATACTCCAAAGGATCGAAGGAGGGCGGAGAGATGGCCATCTACTTTGATACTGCATCATCAACAGGTGAGACGGACTCGTTATACCAACTTCAAGATAGCGTGCTCGGGGGCTGTTCCGATGACAGCAGTATTTCGGACCCCCTTGAGCTGCCGAATTGGGCCGGAGTCTTCATGGCAGGGACACAGCCCGGGCAGAACTCCACCGCAGCGACAACGGCGGCCACCGGGTCGGCAGCTGCCGGGTCAGGAGACCCCGCGCGCCCCCCGGCTCAGCTTTTCATGGACCTCATGGATAAACTGACAACTCTGTTAACCGCTGTGGTAGAGCCGGCGGATAAAGCCCAACATGACGCGGAAGTGGCACGCGTACAGGAGGAGATGGTGCAGGCTAAGGAAAATCTAGCCGCAGAGGAAACCCGGATCGCAGCAGAGCGAGTAGCTTTGGATGCTCGTGCTCAGGAGCTTCAAGCAGAAACCTTCCGACTCTCGGTAGATCTTAATGCATCAAACAAAGTCATGAGGAGGAGGCGTCAGAAAACTCAGTCGCATCTGCCTCTAACGTTGGATCCAAGGAATCTGTTTCATACACCCGGAGCTGGAGGGAGTAACCCGCCAGAGGAAAACCGGGTCACGACGCCTGGTGCACCAGTTCAGCACCGCACCATGGAGCCGCCGTGCATGAATACAGCTCCTCGTTATATAGCAACGCCCCCGGGTCACTTTTCCAACCCCATGGAGAACCTCATTGCGGCGTCGGCTCGTTTGGCAGCTCTCCCAATGGAAGGCGACTCGCCAGCATCAATTGAAACCCGGAGGGTAAGAGAACTGCTTCAGACAGCTTTGGCCCAGTAGGATGCATACTCCTATAGTCGAGACAGGATTCATTCAACTCCTCTCCCAAGCCAGAGCCCGAGTTACAGTAGGCACATGAAGTCTGCAGAGATGTCAAGTAATGCTCAACGCCACAACCGGCCATATAGGCATGAGCCAATGCGGGCTGGAGCCCTTAACTTGGCGGATCAGGAGAGGATTCGTCAAGAGGCAGAACGGGCGGCTCAGATAGCAGCAGAGCAGGCAGCTCACCAAACCTTTCCGGCTTATCCAGCAACCTCGGTTGAGGCAGGAGTGGTTACAAGAACTGGAGGCGTACCTTGCCTAGTCCCAGCCATACGCAATGAGCGGTTGCCCGAGGATTTCAAGGGACCTCGTAACGTACCTGACTACACGGCTGACTTACAACCGGGGGCTTGGATTGAGAGTTATGAGATGGCTATGGAGCTGTTGGAGGTTAGTGATGCTGCAATGACCAAGTACTTCACCATGATGTTGGATGGAACGGCTCGGACCTGGTTGAAAGGATTACCACCCAATTCCATCGGCTCATGGGCAGAGTTGAAGGCACGGTTCATCCAGAACTTTAAAGACACGTGTAAGCAGCTAATGTCAATTGTGGACCTGACCAATTACAAGCAAGAGGATGGAGAATCTACAACCCATTGGGTACGCCAGGTCAAGGAGATAATACATTCGTCTGATAAAATGGATGCTGGCTCAGCAGTTTTGATGTTGGAGAAAAATTTCCGTTTTGAACCTCTGAAGTAGAAGTTGGGGCAGCTTAAACGAGACTGTAATGACATGGGAATGTTGATGGCGGCTCTTGTCAAGTATGCCGATTCTGATACCACTGAAGACCCGGCGTCTGATGAAGAAAAGGCAACGAAGGGAAAGAAAAACGGCAATGGCAAGGGTCACCAGCATAACCCAGCAAATCAGGGAGGTAATAAGCGTACGGCTGATGAGTTTGTTGCTAATACTAATGCGTAGGGTGGTAATCAGCGGTGCAAGGGCAGGCAGCCCCCTCGATCGGGTGGGTCAGGCCCCACCCTTGAGCAGCTGTTGAATGAACCTTGTCCAAGACACAGCACCAGGGGGAAGCCAGCTACCCACTTGTGGAAGGATTGCACGATCATGAAGGCGTTTAAAAATTCAAATGCACTTGATGGGTGTCACGGTCCGGGTGGTGGCTCAGGCGGCTTTCAGGGCCCGGGCGCTGGTTCAAGCGGAGGAGGTTTTCACGGTCAGCAAGGAAGATATAATCAGCAACACAGCCAAGGGAATCAACAGCAGCAACAATCCGGCTATCAGAGCAACCCGAAGCAGTTGAGTAGTGGACAGTATCATGTCTTCACTACTAGATTATGTAAGAGAGACCAGAAACTCCACAAGAGGGTCATCAATGCCGTTGAGCCGGCAGTTCCATGTTATTTACGTTGGTCGGAGCAGCCCATTGTATGGAGCAGAGAGGACCACCCGCCCCGGGTTGATAATCCGGGTCACTTGGCGTTAGTAGTGGCACTTCAGGTTGGTGGGTATAAGTTTACCAAAGTACTCATGGATGGAGGCAGCAGCATCAACATCCTTTATTATGAGACGTTTCGCCGGATGGGATTGACGGACAAGAATCTTAAACAATCCAACACTGTTTTTCATGGTGTGGTGCCTGGTAAATCGGCATACCCGGTTGGTAAGATCGAGCTGGAAGTAGCCTTTGGAGATGAATATGACTCCAGAGTAGAAAAATTAACCTTTGAAGTGGTTAAGATCAAAAGCCCATATCATGCTCTGTTTGGGCGGATGGCTTATGCAAAGTTCATGGCTCGGCCGTGTTACGTGTATTTGCGGCTCAAGATGCAGGGTCACAAGGGCACCATTACAGTCCATGGGAGCCGGAAGATAGCCTTGGAATGCAAAGAAGGGGATGCAGCCTATGCTGAATCTGTTTGTGCGATAGAGGAGTTGAAATTGTACAAGGATCATGTTGACCCGGCGGACATGACGTCATTAAAGAAACCAACAATAGAACATGAGCCGGAGTTAAAGTTCAAGTCAGCTGATGACACTAAGATGGTTGACTTTGTTCCCGGCGATTCATCCAAACAGTTAATCATCAGCGCTAACTTGAATCCGAAATAGGAAAGCGCACTCATCGAGTTCATCCGTGAGAACCGGGACATCTTTGCATGGAAACCTTCAGACATGCCGGGTGTCCCGAGGGAACTCGCTGAGCACACTCTTAACATCGATCCAAAGTTCAAACCTGTCAGACAGTTTCTTCGGCGGTTCAATGAAGAAAGGCGCAAGGCCATTGGAGAAGAGGTGGCCCGGCTCTTGGCGGCCGGGTTCATTGTGGAGGTCTTTCACCCAGAATGGTTAGCTAACCCAGTGCTCGTGCTCAAAAAGAATGGCACCTGGCGTATGTGTGTGGATTACACAAATTTAAACAAGGCCTGTCCGGCTGATCCATTTGCTCTTCCCCGTATTGATCAGATCATTGATGCTACGGCGGGTTGCGCGCGGTTGAGTTTCTTAGATGCTTACTCCGGGTATCATAATATTAAGATGGCAGTCAAGGATCAAGAGAAAACAACGTTTATAACACCTTTTGGGGCGTTCTGCTATGTGTCTATGCCTTTTGGGCTCAAGAGTGCTCAGGCGACTTACCAACGGTGTGTGCAGAATTGTCTTCATGATCAAATTGGGTGCAATGTTCATGCCTATGTGGATGATATAGTGGTGAAGTCCAGAGAAGAGGAAACCTTGGTCACAGACATGAAAGAGACTTTTGATAATCTTCGGGTTTACAAGATGATGCTTAACCCGGCCAAGTGTGTTTTTGGAGTACCAGCCGGCAAACTCTTGGGCTTTCTGGTGTCTAACCGAGGTATTGAAGCTAACCCGGAGAAGATCGAGGCAATTACATCTCTGGCCAAGTCAACTTGCGTCAATGATGTTCAACGACTGGCGGGTCGTGTGGCCGCTTTGAGCCGGTTCATAAGCCGGTTAGGGGAAAAGGCTATGCCTCTGTATCAGTTGATGAAGAAAACGGATGTGTTTGTTTGGAGTGATGCTGTGAATGCCGCTTTTGAGGATCTGAAGGCGCAACTGGTTGAGCCGCCGGTCCTAGCTGCTCCAATTGAGAAAGAGACGCTATTATTATACGTAGCTGCCAACTCACGGGCTGTCAGTGTGGCTATGGTGGTAGAGCACAAGGAGGCTGGCAAAGAGCATCCGGTTCAGCGGCCGGTTTATTATGTCAGTGAAGTGTTAATTGAGTCTAAGCAACGATATCCACATTGGCAGAAACTTGTTTATGGGGTGTTCATGGCAAGCCGGAAGCTTAAGCATTACTTTCAGGGACATCCAATCACTGTGGTTAGCTCTGCTCCTTTGGGAGACATTATTCAAAACAGAGAAGCTACAGGGCGAGTTGCCAAGTGGGCAATTGAGCTTGGGTCTAATGGGCTGAAGTATGTTCCACGCACTGCGATTAAGTCTCAAGCTTTGGTTGACTTCATCAATGACTGGACAGAGATGCAGATGCCAGAGGAAAAGCCGGACAACACATATTGGACTATTCAATTTGATGGGTCCAGGCAATTGGAAGGCTCGGGGGCTGGAGTTGTATTAACTTCCCCATGAGGTGATAAATTTTGTTATGTGTTACGATTGATGTTTCCGTACACTAACAACGCAGCAGAGTATGAAGAATTGCTCCACAGTCTTCGAGTGGCAAAGGAGATGAGCTTGAGCCGGGTTAGATGTCTTGGTGATTCAGATCTCGTGGCTCAGCAGGTGTCTGGCAAGTGGGATTCCAAAGACCCTCTCATGGCGGCTTATCACCGAGAGGTCGATGCAGTTGCAGGATATTTTAAAGGTTATCAGGTGGAACACATTGACCGTCGAAAAAACGAAGCAGCTGATGCTTTAAGCCGGCTGGGGTCTCAACGTAAGCCGGTACCACCCAACACCTTTTTAGATGTTTTGCATCACCCCTCTATCAAGTTGCCCATAGAAGAAGATTTAGTTGTTCCTAACCCAGACGCGCAGTTGGTGGCGGCTCTTCATGTCATCCCAGATTGGATGGTGCCATTTTTGGCTTACATGACCCAGGGAGAATTGCCAGCGGATGAGACCCTGGCTCGACAGATAACTCGGCAGTCTAAGTCCATGACGATTTCGGATGGAGAGTTATTTCATCGCAGTGTTTACGGAGCATTTCAACGGTGTGTCTCCCCCAAAGAAGGTCAAGAAATCCTTCGTGAGATCCATGAAGGCGATTGTGGTCATCACACCGGGTCAAAATCCTTAGTGGCCAAGGCGTTTCGTCACGGTTTTTACTGGTTGACGGCTTACACTGATGCGGAAGATCTAGTCAGTAGATGTGATGGTTGTCAGAAATTCGCACGACGAGCGCATGTGCCGGCTCAAGAGCTCCGGATGATTCCAATAACTTGGCCATTTGCAGTCTGGGGGCTTGACATGGTGGGACCTTTCAAATGGTCTAAAGATAAAAAGACACATCTCTTGGTGGATGTTGATAAGTTCACTAAATGGGTTGAGGCGGAGCCTGTGAGTAAGTGTGATGCAGCCAAGGCGGTTCAGTTCATGAAGAAAATAATCTTCCATTTCGGTTTTCCACACAGTATTATCACACACAATGGCACTAATCTATCCCAACGGGCTATGGAAGAGTTTTGTCAGCGAGAGCACATCCGGCTTGATGTTTCTTCTGTAGCTCATCCTCAATCCAATGGTCAAGCTGAGAGAGCCAATCAGGAAATTCTGAAAGGGCTAAAGCCCCGGCTTATGGTTCTTTTACAGTGAATGCCGGGTTGTTGGGTAGAGGAGTTGCCTTTAGTGTTATGGAGCATCAATACTACACCCAACAGGTCTACGGGTTACACACCCTTCTTCATGGTTTATGGTGCAGAAGCAGTATTGCCCAGTGACATCCGTCATGACTCGCCCCGTGTGGCGGCTTATGTTGATGCTAACAATGAAAAATCCAGACAGGATGCGCTTGACTTGTTGGATGAAGAGAGAGACTTAGCAGCAGCACGGTCAGCAATCTATCAATAGGACTTGCGTCGTTATCATAGCCGTCGGGTTAAGACCAGGACTTTTCAGGAAGGCGACTTGGTGCTCCGACTCATCCAAGATCTTTCAGATGCACACAAGTTATCCCCACCTTGGGAAGGACCCTTTGTGGCCAGTAAAAATTTAAACAACGGGTCTTACTACCTCGTTGATGTTCGAGAGCATGCAGACGCGCGTAAGTCAGAAGAGGAGACCCGCCGGCCATGGAACATTGCTCAACTTCGGCCGTACTATACTTGAGCCACCGGCTCTCATCATGTAGATACGTTCACATTGTATATACGATGATAAGCAATAAAGTAAGACCATCGGTCGCTTTTCTTTTCAAAGATTATGCATCTTTATTATTTTTCAGAAATGACTATTAAGGATTTGATCATATTTGAATCAAGTTTAACCTTTTCTAGTCCGGCTTATGATCGTATTCGAATCTAGCTGTAAATCTCATGGTCACTTGGGGGCTTCCTGTTCAAACATAGGTCATATTCGAACCAAAGAGAACATAGCTGTCGTAACCCTCTTGATCGGCTCAAAGCCAAACTCACTTGGGGGCTTCTTGATCGTATCTGAATCATAGCTTAACCCCTTTTGAGCCGACTTGGATCGTATTCAAATCAGGGTCGTTAAAAACCTTTCAAGGTCATTTGGGGGCTTCCTGTTCAAACATAGGTCATATTCGAACCAAAGAGGACATAGCTGTCGGTACCCTTTTGATCGGCGCAACGCCAAAGCCATTGGGGGCTATATGGCCGTATTCGAACCTTAGCTTAACATCTTTGGTACGGTTTACTGATCGTATTCGAATCAGAAACCCCCAATCTTTTGAATACAGAGTGAAAATTATGTTTATTATCTGTTGCTTGCCTTTGAGTTTTTGTTGTTTCAATATTACAAATGAGATAGCCTGGTTTTCTTTGCCGGCTCAATTATTGGACAACACAAACACCCGGGTTATTCAAGCTGGTGGTCCAAGGAACCAAAGGTACGAGCTACTGAGATATGATGACTATTGAATATTCAAGGAATATTAACATTTATATATATTGAGTTATCAATTCATCACCCGGGTTACTTAAGTCGGTGATATAAGGATCAACAAGGATAAGGTATGGTTTTTACTTATACGCGCTTACCTGCTGCGATAACTCAAGAGTTAGTATTAAACCTTATCCTTTATTTACATTGGTCTTTGTTTTTTCTTATTGAGGTAAATTTATGGATTGTATATTAGGTGTTTAAGCCTAGTTGGTTCTAAACCGCCTTGCCAGGTTTTTTTCCTTATTTTCACATGAACAGAGTTCAAACATTGCGGAGACAAGCATTAAACGATGCATAAGAAAGCATTAAACATTGGCATCTAGAAACACAGATTCACATAAGAAGTATTTTATTCACGACGGCATAAGCACACAGGCAGAGTTTTTACTAAAGTTATTACAAGGCTTTATAAACCTGTGAAGATGATCACTGTCCCTCCCTCACCGGTTCACCACCGTCTGGTTGCTGGAAGTTAGACTTTGACCAATCAAAGCCATTCATGGCGACGAATTCGGCTTCATCGTCCATCAGGCCGACCGGGTCAATTTCCGGAGCAAAGGTGTCGGGGATATACCCCACGGTATGACCCGGCCGGAAGTATGACCCGGCCGGACATGGCGATTCACCGGTGACCTGCCCTGACTTGGTGACTCACTAAGTGACCCGCCTGGATCTCTCCACTCACTGATGACCCAGCCGAGCCAGGTGACTCACTAATGACCCGGCCAGCGGAGCAGAGGAGCAACAAGACCCGGTGGCCCAAGCACACGGTTCATGGAAGGCCGACTTGTATTATGGTGGGCCGGATTAAGAGGAAAGCATAAGGAATATTTCCTTACAAAGAAAGTAAGACTAGGACTCCACTTGTAATAGAGTAATCTTAATCCTAATAGGACTAGTTATGTAAACCGCCCCTTCAACATATATAAGGAGGGGCAGGGCACCCCAAGAGGGACAAGATTCACAAGTTCCACAAGTTTTGATAAGTTAGGGTTAGACAAACAAGTCTATAGCTCTCGAGTTAGAGCACCAGTGTAATCGTGATCATCATCATCAATATCAATGAAGCAGGATGTAGGCTTTTACCTCCACCGTGAGGGGCCGAACCTGGGTAAAACCTCGATTCTCTCGTCCCACTCAACCCCTCTCAAGCTGTCACATAGATGTGTTGGCCTCACGACTAAGTCCTTTCAACTAGGACATCTGCCGTGACAATTCCACGACAGTTGGCGCCCACCGTGAGGCTTGACGCACGATGGTGTTGAGTTCTTGGAGGGATCTATTTTAGGGTTCAAGAAGTTCATGATTGACTAGAGGAAGAAAATCTAAGGTGGAAGAATCAACGTCTCAATGGCAAACAGTCATAACGACAAGATGCAAGATTTTGTGCAAAGTCAAAAGAAGTTAGGGTTGCGGTCTCTTCGGTACTACTCCCTCCGTTCGGAATTACTTGTCGCAGAAATGGATGTATCTAGATGTATTTTAGTTCTAAATACATCCATATTCGAGACAAGTAATTCCGAACGGAGGGAGTACCATCCAGCGATTCATCTGATCACTTTTGATTCGCCAAGATTGAATAAAGTTTTTCTCCGAAGTTTGCGTTCTACCAGTCAACCAAGCCTGCAAGGATTTTTCACAATCAGCGGCCAGATCTGATTATTAGACCACAAGCATCGGTCCGATCCGTCGTGCCCCAACCAAGGTTTAAATCCCAAGATTATTTTTGTTCTGACCGGCCACCGCTTCGTTACCCAAGACCAAATCAAAAGTACTAGTACCGCTTAAAACTAGCACTCTGCCACGTGCAAGCTATTCCTTTTTGGGAAGGGGGCTAGTACAACTTGTGTACTACTATATCTGATGTGTTCTGTCCTTAATGACTATACAGAATCATCCGCATGGTGAAGTCAAGAGAAGAAGAGAAAGAAAAAAATCAAGTAAAAGGAAAAAGGCAGATGGAAACTTCCCCAAGACACCTACGACCCAGAAACAGAGTTGACCATGACCCTCTGGGAGGAGTCCAGGTTGTGGGTTGCCTCAGCCCACCTCCGTCGTGGCCGGCGCACCGGGCCGCCTCACCACTGCAGCTGTTCGGCCGGGGGACCAGCCGTAGCCACGGACCCCAAGCTGCCTTGGATTCATTCTGCTGTGACAGCGTGCCAATTCCTCTGGTTGAGCCGGTGCGCCTCGCCCGGGGCCTCCTCATCTCGCCGCTTCAAACGCTCCGACGCGCTCTGCCTGAGATGCCCCATCGAGCCGCCATACGCCGTGAGCCGCCCACTGCTGCGGGCCTGATTCCTCCATTGTTGCCGAGTCGCCTTTGAGTCTTGCCATTGTTGAATCGCGCTCGCCTCCGTCCGAGTCGCCGACGGACCTCGCCGCTTCCATCTCCAACCAGGCCACGCCTCCGCTTCGTCAGACCCACCGCGGCCCTACGCCGCCTCAAGTTGCCACAGCGGTTCACTTTCGTCTGCAACCTTCATCACAGCAACGGCCATGTCGGCGGCCTCGTGTTAAACCGCCTGCCTCCAACTCTGCAGCCGCGATTCGCCGCTACTATGAATCGCCTACGCTTCTGTCGTTGTGGTCAACGCCGCAACCATGCTGAGTCGCCTTCACTTCCGGCTCACCACATATGCTTGTCGTGGCCAAGCCGCTGACCGCCCGCCTTGCCGTGGCCAAGCCGCTGCTGTGAGCAGTCGCCTACCTCACTTTGTCGGGATTTTGCCTGCTCTGCTCCCCCGTTAGCCTGTGGATTTCGACCCGCCGCCGGCCTACTGTTCCTGCGTAGTGCGTACTCGTCTCTTGAGCCGCCTGCTCGTGCGCAGTTGCGCCTGTTTCGCAGGCCACCCGCTGAGTCGCCATGGCTGCTCTGACTCGCCGCGGTACGCCACCTGCAAGCTGTCGTCGGGCTCATCTCCGCCAAGCCACCGCTACGACCTTGCGTCAACGAGCCGCCAAATGCTTCGCTCTGAGCCGCCTGGTTTCAAGCTCCGCTACGGTCGCGCTTCAAGTCGCTGTCTTCACCGTTGCCATTGCGACCTCGTGCTGAGCTACTACAGTCGGCCTCATTCCGAGATGTCGCGGTCTCGAGAGTGGCTAAATTACTGTTGAAATTACTGGAGGTGATTCACAGACGCTATATACGACTTATCTGTCATCCAGACGAATCAGGTGATATTCACCTAACTCTATTTTTCGCATATGTTTTTTCAAAGAACAATTTCTCTTTGTCTTGGTCCATAATATATTTTGTGCAGGACAAGAATTTAAGGTCGTGCCATGCTGTGCCCGCGGAGTGTGCGTTCGCATCATCCTGCACCAGCATCTGCGCCCACTTGCTGTTGAACGGGTGTGCGCAATCCGCCGCCCTAGCGGCTCGATCTACATCGACTCGTTGGAACCGCATCTGCGATTGACTCGTTGTTCGTGTGGCTTACTGCGCACGTGAATTGACTCGCCGTTTGCACGGCTCACTGCGTCTACAATTGACTTGCCCATATGCGCCGGCTTACAACGCCGTGGCCGACTCTCTCGTCCGCGCCGGCTTACAAATGATGCGCCCGGCTCTCCCGTCCGTACATGTTTACAACGTCACGGCCGACTCATCTGTCGGCTCCTGCGGCCGACTCGGCTGTGATTGATTTCAGCTTCACCATGGTGATCATCAACTAAGCGGTGGATATTTTCTGGCTTAACATATTGGGTGAAATCCATTCAATACATTTTTATATTATATATTACTTTCTTTAAAAAAGCAATTACTCTGGTTTGCAAGTTCTCCAATGCAGGACAAGTTATATCACTGAGCTATTGAATGACTCATACCGGTTTATATCACGGTCAAATATGGGGAATCTCAAGCCAACTCTTCGAGTCGCCTTGAGACTCGGGGGCTACAATGACATGACTCGGGAACTCCGAGTCATTGGAGGGAAGATAACCCGGTCTCGGAGGCTACCGCCACTTAAAAGGCCGTCAGAAAATTTCTGGCTCAAAATAAAGATTCCGGTTTAAAATCCGGTTCAAGAGACATTTCTCTCCCGCAAAGCTTTGAAACTCTCAAATCTGATTCAAACATCCAGCTCAAGGTAAATTTGTCTCTTACAAAGCTTTTTCTCAAATCCGGTTCAAACATCCGGCTCAAGGACAATCTGTCTCCCACAAAGCTTTGAAGCTCTAAATATTCGGTTTGAAATTCCCGTTTAAAAAGAATTCATCTCTCGCAAGTTCGAGTTTTCAGAAAAAAATTACAAGGACCAAAGAGAGTTTGTTGCACAGCACAACTCAAACATAGGCACCCGGCGAGCACAGCTCAGAAGTATATCACTTGGGGGCTTCCGGCTTATTGAGCTAAGCTATGATTACCCTTTGATCCGGCTCATAGCCATGTTTATAGGTCATTTGGGGGCTTCCTGTTCAAACATAGGTCGTATTCGAACCAAAGAGAACATAGCTGCCGGTACCCTCTTGATCGGCGCAATGCCAAACCCACTAGGGGGCTTCTTGATCGTATTCGAATCATAGCTCTACCTCTTTTGGGTCCGACGTGGGTCGTATCCAAATCAGCGTCGTTAAACAACTCTCAAGTTCATTTGTGGGCTTCCTGTTCAAACATAGGTCGTATTCGAACCAAAGAGAACATAGCTGTCGATACCCTCTTGATCGGCAACGCCAAAGCCACTGGGGGCTACATGATCGTATTCGAATCCTAGCTTAACCCCTTTGGAATGGTTTACTGATCGTATTCGAATCAGAAGCCTTGATTTTCTTTTTGTCTGGATTAAGTTTTTTGAACACAATCTTTTGGGTTTTGAGACTTTTTGCTCATATCTGAAGCATATATATGTGGTTTCTATTAACCCGCCCTGGCTTTCGGCCAACAAGTCGCCAGCATATGACAATATTGATACTTGGAAGGTTTGACTTCTACATTTTGGGTTATCACCCTTACTGCATAGGTATCATAAGCTGGCAGTACAATTCAATATCATAGGTATAGTATTGTTTATACATGATTATGTTTAAGCCGGCCCTGGTTTTTGACATTAAGTCGCCAGGGCATATGTTGTTTAAACTCTATGCAGGATTTGCAGAACTATGACTTATATTAAAGTTCAAGATCATCATCCAAATTGATGTTTCAAAAGGGGTATCCATTCTGGATTTTCTCAAAGGCTATAAGCCATCGGGTTATTAAAATTCCGGCTAACCATGAATGTGCATTAAGTAGCCATCGGCCAAGAGCCACCGAGTATTTAAACTCCGGATTTACTTGTCAGCCGATAAGGTATTCACATCTTTCATAGCCAAACTTGGCTGGATTGTCATAATGATATTGAATGATTGAGGTTTTCATACCGGATTATATTATTCAAAATTTGAATAGCCAACATGGCTGGATTTTATTTACGGTTGTCAATAACCAGTATTATCATTGAGGTTTTCAAAGTTGCTTTAGCGCAATTGCTATTATTTTATAAATGGACATGATTTACTCTACAATGGAAAGAATAGTCCCGAGTTGCTACAAGCTTACAACCCGGCACTTGGGGGCTACATTATCTAGTTTAAGATTATATCAAATATGCAAGTCCCATGTCACTGCCAGCATGTACCATGGCACTTGGGGGCTAATGCAAAAGCAATTTTACTGGCCTTATTGAAGACTTGACTCATCACATCATAATGAGCCGGCCCTTGGGGGCTACCAATTGCTCCTGTCAACAGTTCAAGGTACACAAGTTTTATTCCATTATATTGAAGGGTCCACTACTCAATTGGTAAAGCACAAAGCTCTTAACCTTGTGGATGTGGGTTCAAGCCCCATGATGGGGGTTACATCATATGATGTTCTTTTCAAAAGAAGTATTTATAAAGTCCCAACTCAATATTATCTTACTGAGCCGGCCCTTGGGGGCTAAACGTTGTTATTCAAGTCTATATGATCATATTTATAAAGTCCCTGCTCACTATTGCATAATGACCCGGCACTTGGGGCCTATACTGGTTGAAGTTTTTTATTAGTATAAGGCAATTACAAGTCCCAGGTTGCTACAAGCATGACAACCCGACACTTGGGGGCTACATATATGGAGTATTCAGTCTTTACTAGTGACTAAGACAAACAACATGGATTTCTTCAAAGTGGAAGTATTTATATTGAAGCAAGTCTTAAGTCATCACTTTGTTTCTGCTCAAGACTTGGGGGCTACAGGTAATATGGATATAAGGGAGAAAAATCTTCAATTTCTCAGTTTTGAGTAAACCAGATTAACCCGGCGTCACTAATAACTATGACCCGGCGTCGACAACAATTATGACCCGGTGCTATCAATATTTACAAACCGGATATTTTGGCAATGATAAACCGGCAAGTTCTATAAGCTGGCTGAAAGTCAGATGAGTATTTCAAAACCAATATTTTTTAAAAGCCGGCGCTTTGGAAGCCGATTCAAGTGGATTATTTCTTACAATATTCCTCTACAAGAGACCAATATCAGCAAATTGACTCTGAAGTTGGCTTATTGACCCGGATTTCTCAAAAGAATTATCTGGATTTTTTGCATTCACAAAGTTTGAACATATCTACTAAAGGAGATTTGCTATGAGTTCATGGGCATGTATCGAGAAGGAAATGACAAGGACTTAAAGATGACCAGGTGCCGGCTTACAAATTTTTTTAACCCGGATCACAACCTGTCAAATTTGTTCTTGTGTTTATTTTACAGGATCAAGTTTAACATGGATAAATCCAAATTAAACTGGGGGCTAATGTCGGGGATATACCCCACGGTATGACCCGGCCGGAAGTATGACCCGGCCGGACTTGGTGATTCACCGGTGACCCGTCCTGACTTGGTGACTCACTAAGTGACCCGCCTGGATCTCTCCACTCACTGATGACCCGGCCGAGCCAGGTGACTCACTAATGACCTGGCCGACGGAGCAAAGGAGCAACAAGACCCGGTGGCCCAAGCACACGGTTCATGGAAGGCAGGCTTGTATTATGGTGGGCCGGATTAAGAGGAAAGCATAAGGAATATTCCTTTACAAAGAAATCAAGACCAGGACTCCACTTGTAATAGAGTAATCATAATCCTAATAGGACTAGTTATCTAAACCGCCCCTTCAACATATATAAGGAGGGGCAGGGCACCCAAGAGGGACAAGATTCACAAGTTCCACAAGTTTGATAAGTTAGGGTTAGACAAACAAGTCTATAGCTCTCGAGTTAGAGCACCAGTGTAATCGTGATCATCATCATCAATATCAATGAAGCAGGATGTAGGCTTTTACCTCCACCGTGAGGGGCCGAACCTGGGTAAAACCTCGCGTCTCTCGTCCCACTCAACCCCTCTCAAGCTGCCACATAGATGTGTTGGCCTCACGACTAAGTCCTTTCAACGAGGACATCTGCCGTGACAATTCCACGACAAAAGGTATCTTCTATCACAGGTGGGATTAGATCTGCTACTTTATAGGAAGGAGTGGCCATCTTCTTTTTTCACTGTCAAAACCTGGCTGGTACTTGTGGCCTCTCCAAGACTAGTGTCCTGAGTCCGGACTTCGCGTACACACGCTATAAAATCATCTTGGTCAAATGGAGAACCGTTCTCCTTCATGGTAGGATAGCCCCTTGCTACATCCGCCGGGTCCAGATCTGGCACTCAAGCCTTGGAGCGGCTTAGAGCCGTCAAAGCTCCGGCTCGCGCACAGGAACGTTTTACCTCTTGGAACCGGGCAGGAAGGATGGACAGCTTCTTCAGGACATCACTAAGCTGGTTGGATCCTTGGTTTGCAGGAGAGATAGCGGCCAGAGCCCGTTGTGCACCAATATATAGTTGTTCAACCAAGGTGTATACGGCCTTCAGTTTAGCCAACGGGTCTTGGCTCAGGTTTTTGCTTCGCGGACCTGCATATATTTAATAGAGTCAGTGGGCGATTTATATTCCGGTTTGGCATAAAATACACGAAAGGTCAAAGTTAGGCAGCGACCATCTGAGACACCCGGCCCTTTAAACCCTTCAGCTCGGTTGATATTTCTTTCAGGGCTGTTTCAGCTCGCCGGGTCAGAAGTGTTTTCTCATCTTCCCAAGTTTTCTCTTTGGCAGCAAAGTTGGTCTTCAAATTCTCCGTTTCAGAAAGGCTTACTTGTAGTTTGGAGGTGGAAGACTTCAGTTCTAATTCCTATCTCGCTAGCCGGGTCTTTGCATCATTCAGTTGAGAGTTTAGTTCAGACAATGCATTCTGTGAAATATTTAGACAAGTCAAGACTTGGTTTTAAATTCCAGCATCCAAATTCAAGATTCAAGTCCCAAGTACTTTACGAATAAACCACTTGGCACTTGGGGGCTAATGTATGCCAAATCAAAAAATTTACAACTCTACCAGCATATTTGAAGTCCCAAGTCCTTTACAAAATAACAACACTTGGCACTTGGGGGCTAATGTACGCAGTTTAGCAAAGTTTTCAAGGTTAAGCCGGAGTGTTAAAATACTTTAAAGACAGTTTTAAATTCTAAAGTACCGATTCATTACTAATCAAAATTAACCGGTCCTTGGGGACTATGGGTGAAGTTTTGTTCTATCAGTACAAGGCAAAGCTTCGGAGATAAAAGTTTCGGCTTATATTCTAAGTCTACAGGTCATTTCGTTTCTCTTATAATCTGAAGACTTGGGGGCTGAAGGAATATTGGTAAACCGGAAATAACATACCTCATACTTCAGCTGAAGCTGCTTGACCATCTGAATCTCAGACTCATGACTGGAGTTTACATGACTGAGATAGCCGGATAAGATATCACTGGCATTGAGACGGTCATAAATGGAGATATCAAATCGAACCTTCTACCACTCAAACGCTTCTTGCTTTGCTGTGCACCGAGCCAACACCGTTGGATTCCCCGGCTCAACAAAGCGGCTCCCAGTAATTTGAACGTCTGGAGCACGTGGAGATGGCAGGTCAGTTGAGCTTGATGGTCCGACTGTGGAAGGATTCATGGTAGCTTGGTCAAGGGACGGCTTCGAAGGATTCACTTCATCGCTAATAGGCGGGTCTTCTGGGGCGGCAGTTAGTAGAGAAGGCGGCCTAGCCGGCTCAGACATTGGTACTGGCGGGTCTTCCGCCGGCTTTGTTACCTTCGCTTTCTTGGA
>NC_041386.1:505323833-505350430 GCF_002162155.2 Triticum dicoccoides | reverse complement strand
ACAGTCAACATCAAAGATACAATTGAACAGTCCAGAAGAAAAGAAGATTTTTTGATTACCTAGGGGCAGTCTTGAATGCCGGGAATTGTGTTTGGGAAGAGTCGCCTGAAGAACGAGACACCTCCTGAAAAGGTAAAAGAAAGGAGTTAAAAAGGAACCTCGTTCGGGCATTTTCGAGGGGTTTGTTGAAGATCAACATCCGGTTCATCTTCAATCTCAGCTTCACGGCGGCTTTCGTGTTGCTGCTTTTTCAAATGAAAGTTGGGATCCAAGTGAGCTAAAGTGTTAGAAAACCTTACTTTACGGATCACTCGTCGAACTTTGTGTCTTGATAAGGGCTCTGAGTCGGAGGAAATGATAGTTACCTCTGCTTCCCCGGCCTGACTGGCCCTAGTGTCATCCTGCGGCGGCTTTCGCCTTCTTGGCAGCTTCGTGGTCATATTTCACCTTCTAGAAGTCAGAATTGGCCTGTAAAGACAAGAAGAAAGATCAGTATTAAGTACTGATAGCTGGGCAAAACACAAAGAAAAAGAGATATACTTACTTCTGGCACCGGATTAATCTTGCAGAAGGGACTTAACCCAACAATACTGCAATCTTCGTACTTCCCATTTACCAAAAGGGTTGACATCAAAACAATGTCTTCTTCGGTGAGTTCAACTAGGCTGTGACGAAGAGGGTGGTCCAGTCTTCCGTCATATTCATACATCAATTGAGATCGACGACTTAATGGGATAACCCGCCATGAGATCCAGCAACGGGTCAGATCTACTCCGGTTAGACCATTACCCAACAAGCCATCGATTCTTCTAATGGGGGGAAGAAGCTTCCTACGCTCAGCGACGATAAGCTTATCCGGAAGGGTGAACTTGGAGTTAAGACGACTAGGGCGGTAACCCGGCAGAGGCTTCTCGTTTGTTGAAGTATCCTGAGAATAAAACCAAGTTTGGTTCCAGTCTTTTGGGTGGCTCGGTAAGACGATGAGAGGAAAAACAGCACCCTGACGGCGCTGAATCGAGATGCCTCCAAGTTCTAAGCTAGAACCGTTGGTGCATTCATTCTGGCGATTCAGATAAAAGTACTCTCTAAACAGCTCTACGATGGGCTCTTGCTGAAGATATGCCTCACAGAGCACTTGGAAGTTACAAATATTGGAAATAGAGTTGGGTCCAAGGTCCTGAGGATGGAGTTTGAAAAAATGAAGGACCTCTCTAAAGAATTTTGAACCGGGTGGTGAAAATCCACAGTTCATGTGGTCAGTGAAGATAATCACTTCTCCGTCTTTTGGATTGGGACGTTCTTCCTTCGGGTCAGGAGCACGATAAGACATGACATTCTTTGAAGGCAGAAACCCAACGATGAAGAACTCTTTTAACCGTTCCTCAGTTATGGATGAAGGGACCCAGTTACAGACGGTGGGTGACTTCGACGGCATGATGTGCAACGAACTGAAAAATAAATAATAATATGCCGGTTCAGTCTATGGTTAATTATAAAGCAAGTAATGGCGGTTTAACTAAGGGCTAATGACATATAAGGAAAAGAAAGCCGGAGTGGTAAGCCGCCATGACTACAGATTTTCTCAGAAGGCAGAATTCAGTTAAGTGTTGGCATAAACCAGTTTCACCAAGTTATTATTATTATTTTGGATCAAAGGGCTGTTTCAAAAAGGGAAATGTTCTAGACCTAAAAACATGGTACAGAGTAGTTCGTCGACTATAACGAAGCATCCATACAAGCAAAAGGGATCTACTAATATCAAAAACGAATGCCAAACAGCTACCGCGTGAGTTATATCTCTTTTCTGGATCAAAAGAAGTTGCAGATAAGATCTACAAGATGGCCCGTGATGAACAGATGAAGAACACTGAAGAACTCGTAAACCTGGAAATAGATCTAGGTGCGTGAGAGAGAAGAAAGCTTACAAGAAGTAGGCCTACCGCGAAGAGTTGCCGCGTTCTCTGGATGAACTCAGGGAGATGCAGTGGCCAAGCTTGATGACGACGATGAGAGTTCCGGCGACGGCGGAGCTGAAGCAGTGACGGAGGTTGCGAGAGGAAGAAGATGAGGAAGAAAGGAGAATGAGAAAGACCTAAGTTATGCCTATTTATAAGGGAATGCACGAACAGGCGGGCGCGAAATCAAGGAGACCCAGTAATGATTATCCAACAGAACAGACGCCTCGATTCCCGGAAGGCATGTCAGGACCCCGATTCCAAGCCACATCGATCTAGCCGGTAACACCTCATATCACTTTGCGGCCTCACGCACGGTATTCCATGGGTGCCGCCTTACCATGGCCCGGGACCGTTTGCGCCTTTTGGCTCACGTATATGATAGTGTCGCTAGCATCCATATGACAGAGAACCCGGGCCGACATGGCTAGTCGTGAACCCAACGCGACACAGACCTATGGAGACAGGCATACATGAATCACATCGAGCATGTCGGTCATCAGCGAGTGATTCCGGGCTGTAGCACTGGGCTAACAGGACTCCGGGGAACCCGGCTGTAGCAGGCTAGGCAGGACTCCAGAAGTCACCGCGTGACATTTCCCCGAAGGGACAGACATAGGAACGAAGTGAAACACATGCCGGCTAGTCAAGTGTCCTGAACAGTAGTGCTAGGCTAGCAGGACTCCGGTGAACCGGGTTGTAGCGGACTACTATGGCTCGAGGAACACTAGACTACATTTCCCCATAAGAAAGGCTGCCAAGGATAAACAACTAGATTGTTGGATCCCACTCATACCGAGCATTTCAATCATACACACAATATGCCCGATATGAGTACATACAACATGGCATCACAACAAAGCTCTACAACTCAAGTACTTTATTTAAAGGCTCCAGAGAGCCATACATAACATGTTCAACAGATAGGAGTCACATGACCCGATACTCAAGTCATACAATCATACAAGCACAAGCGGAAGTAAATAGGCTGAGTACAGACACTAGAAAGAAAGAAGGCTTCTCGAAGCCTGTCTATCTACATAGGGCCCTCCATGGCCAGGATCACCACCTGGGTGGCCAGTCACTCGTCGACGTCAAGGTCTACGTAGAACCCATCGGAGGGGGCGGTGTTGTCGTCTGAAAATAGTAATTAAGCAAACATGAGTACAAAGGTACTCAACAAGTCTTACAACAGAGCCTACTATACATGCTCATTCTCAAGAAGGTGGTGGGGTTATTGCAGCAAGCCAGCTTTGACTCTTGGCTAAGCTATCCTACGGAACTCCACTGGTAAAATAGTTTTCGCACACGAGTCCACTACTCACCAACACAATACTCCACCGGGGATCCTCCCTCGTCATCCTATGAGAGGGCCATCCTCGGTACTCACACTTATCTTGAGTCTTTTAGTAGTATCCATTAACTTGTCTATGAACTGTATAGGCAACCAAGTAGTCCTTTACCGCGGACGCGGCTATTCGAATAGTTTTATACCCTGCAGGGGTGTACTTCTTCATACACGCTTTCACCACTTACCACCATTTACATGACATGTACTCGGCAACCTTCAAGCGGAAGCCCAGCGAGGGTGTCGGCCACGGCCTACCTAAACACTTAAGTCTCTAGTCCAGGTTTATCGCCTATCCAGGTTCCATCCGCAGGGAGTCCGGCCGAGGTTTCCACATACGGCCCCGAACAATGTGAACAGGGTCCCGAGACGCCAAACGGGCGCCCGGCATACCCGGCCATGGTGTATCTACCGCAACATAGCCCACCCCTAGGGTCAGCGCTACGCACGGCCGCCAACACATAACCTACAAACACCAGAAACTATTTGCCACTCCTGGACAGAGTACTAGGGTGATTAAGAAGCCGAGAGGGTCCATTGGTTTCGGGCCCAATGTACGGTAGTAACTACATCTTAAATCACACATACAGATCTCAGTTCTTATGGACGGTCTCAATGAAACAACCCACCATGTACTCCTACATGGCCTCTCATCGATACCTTTACCAAAACATGTTCAACACATCCCTCACATTACCGACATAAAGATTTCACTCTAGCCCATCACCCAGATGAACCAGACCTGACCCAACTCTAAGCATAGCAGGCATAGCAAGGTAGGAATCACATACATGGCTCAATCAACTCCTACACATGCTACTGGGTTTCATCTAGTTACTGTGGCAATGACAGGTCATGCAAAGGATAAGGGTTCAACTACCGTAGCACACAGCAGTTTGAATCGCGTTGTCTTAATGCAGTAAACAAGAGCAGAAGCGAGAACATGGTTTTGTATCGGAATGATCAATGGGTTGCTTGCCTGTTGTAGTGGTAGTAGGGTACTGCCCTTCAGACGGATACTCGGGGTTATCCTCGGAGGCAGTACCACGAAAGACACACCGAACATAATCAACACATGGCAATATGCAACAATATGATGCATGCTATGACATGGCAAGATGAAAGTGTCTTGGCCTAATGCAAGCTAAAACAGAAGGGGATGAACTCATTAGAATCAAAGATTCAAATATTAGCTCATTAAACATGGCCTTATTAGTGCATAACCTTATTCTGCTTAAACAACAAGGTTAACTTGTTTTGTCATGCATGAAACCATTATAGGTGGATAGATTGAATTTTTCTGATCATTTTTCATATATAAATCTTTGCATCTGGAGCTATGGTTGATTTTCTATGATTTTTAGAAGTTTTGACTATTTTCTGGAATTTTCTATTAAAGAATAAATCCAGTAATTGAATTAATGCGTCAGCACTGCGTCACTGTGATGTCAGCGGGTCAAAGGCGCCAGCCCAATTCAAACCTGACTGGTGGGCCCCTTCTGTCAGTCTCTCAGCTAACTAACAGAGTTAGTTAGTGGTTAGTTAGCACTAAACTGGGTTAGTTAGGCCCTGGGACCACATGTCAGTGAGAGAGGGTTAGTTAACGACGTCATTAGCCTCTAACAGAGTGATTAGCTCTAATTTAAACTAATCTGAAAAAGTTAGGAGCCGGTCCCACCTATCAGTGTCTCAGGCGGAGTCAAACTGGGGTCAAACCCCTGGTCAGCGGGGTTAATCCCACCGGCGAGGCCGAGACGGCGGAGAGCTTCGGAAATTGGCCACAGGCGACCAACTCGACCGTGGTTTGGTCCTACGCGTAGCTGGGGCTCGCGCGCATCTAGTGGGGCAAGTGGGAGGAGCTGGGGTGGAGCGAGCTCGTCGGAGTCGAGCTCGTGGCGGCGGCCGGAGCTCGGCCGTTGGTGATTTTGCTGTTGCAGCGAACTAGGGGGAAAACGGACGTGCTAGCGAGGCGCTGCGAGGTGCGGGGAGTGCGTTAAGCACCCGCGCTTGACCAAAAGGCCACCAGAGTCATGCCGGCGTCGAGCTCGCGCAGCGGCGTGCTACGGTGAGCAAGGGGGCGGTGTCTACGGCGAGCAAACGAAGCAGAGAAGAGGGGGGATTGGTAGAGGAGCTCATGGTGGTTGCAGGACGCGTCTCAGCGGGCTCGGGGGAGGTCGGACGTCGTCGGGGCGTTGCCTGCAATCTCGGCGGACCGAGGAAGAAGAAGGCATCGGGGAGGCGCTTGGAGGCATCCGGCGTTGCGTGAGTCGACGGGGAGGTGTAGACGATGGAGGCGGAGCTCACGGGCACGTCAGGAAGGCGAGGGGGTGGCTCTGGTGGCAACTACGGCGAACGGCAGCGAGGATCGCACTCGGCCATCGCGGGAGAGGGTGAGGGAGACGAGGGGGAGAGAGGGGACGAGTGCAGGGAGGTGCTAGGCGTCTCTGTGGCGCTCAGATGGGGACGAGGAGGCAGCAGGAGGTGGAAGCAGGAGGTGGCCACGGGAGCACGCGCTGGCGACACGCCTCTGCCTACTGGCAGAGGTGGGTGACGACTGGCACAGGCCAGGTGGGCCGGGCCAGCACAGGTAAGGCCCAGGTGGGCTTCTCCCTCTCTCTCTTTTTCTGATTTGTTTTCTTTTTCTATTTAACTGCAACTGTTGGTCTTTATTAAAAATACTAAAACGTTTCCAAAAATCCTGAAAATAATTGTGGGCTTTGTTTAGAATATTTCCAACAGCAAACATTTATTTCTAGAATTATTTGAGCATTTAAATTATTTTATAGCATTTCAATGCCCAAATTCAAATAGTTATGATTTAATTCAATGACCTTCTGTTGACCTAGAAAATTGTGCACCAATTTTTCCAGAGGTTCTAACCCAAGACAAAGAGGGTGAAATTTTTAGAAGGGCATTTCGGGTTCATTGAAAATAATTTTAGTAAACCCTAGTTGTTTCCAGGGGGTGTTGGGGGTTTCTACCTTCCCCATTTCAAATTTAAGAGGAATTTAAACATGATGCACACTCTAATGCTTGAACTATCTAGGGTGTGACAAGGCATTAAAAATAAAAGATCCGTTGGAAGATGATGTCATGAAAGTTTTTTGTGTTTTAAAAAGATGACGTCACGGCGGGTTAGGGAAGTTTTCAGACAAAGGATGGATTCTGCCTAAGTATTGAAGATTGACAAAGAACAAAGTTCAAAGTCAACCTCGGGCCTAATGTTGGGGATATTACTATCAGCTAAAACCCGCCTAGGAGGGGCCGGGTCAGCCTTAATGGCGGGTTACGTAAGAAGCCCAATATACAGTCAAGATGATAGTTTACTAGTATATATAGAAAGCCCAAAGGCTTCAGGCCAGCTTAAGGCCCGTTATTGTAAACTGCCATATGGGCGGAAAGACATGTAAAGAAAGGCATGTAAAGGAAGTCACCGAGCCAGACACGATTATGAGCCGGCCGGGACTCTGTAAGCCACCAGACGTCAACCCATGTATATAAGGGGGACGCCCCGGTGGCGGCTGAGGGCAAGAAACAATCAAGTCGATCACCAAGCCAGCGAGTTGAGCCTCTTGGAAATAGAAACCTCAGCAATACCAATCCCAACTAGACGTAGGCTTTTACCTTCATCGTAAGGGGCCGAACTAGTATAAAATCCTCTCTCGTGTCCTTTGTCCCGATTAACCCCTTCAAGCTTACTAGTGCGATGGCCCTACGACTAAGTCCTTTCTCTAGGACATCTGCCGTGACAATTCCAGGACAGTGGTGGTTTCATTTTATAGAAATAATTGATCTCTCATGCTTCACTTATATTATTTTAGGAATCCTTTAAAACAGCATGGTAATTTGCTTTTAAGAATAATAAAAACTTTCACATAAGTGCATTGAATACTAAGAGAAGTTTGATACTTGATAATTGTTTTGAGATATGGAGATGGTGATATTAGAGTCATGCTAGTTGAGTAGTTGTGAATTTGAGAAATACTTGTGTTGAAGTTTGTGATTCCCGTAGCATGCACATATGGTGAACCGTTATGTGATGAAGTCGAAACATGATTTATTTATTTATTGCCTTCCTTATGAGTGGCGGTCGGGGATGAGCGATGGTCTTTTCCTACCAATCTATCCCCCTAGGAGCATGCCCGTAGTACTTTGTTTCGATAACTATAGATTTTTGCAATAAGTATGTGAGTTCTTTATGAGTAATGTTGAGTCCATGGATTATACGCACCCTCACCCTTCCACATTTGCTAGCCTCTCTATTACCCCACACCTTTCGCCGGTATCATACACCCACCACATACCTTCCTCAAAACAGCCACCATACCTACCTATTATGGCATTTCCATAGCTATTCCGAGATATATTGCCATGCAACTTTCCACCGTTCCGTTTGTTATGACACGCTTCATCATTGTCATATTGCCATGCATAATCATGTAGTTGACATTCTATTTGTGGCAAAGCCACCTTTCATAATTTTCATACATGTCACTCTTGATTCATTGCATATCCTGGTACACCGCCGGAGGCATTCACATAGAGTCATATTTTGTTCTAAGTATTGAGTTGTAATTCTTGAGTTGTAAGTAAAAACGAAGTGTGATGATCATCATTATTAGAGCATTGTCCCAGTGAGGAAAGGATGATGGAGACTATGATTCCCCCACAAGTCGGGATGAGACTCCGGACGAAAAAAAAGAAAGGAGGCCAAAAGAAAAAAAGAAAGAAGGCCAAACAAAAAATGAGAGAAAAAGAGAGAAGGGACAATGTTACTATCCGTTTTCCACACTTGTGCTTCAAAGTAGCACCATGATCTTCATGATAGAGAGTCTCCTATGTTGTCACTTTCATAAAATAGTGGGAATTTTACATTATAGAACTTGGCTTGTATATTCCATTGATGGGCTTCCTCAAATTGCCCTAGGTCTTCGTGAGCAAGCAAGTTGGATGCACACCCACTTAGTTTCTTTAGTTGAGCTTGCATACACTTATAGCTCTAGTGCATCCGTTGCATGGCAATCCCTACTCACTCACATTGATATCTATTGATGGGCATCTCCATAGCTCGTTGATACGCCTAGTTGATGTGAGACTATCTTCTCCTTTTTGTCTTCTCCACAACCACCATTCTATTCCACCTATAGTGCTATGTCCATGGCTCACGCTCATGTATTGCATGAAAGTTGAAAAAGTTTGAGAACATCAAAAGTATGAAACAATTTATTGGCTTGTCATCGGGGTTGTGCATGATTTAATATTTTGTGTGATGAAGATAGAGCATAGCCAGACTATATGATTTTGTAGGGATAACTTTCTTTGGCCATGTTATTTTGAGAAGACATGATTGTTTAGTTAGTATGCTTGAAGTATTATTATTTTTATGTCAATATTAAACTTTTATCTTGAATCTTTCAGATCTGAACATTCATGCCACAATAAAGAAAATTACATTGAGAAATATGTTAGGAAGCATTCCACATCAAAAATTATGTTTTTATCATTTACCTACTCGAGGACGAGCAGGAATTAAGCTTGGGGATGCTTGATACGTCTCCAAGGTATCTATAATTTTTGATTGTTACATGCTATTATATTATCTGTTTTGGATGTTAATGGGCTTTATTTTACACTTTTATATTATTTTTGGTACTAACCTATTAACCGGAGGCCCAGCTCAAATTGCTGTTTTTTTGCCTCTTTCAGTGTTTCGTAGAAAAGGAATATCAAACATAGTCCAAACGGAATGAAACCTTTGGGAACGTGATTTGTGGAAAAAACGTGATCCAGAGGACTTGGAGTGGACGTCAAGAAATCAGCGAGGCGGCCATGAGGCAGGGGGTGTGCCTACCCCCTGGGCACGCCCTCCACCCTCATGGGCCCCTCGTTGCTCCACCGACCTACTTCTTCCTCCTATATATATCTACGTACCCCGCTAACATCCAGGAGCACCACAAAACCCTATTTCCACCGCCGCAACCTTCTGTACCCAAGAGATCCCATCTTAGGGCCTTTTTCGGAGCTCCACTAGAGGGGGCATTGATCACGAAGGGCCTCTACATCAACTCCATGCCCCTCTGATGATGTGTGAGTAGTTTACTTCAGACCTTCGGGTCCATATCCAGTAGCTAGATGACTTCTTTTCTCTCTTTGGATCTCAATACAAAGTTCTCCTTGATTCTCTTGGAGATCGATTCGATGTAACTCTTCTTTTGCGGTGTGTTTGTCAAGATCCGATGAATTGTGGGTTTATGATCAAGTTTATCTATGAACAATATTTGAATCTTCTCTGAATTCTTTTATGTATGATTGGTTTATCTTTGCAAGTCCCTTTGAATTATCAGTTTGGTTTGGCCTACTAGATTGATCTTTCTTGCAATGGGAGAAGTGCTTAGCTTTGGGTTCAATCTTGCGTGCTCGATCCCAGTGACAAAAAGGGAAACATCACATATTGTATTGTTGCAATCGAGGATAAAAAGTTGGGGTTCATATCATATTGCATGAGTTTATCCCTCTACATCATGTCATCTTGCTTAAGGTGTTACTCTGTTCTTATGAACTTAATAGTCTAGATGCATGCTGGATACGGTCGATGTGTGGAGTAATAGTAGTAGATGCAGGCAGGAGTCGGTCTACTTGTCACGGACGTGATGCCTATATACATGATCATATCTAGATATTCTCATAATTATTCGCTTTTCTATCAATTGCTCGACAGTAATTTGTTCACCCACCATAATACTTATGCTATCTTGACAGAAGCCACTAGTGAAACCTATGCCCCCCGGGTCTATTCTCCATCATACAAGTATCCAATCTATTTTATTTTGCAATCTTTACTTTCAATCTATATCATAAAAATACCAAAAATATTTATCTTATTATTATCATCTCTATCAGATCTCACTCTTGCAAGTGGCCGTGAAGGGATTGACAACCCCTTTATTGCGTTGGTTGCGAGGTTCTTATTTGTTTGTGTAGGTACGAGGTGACTTGCGCGTGGTCTCCTACTGGATTGATACCTTGGTTCTCAAAAACTAATGGAAATACTTACGCTGCTTTGCTGCATCACCCTTTCCTCTTCAAGGGAAAACCAAAGCAGTGCTCAAGAGGTAGCACAACTCCATTGGTGCCTCTCCGATGATGCGTGAGTAGTTCTTTGTAGACCTTCGGCTTCATCTCTATCTCTCTCTCTCTCTCTCTTGATTCTCAATACAATGGTCTCTTGGAGATCCATATGATGTAACTCTTTTGCGATGTGTTTGTTGGGATCGATGAACTTCGAGTTTATGATCAGATCTATGTTTTTATATCCATGAAAGTATTTGAGTTTCTTTGATCTCTTTTATGCATGATCTCTTATAGCCTCAAATTTCTTCTCTGATATTTGGCTTTTGTTTGGCCAACTTGATCTATTTATCTTGCAATGGGAAGAGGTGCCCGGTAGTGGATTCGATCTTACGGTGCTTGATCCCAGTGACAGAAAGGGAACCGACACGTATGTATCGTTGCTACTAAGGATAAAAATACGAGATCTATATCTACCGCCATATAGATAAACGGATCTTGTCTACATCATGTCATCATTCTTATTACATTACTCTGTTTTTCCATGAACTTAATACACTAGATGCATGCTGGGTAGCGGCCAATGTGTGGAGTAATAGTAGTAGATGCAGGCAGGAGTCGGTCTACTAATCTTGGACGTGATGCTTATGTAATGATCATTGCCTGGATATCGTCATAATTATTTGAAGTTATATCAATTGCCCAAGAGTAATTTGTTTACCCACCGTTTGCTATTTTTCTTGAGAGAAGCCACTAGTGAAACCTACGGCCCCCGAGTCTTCTTTCTCATATATTTTCCTTGCGATCTACTTTTCCTTTACATTTTTATTCAGATCTATTAAACAAAAAAAATCCAAAAATACCTTGCTGCAATTTATTTTATTTGGTGTTTGATCTATCAATATTTACAACTTTCTCTCCTGTCACACGTTGTTTCTGGCGCCGTTACCTGAAAGGGATTAACAACCCCTTTAACACGTCGGGTTGCGAGGTGTTGTTATTTGTGTGTAGGGGTTGTTTGCGTTGTGTTGTTTGGTTCTCCTACTGGTTCGAAACCTTGGATTCATAACTGAGGGAAATACTTACTGTCGCTGTGCTACATCATCCCTCCCTCTCCAGGGAAATACCGACGTAGTTCCAGCTACCATCAAGGAGAATTTCTGGCACCGTTGCCGGGGAGGATCTTTAACATAACCAAGTTCCTAATCACAAATCTCATCTCCTTGCAATTTACATTATTTGCCATTTTCCTCTCATTTTCCTCTCCCCCTCTTCACAAAAAATTTGCCGTTTTATTCACCTCTATTTTTTCGTTCGCCTTTTTCTCGTCAGATCTATCCTTTGCTTGCAATCATGAGTGATTTCGGTATGGCACCAACAGATGATGGCCTTACTCCTAAGATTGGACGTACGGGCAATCTGGATGCTAAAATTTTTATCTTGGGGCAAGGGAACATTATGGGAAAAGAACGTATCCAAGAATTTTTCAATTGTATTGGGAAGCTTAGCCTTGATGATGCTTCTATACTTACAACTACTAGATCTTATGCGGATGCCATGTCAGCACTAGTTCTGAAACTTGAAAGTAAATTTATTTGTACCCATCCTACCTTGAAAAGATTTTTTGAGCTCCCCGTTATAAAGAATCATAGAGCTAAAAACTTGGCCACTCTTGTTCTTATGAATGAGTTTGACTACATAATTCGGGAAGCTAGGGAAATCTTTGACTTTTATGGTAGAAATCATGAAAAACTTGTGTGAAAGTGTAACTATCCCTGGGTGGTTTTGGTAATTATTAACAATATATAACTCATTGAGCTAATGCTATTTCAAGATAAATATTCAGGAAAGCTCAATGATTGGCATGGCATGGATTAGAAATGTGGACCCCTCAAAATGCTAAGGACAAAAGATTGGCTCAAGCACTAAAGCTCAAGACTCTACATTTTACTTTTAGTGATCCAAGATCACATTGAGTCCATAGGAAAAGGCAATACTATTAAAAGGGGATGAGGTGTTTCTTAATGGGTTGCTTGCTCAAAATGCTTAGTGATATGCTCCAAAAACCCTCAACCACTTTCTCATACCCACATATGTCCCAAACCAAAAGTCAAACTTGGCTCCACCGAAACTTTCTATCCAGCGCCACCGAGTTCTCTTGACATAGCCACTGCCACAAACCCTAGTCACTTTGTTCTCACCGATAGGGATCTCGGTCTCACGGAGATGGGATTGCAAACTCTTTGTTTCCCTTCATAACGTTTCAGTCCAACAGAGATGAGCGATCGGTCCCACCGAGTTTGCAATGCAAAATCTCTATTTCCCCTTCATAATGTTTCGGTCTCATTGAGATGAGCGAATCGGTCCCACCGAGTTTTCCTCACCAACTCTCTGGTTAGCTTATTACCAAAATCGGTCCCACCGAGTTTGTGTAATCTGTCTCACCGAGATTACGTTATGCCCTAACCTAATAAAATCGGTCCCATCGAGTTGACATGTCGGTCCCACCGAAAATCCTAATGTTCACATTTTGAACTAAATCAGTCTGACCGAGTTTCATGATTCGGTCCGCCGAGTTTGGTGATTTGTGTGTAACGGTTAGATTTTGTGTGGAGGCTATATATACCCCCACCCACCCACTCTTCATTCACGAGGAGAGCCATCAGAACTTGCCTACACTTCCAACATTCATTTTTTGAGAGAGAACCACCTACTCATGTGTTGAGACCAAGATATTCCATTGCAGCCATATGAATCTTTGATCTCTAGCCTTCTCCAAGTTGCTTTCCACTCAAATCATCTTTCCACCAAATCCAAATCAGTGAGAGAGTTGAGTGTTGGGGAGACTATAATTTGAAGCACAAGAGCAAGGAGTTCATCATCAACACACTGTCTATTACCTTTTGGAGAGTGGTGTCTCCTAGATTGGTTAGGTGTCACTTGGGAGCCTCCGTCAAGATTGTGGAGTTGAACCAAGGAGTTTGTACGGGCAAGGAGATCACCTAATTCGTGAAGATCTACCCTAGTGAGGCAAGTCCTTCATGGGCGATGGACATGGTGGGATAGACAAGGTTGCTTCTTCGTGAACCCTTCGTGGGTGGAGCCCTCCGTGGACTCGCGCAACCATTACCCTTTGTGGGTTGAAGTCTCCACCAATGTGGATGTACGATAGCACCACCTATCAGAACCACGCCAAAAATCTCCGTGTCTACATTGTGTTTGCTCCCTCCAAACTCCTCCCTTTACCTTCATGTGCAATGTTTTACATTCCACTGCTATACTCTTAGACTTGCATGTGTATGTTGATTGCTAGACTAGTGCTAAGTTGCTAAAATCTGCCAAGACTTAAAATTGGGAAAAGGCTAGATTTTTATTTGGTCAAGTAGTCTAATTACCCCCCCTCTAGACATACTTTCGATCCTACAAGTGGTATCAGAGCTTTGGTCTCTGTTTGCCTTGATTTACATAGCTTTGGTGATCATAGCCTTGGTTTCACAACCTAGGAGAGTATGGCGTCTAGCGAGGGAAATTACCACCATAGAGGTCCTTACTTTGATGGTATTAATTTTGCTAGTTGGAAGCATAAGATGAAAATGCATATTCTTGGACATAACCCCACCGTTTGGGCTATTGTGTGTATTGGCTTGCAAGATAAATTCTTTGACGGGAGAGAACCAAACCATGAAGCTACCACGGAAGAGTTAAAGGTGCTGCAATACAACGCTCAAGCTTGCGATATCCTCTTCAATGGATTGTGCCCCAAAGAATTCAACAAAATCAGCCGTCTTGAGAATTCAAATGAAATTTGGGATACTTAGATTGATATGCACGATGGTACCGACTCCGTCAAGGAATCCAAATTGGATGTGCTTCAAAGTCAACTTGACAAGTTCAAAATGAAGAATGGTGAAGGTGTTGCTGAAATGTACTCCAGGCTTGCTCTCATCACAAATGAGATTGCCTACTTAGGAAGTGAAGAGATGACTGATAGATTCATCATCAAGAAGATCCTAAGATCCTTGGATGGAAAATATGATACCGTGTGCACATTGATCCAAATGATGCCCAATTACAAATATCTCAAGCCTACGGAAGTCATTGGAAGAACTGTTGCTCATGATATGTCACTCAAGGATAAGGAAGAGCTTCACAACATGTCAAGTGGTGCTTACAAAGCCTCATGTGATGCTCCTCCATCATCAAGTGAGAAACAAGCCTTCAATGAAGAATTGAGCCTAATGGTGAAGAACTTCAACAAGTTCTACAAGAATAGAAGCAAGGAAAGAAGTTCCAAGTCAAGGTCCTACAATAACAAAAGATCTTAGAGTCGTGAACGTAATTGCTAAAATTGTGGAAGACCCGGACACTACTCCAATGACCCTACAAAAGAAGAGAAGATTCACCCCAAAGGAGAAGTAGAAGAGAAGAATCACCACCAAGAGAGAGAAGGAGTAGAGATGACCGTTATGAATGAAGAACATCATGGAGAAGCAAGGATTCGGGAAGGAAGGACAAATCATCAAAGAGCTACACAAAACAAATACATCAAGCTCATGTTGGTGAATGGGTATCCGGCTCCGACTCCAACAATCACTCCGAGAGAAGTTATCAGTCTGACTCCGAATATACTCAAGATGAAGGTGTTGCCGGTCTAGCACTTGTGTCAACCAACTCCTACGACATATTTGAGTCACCAAATGAAGGAATTGGAAGATGCTTCATGGCTAAAGGCTCAAAGGTATCACACCCCGAGTATGTTGATTTCAGTAGTGATGAAGATGATTTGCTAGGTCATTATGATTTACTTGTTGACAACTCTAGTTATGAAAACTATGATGAACTTGCTATTAATCATGCTAATCAAGATAAAATGAATGATGATGATAAGAAGTAGATTGAGCGTCTAACTAAAGAACTAAACACTCTTAATAAGTTAGCTCATGAAACTACCTTAGAAAATCATCGAGAGCTTTTAAAGACTCGTGAAAAGTTATGCCTTGAAAAGCTCAACCTTGAGCAAGAGCATTGGTTCTTAAAGGCAATCAACGATGATCTTTGTAAGAAAAGTTCTTCTTACATTGCCAAGCATTTACTCTTGTCTACTTACATTCCACAAGTTAAATCTAGCAACAAAAGTAAGAAAGATTCTTCATCTAGTAGTAACAATAATCATGCTAAATCCAATGTTGTTGCTTCTAGTAGTTCTCTTGATTCCACTAATGATTCTCTTAGCCAAGTTACACTTGAGCAAGAAAATAGCTTATTGAAGGGAAATAGAGAGAAAGGTGTTTACAAGAGCCTTGCCGAAAGTAAGCAATTCGAGGAAATTGTATGAAAGCAAGGAAGACACCGGAAGAATCAAGGAATTGGTTTTGAACGGAAGTTCAATGCCAATGGAGTTGAGTGGGAAGAAGATCAATACCCCAAGACGAAGTTTGTTCCTCAACAAGATAAGTATGATCCTACTTCCTTTCAAGGGACACAAGCTCAAGATGATCTTCCACCAAAAGACCACAAGCTAAAAGGGAAGGACAAGCATCAAGAGGAGATTGATGCATTTGAAGAAGCTCCCAAGGCCTTGGTCAAGTGGGTCCCCAAGACTACATCAAGTTCTACTACATCAAGTATGACTACAACTCTAAGGATTCCCATCAGGATGATGTGGATCCCGAAGAAGAAGAACTAGAGAGTTCTTGAGGGTGACTCTGCCAACATACTTCACTCATATCTTTTGGCAGGGACATGTGCAAACAACTTCCGCATCTTGCACTAGTTCTAGGAGTCACAAACCCTCTTGTTGGTAAGACAAGGGAAAAGGTAACCTAATGCTTTCATGGACATCATCTTGTGTGAACATCACTCTATGTCTATGGATATCCTTGTTTGTTCCTTGTGGGACTAACCTGTGTAGGTATTGAAAGTGCAACTCACTTCAAATGGATTGCTCTGAATGATATACATCAACATTGAGCATCTACATCTTCAACACCTACATGAAGTCATCATCGACATAACCCAAGGTCAGTTCATGCCTCTTAGGGGGGATATCACATCTAGGGGGGAGCTTTACTCTAACAAATTGAGCTAAAGAAACTCTAATGGTGTGAACACAACAATGCATTATGTAAAAGTGGTAACCCCACTTGTGCTTAAACGATGAGTATGACCTACGATCAAATGTTTTCATTTGACTCCTCAGTCAATACACTCATATATAGATCACCTAGTCATTGCCAATTGCTTGATAGATGCTAGAGTGTTTGTGCATGCTTTGTCACATATTTTAATTTGCCATTTTATTGTGTGAGCATGTTGATTGCATATTTCTCTCATTCAAGGACATCCACTTGTTGTTTAGATTGTTTGGCATTTTCTCCTTTGCCAAGTGGATGGACAAGAATGCCTAAGAACCTCCTCTAGCTATCTACACTTTTCTCGTCTCAAACTCTATGCATGCTACATCACAAAGTTTGATCAAGTCAGATTCGAACCACTCTGTGTGAGGAGCACTCGGAGTCCCCAATTCGTCATAGACTTAAACCTCCAAAACCTCTTTGTCCATTTTGGTATGACCGATTCATCCAGTTCGGTCACACCGAGTTCACTAAGTTGATCTAGGTTTTCAATCTCACTGCAACCAATTTGAACTCTTCGGTCACACCGAGTTGCAGTAACCGCTTGCGATTCTGCATCTCGGTGCCACCGAGTTGTTCCACTCGGTCACACCGACAGGGTCGGGATATGTAAACCCACGGGTGACATTTTTTAAATTTCTTCAAACCCTCTTAGCCTGTGCGTGTCCTGCTCTGCCTCCTCGGGTCTCCGGATCGTCTCCTCGTCGCCAGCGACCTCCCACCGCTGGTTTCCATCACCATCAATGGAAATCTGCTCCGCCGTTGCCGCCGTAGCGAACTCCCGCCAAACTAGGGTATGGGTTCGACTCTTTGTGCTATTTCCTTACTCCGATTCATAGCACATTGCTTTGCCATGATCTTTACCACATATGAGAACACTCTATCCAGAGAAAACATCCTTTAGGTTAGATTTGATTCGAAAATTTAGGGTTAGGTTTCCGCCGAACTCATCTCGGACCGACCGAGTTGTAGGAATCGGTCTCACCGATTTGGCTTAGGCCATTGCACATGCGTTTTCGGTCTGACCGGAAATTGCAAATCAGTGTGACCGAGATCAGTTCTCTGTGAAACCCTAGCAGTCTTGGTGCCATCGAACTATGACTCGGTCTGACCGAGTTCACTAGTTTAGGTTCCAAAATTGCTTCGGTATCACCAAGTCTAACAAATCTCTAGCTCCGAAATGCTTTTTGTGGAGAACTAAAATTAAGTTTTTGAGTCATCTATTTTGCAAAAACTCTGCACTTTGTGATGCTCATCCACTCTACCTCATCTACATCTATTCACAGGGTTTGCCATCAGTGTGTTTGCCAAGATGTCTGACCAGAGTGACAGTCAGAACAGATCTGAAGAACAAGTGCAATTGAGTGAGGGTTATGACCCCTCAAGCGGCTATGATGAGGTCAGCATGAGCACACCTAGTAACTTGCCCAAGGCAGCCACCAGGTCAAGGAAGAAGAGAACCTCTGATTCTAAGGATGAGGATTATGTGGCTGTAGAAGAAGAAGTCAGCTCAAAGAAGAAAGTCTTGAAGAAGGAGTATGGCACAGCTGCTGCAACAAAGCCAGGCTTGAACAAGAAGGCACCAGCAAAAAGGATTCCTATGTCTAAGGCCAGAGCTTCCACTCAAGAAACTATGGAGTTCACTCTTGAACCCAAAGAAGCTGGAGATGGCAAGAAGAGGAAGGAGAGGGTCAAGAAGACCACTGCCAGAGTCCTTGGGAGATCATCCATGTTTAAAGATCCAGCAAAAGAAGAGGAAGAGGAAGAGGATGCTGCACCAGCACCAAAGTCCCAAAAGCTTATGGCAGATGCAATCAAGTCCGGGGCTGCCACATCAAAGCCCAAAACTGCTCCCAAAGCAATAGCTCAAGCTTAGAAGCTTTCTAAGCCCAAGAGAAGCACCAGAAACATTCTAGCTGAAGAGAAGAACAAGGCCCTAGTGCCTGAAGCTAAAGAAGAGGATGATGAATCCCTTGTATTGAGGAAACTGAAACCCAAGATTCCAGACCACAATGATGCTCATCCTATGGCTAAGGACATGCATATCAGGAAAGATGCAGGACTGAGATAGTGGAGACAGTCTGATCCCTATGTTGCGAGGAGGAGGACTATAGTTGATTACGAGTTTCATACCAAAGAACAACAAGACTTCTATGAGACTATTCTGCTTGACAAGAAGCCAGTTTTTTGTGACATGAGATGGGTTGATTGGGAATACATCAAAGAGAATGAAGATCACTTCCCAGGTGTACAAGATAGCTTCAAAGCTTGTGGAGTCGATGAGTTTGTGGGTCAAAAGTTGACCAAATGGAATGATGAGCTAGTTATGCAATTTTACTCCACTGCTCACTTCTATCCAGATGGAAGGATAGTATGGATGTCTGAAGTTACAAGGTACCAATCAATAGTTGAAGAATGGGACAAGCTGATTAATGTCCTAGAAGAACATGAGGATGACTTGGATGTGTATGCCAAGAAGAAGAAAGACCACAACTCTACAGCAAACATGTACAAAGAGATCCCTGATGAAGCTTTGGAGACACACAAGCTTGGATCTATACACTATCTGTTGTCTGGTCTTCCTACCATTAACACCATCTTAAGGCATACTTTGTTACCCAAGTCTGGAGATCACAAGATGATTAGAGGACATTCCAACAACTTGCTGCAAATATTTGATGTACCTCAAAAATTCAAGGTCATGAGTCTAATTGTAGAGACAATCAAGAGGACAGCAGCAGATCAGAAAAGATCTTGTGGGTATTCTCCACACATTCAGGAGCTCATCAACTCAAAGATGGGCACAGGCACCTACTTGTTGGACAAGGAGCACTTACCTCTGTACCCTGAATTTGAAGACACCACAGTTGTGATGAATGAGAATGAACCTTCATCAGCTCAAGCACAAGAGAAGAGAGCTAAGGCTAAGGCAGAGAAAGCTGCAAGCATGCCAAGTGTAGAGGAAGCATCTCAGGCGTTCCTGAAGAGCAATCAAGATCAGCTAGCATATCTGATCTAGTCTACTTTGAGGATTGAGAAGGGCTTGCCCACCCTGACTCAGAATTAGGAGAGCTTGGAGGGGATTGTTGAGACAAAATTCTATGATCTTGATCTGAAGGTTACTGAGATACAGACAGCTGTTGAGCAGCTCCAGGAGGAAGCTGAGGAGAGGAGAGGAAAGGCAACTATGGATGCTTTTCAGTGTGTGCCACAAGGTCAGAGGTCTGCTGCAGTGCCAGTACCAGATTCTAGAGCTACATCATCAGCCCCAGTAGCTACAGCTTCAGTGCCACCTCCAGCACCCACTCCACTAGCTCCAACTACATCAATAGATGCCATCGTCCTTGGAGTTCTCTCTACACCACCTCCTGAAGACCGAGCCTGAGAGACGCATAGCACTATGCATTTTCAATCTTTTTGGTAACTTGTTGCCAAAGGGGGGGAAATGTATAGATCATAGGCTTCGAGAGAGAGTGTTTTGCTTCTTTGTCTCTCTTGCTTTTGGTTGAACTTTATTGTGTGCTTGGTTGATACTTTATGTTTGTGTGAGATACTTGTTTGATCATGTGTTTGATCATATGCTACTTTAATGCTTGCTTGGATGATATTATCTCTTATATCCCATATATGATCATTCACTTTGCTTGGTGATGAGTGCATGCTTCTAATTTCTATCATTTTGAGCACTCCACCAAGATGTATGTGACATGGAAGAGTAATCCATGATCCTAATCGATTGTGCATTTGCATTCAAAAGCAAATTTTAAATAATGCACAAATTTAGGGGGAGCTCTTACTTATCACACACTTCTCAAAGAGACGATGTATTTCAATCTTATGATCATTTGTCGAAGCTTTGATCTATATGTTGTCATCAATTACAAAAAGGGGGGAGATTGAAAGTGCAACTATCCCTGGGTGGTTTTGGTAATTATTAACAACATATAGCTCATTGAGCTAATGCTATTTCAAGATGAATATTTCAGGAAAGCTCAATGATTGGCATGGCATGGATTAGAAATATGGCCCCTCAAAATGCTAAGGACAAAAGATTGGCTCAAGCTCTAAAGCTCAAGACTCTACATTTTACTTTTAGTGATCCAAGATCGCATTGAGTCCATAGGAAAAGCCAATACTATTAAAAGGGGATAAGGTGTTTCTTAATGGGTTGCTTGCTCAAAATTCTTAGTGATATGCTCCAAAAACCCTCAACCACTTTCTCATATCCACATATGTCCCAAACCAAAAGTCAAACTCGGCCCCACCGAAACTTTCTATACGGCGCCACCCAGTTCTCTTGACATAGCTACTGCCACAAACCCTAGTCACTTTGATCTCACCGATAGGGATCTCGGTCTCACCGAGATGGGATTTCAAACTCTCTGTTTCCCTTCATAATGTTTCGGTCCAACCGAGATGAGCGATTGGTCCCATCGAGTTCGCAATGCAAACTCTCCGTTTCCCCTTCGTAGCGTTTCGGTCTCACCGAGATGAGCGAATCGGTCCCACCGAGTTTGCCTGACCAACTCTCTGGTTAGCTTATTACCAAAATCGGTCCCGCCGAGTTTGTGTAATCGGCCTCACCAAGATTACGTTATGCCCTAACCCTAATGAAACCGGTCCCACCGAGTTGACATGCCGGTCCCACCGAAAATCCTAACGTTCACATTTTGAACTAAATCGGTCTGACTGAGTTTCATGATTCGTTCCCACTGTCGTGGTTCTAAGCCTGACAGTAGAGTGGGGGTAGGTATGGAGAGGCAAGGTCCTAGCTATGGAGAGGTTGTAAACACAAGGGATGTACGAGTTCAGGCCCTTCTCGGAAGAAGTAATAGCCCTACGTCTTGGAGCCCAGAGGCGGTCGAGTGGATTATGCGTATATGAGTTACAAGGTGCCGAACCCTTCTGCCTGTGGAGGGGGGTGGCTTATATAGAGTGCGCCAGGACCCCAGCCAGCCCACGTAGGAGAGGGTTTAAGGTGAGTTAAGTCTGGGGCGTTACTGGTAACGCCCCACATTAAGTGTCTTTACTATCATAAAGCCTACTTAATTACAGGCCGTTGCAGTGCGGAGTGCCTCTTGACCTTCTGGTGGTCGAGTGAGTCTTCGTGGTCGAGTCCTTCAAGTCAGTCGAGTGAGTCCCTCGTTGGTCGACTAGAAGGCGACTTCTTCTAAGGGTGTCCTTGGGTAAGGTACTTAGATCAGGTTCGTGACCCTACCCTAGGTACATGACCCCATCATTAGCACCCGAATGGATTGAGGCTTCGAGTGAGGAAGGAGTTGATGTTGCCTCCGATTAACCTTTGCGCTCTGGTCGTGCGTTGTTCTGGATCAAAGAATCTCTTCGTCGATAGTGAGCAACTTGTCTTCAGTCGACTCGATCCATTCTCTTCTTTCGTCGAGTGGTCTTTCGGGCTTCGACGATCTCCGAGCGACGGATCATGGGAAACCCCGCGTCTGACAGACCGATCTGCTGTTCGCGGATTCCGCGGGATGCGAAATTTGGGGACGCGCGCGAAGTGGAGCGGACCGCGGCGTTCGGATGGGACGGGACATAGACGCCTCGATCTCCGCACCACTTTCTTCGCCACGTATCCCGTCTGCATAACTGCTCCCGGATATGATTAGATCGACCGGCCCCACCTGTCATCCACTCGGAAGGGACCTTATAAATGCGCCTGGCGAGGATTTCTGTGCTGCGCCTCAGCATTCTCTCTCTCTCTCTGCTCCCTTCGTCCCCGCCCAGCGCGCTCGCTCTCGCCCCCGCACAACTTCCCTTCGCGCATCTCGCCGGCAACCATGGCCAAAGAGAAGACGGCAGCGCTGGAACGTGCGAAGAAGGCGTCGGCGTCGGAGAAGGCAAAGGGGAGATCCACCAGCCGCGGCGGGTCCTCGTCCAGATCCCGCCTACCGAAGGGTTGGGTCCAAGGAGACTGGATCCAGTCGACCATCACAGAAAATGACCTCCTCGACATGGCCAACGAGGGCTTGATCCCTCATGGAGCTGCGAGGCTTCCGGGGAAGGAGTGGCAGCCCCAGCCAGAAGAGGGTGAGTGTGTGCTCTTGGCCACCCATGTTGATCGTGGATTTTCCTTGCCGCCGAGTGTTTTCTTCCGTGGCTTCTTGAATTTCTTTGGAGCGCAGCTCCACCACTTTACCCCAAACTCTATTGCCTATCTTGCCACGTTCGTGTCCATGTGTGAGGGTTTCCTGGGCTGTCGACCGCACTGGGGTTTGTTCAAGCATATATTCACGTGTCGCTCTCAGACCGTGAAGAAGGCGAGCCCAGGTGATGAGAAAACCCGAGTTGTCCAAATGTGTGGGGGTCTGGAGATCCAGGTGAGGAATAAGAGCACCTTCCCGCCCATGACCTTTCCCGAGTCCGTCAGAGGCTGGCAGTCGACTTGGTTCTACTGTCAGGTCCAGTCGACGCCAGGGCAGTCGAGTGGACTCCCTCCGTTTACCATGGACCGAGTGAACAAGCCCTCCCCTCTGAAGTTGATTCCGGAGGAGAAAGCTGACGTGAAGATGTTGATGGAGCGCGTGGTGCAGTTGGTTCGGGAGGGAGTGACGGGCATGGATCTCCTGGAGGTCTTCCTTAGGCGTCGCATCCAGCCCCTTCAGTTCCGGAGCCACTGCATGTGGTTGTACTGTGGGACTGAAGACGAGACTAGAGTCCATCCAGAAGCAGTCGACGACGTCACTCTGGAAAGATGGATGGTAGCCGTTACCGGAAATAAGGATAACCCACGCGGAGCCAGAAGGATTCCTCCACTCGACCACAACAGCGATCCAAACAAGGTACACTTGCTCTGCTCTCCACTGTGTTCTTGTCGCATTCATTTCCATTTTATCCTGCCGACTGGTCGACTGATCCTTGTCTTGATATCTGCTAGGCTCTCACCGAGCTGTACTCGATGCCCAATGGGGCACAAGCTCCGACTGAGGAGGGCGAGGCGAGCGGGGGCGAGAGCCAGGAAGAGGAGGAATGGGACTCGGACGTTGCAGAGGATGACGACGACGATGATGATGACGACGGCGATGAAGATGACGTTGAGGACAAGGAAGAAGAGGAGGAGGAGGTCGTACCACCGCGCTCAGAAAGGCGGTCGAAGCTTGTCCACGACCCTTCGTCTGAACGTGGCAAGGGGGTTGCGACCGTTGTTTAGTCGACCAAGCGCCCTCGGACCACCTCTCCGGTGCCGACTGAAAAGGCGCCGAAGCAGCCCAGGGCGGCCTCGTCGAAGCCGATCAAGCTCTTGCCGAAGATGAAGGTGTCCATCCCCACCATATCATGGTAATCGTGCTGCTTAAGTCTTCTTATTTTGTGTGAACTTTGTCTCTGGTCGACGCTGAAGTTAGTCGACTGATCCTTTGGAGTTGCAGTGCTGCTACTTCTGAAACCTTAGCCCAGGGTGATGACCACGAGATGGAGGACGCAGCAACTTCGAACCCAGGTACTGTATTCTTAACGCCGTTCTTAGTCGACTGACTCGCGATCTCTGATCCTGATTCTTCTCCGTAGCTCCACCCAATACTGTTATCAATCTCCCTGATGATGATGAGGATGAAGAACCACTAAAGCGCAGGAGGAGTAGGAAAGCGTCCGCCAGTAAGGTGCCCCAGGATGTGACGGCGCCTGAGATTTTGATTGCGGAGGAAGAGAACACCACTCGACACACGGTGTCCTTCGCAGATCCATTGACGAGTGCTCCGCAGCCCTCCCTCTTCACGACGCACCACGTCCCAGAGGACCAAGCTGGCGCGGCGAAGGAAGCCATACGCCAGGCGGGAATCATGATGGAGCAGTTGAAGACCATCCGGGACGCGAGCCAGGCAGCTTATGACGCCAGTTCTGCCCTCCAGAGCAATGTTCAGGTCAGTCGACCACAGTTTGTTCTGTTGGATATGCTGCCAAAAACTTTTCCTTTCCGGAATTTATAGTAGTCACCGACTGGGTGTTGTCGATTAAACTCCGTATTAGCGGGGGCACGCTGAGTGCACCCGCTGGGTGTAGTCCCCAAGGCTAAGGTCGACTGCTGGCAGTCGGCCTTAGGCTTTATGCTGTCAATCTTTCTGTCAGTCGACTATGTCGACTGGATTTCAAAACCGGTGGGGGCACGCTGAGTGCACCCACTGGGTGTAGTCCCCGAGACTGTGGTCGACTGCTTGCAGTTGATTACAGTCTTAAAGAATACATCTCCCTTCTTTTTTTTTGAAGTCGACTGGTCGACTTTGTCTTCAACAGAATTAGTGGGGGCACGCTGAGTGCACCCACTGGGTGTAGTCCCCGAGACTACGGTCGAATGCTTGTATTCGGCTGTAGTCTTAGAAACGTGTGTTTTTTTCCTTTTTCACTCGGAAGTGAATTATATTTGACATTTAGTCGATTGGTTCTTCGCAGAACTCTTGTGATCTTGTGGCTCGCTACTCTGAGCTGGAAAACAAGCATACTCAACTCGAGCTGAGCCTGAAGCTGGTTCAGGAGAAGCTGACAAAGGCAAAGGAGGAGACCGAAGGTATGTTTGGTGAGATCCTGACGACTGCTTTTCCCCTTGCTTGTTTCAAAATCTGATCTTGCTGTAACTTGCAGGTAAGGTAAGGGAGGCCCAACAGAAGAAAGACCTTGAACTAGCTGAGAAGATCAAGCTTGCTGACGAGAAGTTAGCTTCAGTCACCAAGCTTGAACAAGACAATACCAATCTGAAAGCTGCTCTTGGGATCGCCAACAAGGAGGTCAGTCGACTGAAAACTGATAAAGCTGCCCTGACCGAACAAGTCAACAAATTGACTGGGAAGAAAACTGATCTGGAGGCCTTCCTGAGTGGTCTTGCCAAGAAGTTGTTTCTTATGCTTGAAGGTAAACCTCTATGCTTGGCAAACATTTCCAATTGTGGTTTTTCCATTCGACCATCCCCTTGACTTAGTGATCATCCTTGCAGAATTTTGTCAAAACTTTGAAGAAGAAACTAGCCGGCTGGAGCCAAACCTCGACCCCGTCAATTCTCCGGTGAACGACGAAGTTGCCATGGATGTTTTCCGACTGGAGTCTCGTGTTGCAGCTGTCGTGGACTATCTCGCAAGGCTGAAGGCCGCCACATCTCGCATCGACTCGACGCTCTGGCCTGAGGAGACACTTCAGAATGACCTTGAGTCGCTGATGGCTCGCTTGAACACGATCCCTGGTCGAGTGCAGGAATGGAAGAAGTCCTCGGCTCGGTGTGGTGCAGATGCCGCTCTGTGTCTGGCCCGAGTCCACTGTAAAGATGCGCGAGAAGAGAAGCTGGCGGCTCTTCGGGTGGCCAACACCAAGAAACACGACTTCAGGTCCTTTATGGAAACTTTCCTTGCAGCTGCCACTCGGATCGCCGACGGAATTGACCTTGATGAATTCGTTGCACCTTCCAGCCCTCCACAGGAGGGGTAAAAAACTTCTTCTGGCTCGACGCTTTAAATTTGCCTCGGTATGCCGAGTGGAATTGTAACCGATAAACCTTAACAGGCTTAACGCCTGAGCACTTTCGGTTCCTTTAGATATCGATTCAAACTTGAATTTGGTGCTTGAACATGATTGCCTTTGGATCGAAATGTATTTTGCAGGTTCAAAGCAAGGCGCCTTTACCGCAATCGACTTATTCTTTAGTCCACTTAGGCGAGCACTGGGCTGCGGCTAAGCCTCCGAGTGGAAGCCCGGCTTATCAATCGGTAGGATTTCTATAACTTAGGCGAGCACCGGGCCGCAGCTAAGCCCCCGAGTGAGAGGTTTACTCTTCACTCGGTAGGATTTTGATAACTTAGGCTAGCACTGGGCTGCAGCTAAGCCTCCGAGTGAGAGGGTTGCTCTTCACTCGGTAGGATTTTTGTAACTTAGGCGAGCACAGGGCTGCAGCTAAGCCTCCGAGTGAGAGGGTTGCTCTTCACTCGGTAGGATTTTTATAACTTAGGCGAGTGCTTGGACTGCAGCTAAGCCCCCGAGTGAGAGGGTTGCTCCTCACTCGGTAGGATTTTTATAACTTAGGCGAGTGCTTGGACTGCAGCTAAGCCCCCGAGTGAGAGGGTTGCTCTTCACTCGGTAGGATTTTTATAACTTAGG
>NC_041386.1:505295621-505323156 GCF_002162155.2 Triticum dicoccoides | reverse complement strand
AGCTAAGCCCCCCGAGTGAGAGGGTCGCTCCTCACTCGGTAGGATTTTTATAACTTAGGCGAGTGCTTGGACTGCAGCTAAGCCCCCGAGTGAGAGGGTTGCTCTTCACTCGGTAGGATTTTTATAACTTAGGCGAGTGCTTGGACTGCAGCTAAGCCCCCGAGTGAGAGGGTTGCTCTTCACTCGGTAGGATTTTTATAACTTAGGCGAGTGCTTGGACTGCAGCTAAGCCCCCGAGTGAGAGGGTTGCTCTTCACTCGGTAGGATTTAGATAACTTAGGCGAGCCCAGGGCTGCAGCTAAGCCCCCGAGTGAGAGGGTTGCTCTTCACTCGGTAGGATTTAGATAACTTAGGCGAAACGGATTCGCAGTTAAGCCTCCAAGTGAGAGTCTGGCTCACCACTCGGTAGGATTTTGATAACTTAGGCGAAACGGATTCGCAGCTAAGCCTCCAAATGAGAGTCTGGCTCACCACTCGGTAGGATTTTTACAAACTTAGGCGAAACGGATTCGCGGCTAAGTCACCCACTGAGGGGGAATTTTATGTGGACAAAAATAAAAAGTGACAGAAATTATGGAGGAACTATGACACTATTATTTTGAGGTCCATGAACTACAGAAGTACTTTATTGCAACTCATCCGAGTGATAAAACTTAAGTGTAAAATGGGCGGAGTAGCTCCGCGTTCCAAGCTCGGGGCTCGTCGATATTATGCTCGACGTTGTAAAGACGGTACGCCCCGTTGTGGAGAACCTTGGTGACGATGAAGGGGCCTTCCCAAGAAGGAGCAAGCTTGTGTGGTTTGTGCTGATCCACTCGGAGAACTAAATCCCCTTCCTGGAAGGCTCGACCTCTCACATTTCTGGCGTGGAAACGACGCAAATCTTGTTGGTAGATGGTCGACCGGATCAGAGCCATCTCCCTTTCTTCCTCTAAAAGGTCGATTGCGTCCTGCCGCGCTTGTTCAGCCTCTGCTTCGTTGTAGATTTCAACTCGAGGAGCATTGTGGAGAAGATCACTCGGCAAGACTGCTTCAGCTCCGTAGACCAAGAAGAATGGAGTTCTTCCGGTCGACCGATTAGGTGTGGTCCGCAGCCCCCAAAGCACTGAGGGAAGTTCGTCTACCCAAGCTCCAGCCGCGTGTTTGAGATCACGCATCAGTCGAGGCTTCAATCCCTTAAGAATCAGTCCATTAGCTCGCTCTGCTTGTCCATTCGACTGCGGATGGGCGACTGAAGCGTAGTCGACCCGTGTGCCTTGGGAGTTGCAGAAATCTCTGAATTCCTCTGAGTCAAAGTTCGACCCATTATCCGTAATGATGCTGTGCGGGACTCCATATCTGAAATATTAGTTCCCTGATGAAGCTAACAGCAGTACCGGTGTCAAGGCTCTTGATTGGTTTAGCCTCGATCCACTTGGTGAACTTGTCGACTGCCACCAGTACATGCGTGAAGCCACTTCGTCCTGTTCTCAAAGGACCGACCATGTCCAGTCCCCATACTGCGAAAGGCCAGACGAGTGGGATGGTCTTCAGGGCCGACGCAGGCTTGTGCGACATATTCGAGTAGAACTGACATCCCTCGCACTTATCCACTATCTCTTTTGCCATCTCATTCGCCTTTGGCCAGTAAAATCCGGCTCGGTATGCTTTGGCCACAATGGTCCGAGAGGACGCATGATGACCACAGGTTCCCGAGTGAATATCATTGAGGATGAGTCGACCTTCTTCTGGTGTTATGCACTTCTGACCAACTCCAGTTGCGCTTTCTCTGTATAATTGTCCTTTGATTACGGTAAAGGCCTTAGATCGACGGACGATCTGTCGAGCCTCTTCCTCATCCTCCGGAAGCTCTTTTCTCAGGATATATGCGACATACGGAACCGTCCAGTCGGGAATGACCACCAAAACCTCCATGATCAAGTCGACCACCGCTGGGACTTCAACTTCAGACGGATCTGTGGCACTCTTGGGCTGTGGAGTTTCTTCGGTGAAAGGATCTTCTTTGACTGACGGAGTGTGTATATGCTCCAAGAACACACCACTCGGAATGGCTTCTCTCTTGGAACCTATCTTTGCTAGATCATCAGCTGCTTGATTTTTCAGTCGGGGTATATGATGGAGCTCCAACCCCTCGAACTTCTTTTCCAACTTCCTCACTGCACTGCAGTATCCAGTCATGGCTGGGCTTCTCACGTCCCACTCTTTCATCACCTGGTTGACCACTAAATCTGAGTCGCCATAGACCATCAGGCGATGGACGCCGAGTGAAATGGCCATGCGCAACCCATATAAGAGGGCCTCATATTCTGCCTCATTGTTGGAGGAATCAAAGTGAATCTGGAGCACATATCTGAGCTTATCTCCTCTGGGGGAAACCAGGACAACCCCAGCACCGGAACCATTCAACATCTTAGAGCCATCAAAGAACATGGTCCAATGCTCCGAGTGAACTTCAGTTGGTTGCTGCTGTTCAATCCACTCGGCGAGGAAATCTGCTATTGCCTGGGACTTAATGGCTTTCTTTGCCTCAAACTTGATATCAAGGGGAAGAAGTTCAATCGCCCATTTGGCCACTCGACCAGTTGCATCTCTGTTGTGCAAAATCTCTGATAGTGGAGCGTCGCTGACGACTGTGATGGAATGATCAGAAAAATAATGAGCAACCTTCTTTGTGGTCATGTATATTCCATACACAAGCTTCTGATAATGAGGATATCTCTGCTTGGATGGAGTCAAGACTTCAGACAAATAATACACTGGGCGCTGAACTTTGAGAGCTTTTCCTTCTTCTTCCCGCTCGACCGTAAGCACAGTACTGACAACTTGTCCTGTGGCTGCGATATAGAGCAACAGAGGCTCTTTGCTGACTGGAGCAGCAAGCACCGGCTGGGTGGAGAGCAGAGCTTTTAGCTCGGCAAACGCTGCATCAGCTTCTGGAGTCCACTCGAACTTGTCTGTCTTCTTCAACAGTCGGTAAAGAGGCAATGCCTTTTCACCGAGTCGTGAGATGAATCGACTTAATGCGGCCAAGCATCCAGTAAGCTTCTGGACATCGTGCACTCGCACAGGGCGTTTCATTCGGAGAATAGTGCCAATCTTCTCTGGGTTAGCGTCGATTCCCCGTTCGGAAACGAGAAAACCGAGTAACTTGCCACCAGGAACTCCAAATGTACACTTTGATGGATTGAGCTTGATATCATATCTTCTGAGGTTGGCAAATGTTTCGGCAAGATCAGCGAGCAGGTCGGAACCTTTTCGTGACTTGACAACGATATCATCCATATATGCTTCCACATTCCGACTGATTTGAGTGAGTAGACACTTCTGAATCATTCGCATAAATGTGGCTCCGGCATTCTTGAGGCCGAATGGCATGGTGATATAGCAGAAGCACCCGAATGGAGTGATGAAAGCTGTTTTTACCTCGTCGGGTCCGTACAGACGGATCTGGTGGTACCCGGAGTAGGCATCTAAAAAAGATAGTCTCTCGCATCCCGCGGTCGAGTCAACAATTTGATCTATGCGAGGGAGAGGAAAATGATCTTTCGGGCAGGCCCGGTTGATGTGCTTGAAATCAATGCACATTCGGAGCGACTTGTCCTTCTTAGGAACCATGACGACATTAGCGAGCCACTCGGAGTGGTATATCTCTTGGATAAATCCGGCCGCCAACAGTCGAGCCACTTCTTCACCAATGGCTTTTCTCTTCTGGACGGCGGACCGCCGAAGATGCTCTTTGACTGGTTTTGCAGATGAGTCGACTCTTAGGCGATGCTCAGCCAGTCTCCTGGGAACACCTGGCATGTCAGCAGGCTTCCATGCAAAAATGTCCCAGTTCTCACGGAGGAACTGGATGAGCGCTTCTTCCTATTTTGGGTCGAGTGTTGTGGAGATGCGGGTCGGAGCTGCATCGGGGTCGGTCGGGTGAATGTGAACAGGCTTCGTCTCACCGGACGACTGGAATGCAGACTCTGTGGCGGGTTTCTTTGATCGCAGCAAGTCACTCAGATCTGCGTTTTGCTTGTATTCTTTGAACTCGACCGTTGTCACCTGGGAATCGGCAATCTTGGAGCCCTTCTGAAAGCACTCTTCTGCCTTTTTCCGATCACCGGTGACAGTGATCACTCCTTTGGGGCCGGGCATCTTCAATTTGAGGTACACGTAGCATGGCCGAGCCATGAACCGTGCGTAAGCTGGTCTCTCCAAAATGGCATGATATGCACTCTGAAAATCCACGACCTCAAACGCCAACTTTTCTTTGCGAAAATGTTTCGAATCACCAAACACCACATCCAAAGCTATTTGGCCGAGTGACTCGGCCTTCTTCCCTGGTATAACTCCATGAAAGCTCATGTTACTAGTGCTCAGTCGGGACATCGGAATGCCCATTCCTTTCAGTGTGTCTGCATACAACAAATTCAGCCCGCTTCCACCATCCATCAGCACCTTTGTCAGTCGAGTGCCATCGACAACTGGATCGACCACCAAAGCTTGCCTCCCAGGGGTGGCAATATGAGTCGGGTGATCAGATTGGTCGAATGTGATGGGTGTTTGAGACCATTTCAGATAATTTGCTTTTGCTGGGGCAACCATGTTCACCTCTCGGTTAATGACTTTCAGTCGACTCCTGCTTTCCACATCTGCAAAGATCATCAGAGTGGAGTTGATATGTGGATATCCTTCCTCACTGTCCTCCTTGTCTTCGGCCTTGTCTGACTCCTTCTCCTTGTCCTTAGACTGTTTTCCCTAAAACTGCTGGATCAGGAGTCGACATTGGCGAGTGGTGTGCTTCGGGTAGATGATATTCCCCTCTTCGTCTTTCTTCGTATGGATGTGACATGGCATATCCATTACGTCGTTCCCTTCTTTATCCTTTACCTTCTTTGGGTTCCAGGATCCTTTTGGTTTCCCCTTAAACTTTCCTTGAGTCACAGCCAGAGCCTCTCCAGGAGCTGCCGGTTCAGCCTTCCGCTTCTGTTTCCGACTGGTGTTTCCTTTTTCCGACTGACTCGGCTTGTGCTTGCCGCTTCGGAGTCGGTCTTCTTCTTCGCCGTTGGCGTACTTGGTAGCAATCTCCATCATCCGACTCAAGGTCATGTCACCGGTTCGACCAAACTTCAAACTCAGTTCTCTGTTCTTGACGCCATCTTTGAAGGCGCAGACTGCCTGATGATCAGACACATTCTCCACAGTGTGGTGCAATGTGATCCACCTCTGAATATACTCTCTGAGAGTCTCATTAGCCTTCTGCACGTAGACTTGCAACTCTGTCAATCCAGCTGGTCGCTTGCAAGTCCCTTCAAACGTTCTGATGAACACTCGGGACAGATCTTCCCAAGCGTAAATGCTGCTAGGAGGTAATTGAGTCAACCATGCCCTGGCCGAACCTTCCAGCATGAGGGGCAAGTGCTTCATGGCCACCTCGTCGTTCCCACCACCAATCTGAACTGCCACTCGGTAGTCTTCAAGCCAAGTTTCAGGCTTAGACTCACCAGTGAACTTGCTGACTCCTGTTGCCAACCTGAAATTGGGAGGGATAACTGCGGCTCTGATAGCTCTACTGAAACATTCAGGACTAGAAACATGCACTCGACTGCTTGTGGGCGCATCTCTGTCGAGTCCGCCCCGATGGGCTCTGTTCCGGTCGACCAAACCTTGCACGATAATGGATCGCGCGTCGAAGCCTGGTTCTCTGGGGTCGACTGGAACCCTTCGCCCTGTACTGTACTGACGCCTGTCATCTGGCTGCCGAGGAGTGTAAGACCCACCCCTCGGAGGGGAATTGGGCACTCTACGCCTATCATCTCGGTCGAGTCTGTCGCCATATTGATCTCGCCGATTCTCGCGCCCTTCACGCCGCGGAGGCGATCTGGGGCTGTGAGCCGACTGAACCGTATTCACAGTGACGGATCGACTGTGAATTCTGTTGCGCGACTGAGACACGGCTGAATTCTGATCTCCTGCTGCCCGGAGCAGATCCCTGATCTGCAGCAAACCTCTGCCAGCTTCCGACTGCGAAGGCTGGATGGACTCTGCTATACGGGTCACAGCTGCTAAATTCTGAATTGGGGTTCGATATACCTGAGTCGGCGGGAAGCGTTGACGTCGACTGGTGTCGGGAACTCATTGCCGCGCGCGCTCGTCGAGTGCTCGCTGAAGGTTCTCCAGTCGAGTGCGCTCGGCCAAATTGGCCAGACGCGCCTCCTCCAAGGCACGAGCCTCGGGGGTTTCTCCTGCGATGGGAGTACGCAGGGCATCCGCGTTCCTGCGGCGAAGTTCCTCTCTTTGCAGAGAGTCGAGTGGCTCGGGCTGGTACTCTTCGTGGCGTCGTGCGGGGTCGCCTCCGTCACCTGCTCCATCATCACGGGCGAAGCCAGGGGGACTGCGGGGCCCGTCGACCATCAAGATTTCCGCCGTTGGATCACTGCTACCGCACTCGGATGCAGTCTCTACGGAGCCAGTCGACAGATCGAACAAGCCGTAGAGAGATTCGTCGGGCTCGATTGCCGCAACTTGGGTGGTGGCCGATTGGCGAGCCACCGCGTGCCTCACCCATCGCTGAAGCCTCGACCGGCCCGAGCACTTGCGCTGGCGGGAGACCGGGAGGGTGGACGATGGAGGAGCCGGCCGATACTGGGTCGACGGTTGCTGCAGCAGAACACCGCGGACACATGCGCGAAAATGCGTCGCACCGCGGACGGGGAGCGCATCTACGTCGAGTGGAGCCTCCTGGAGCCACGCGGAGTCGTCGGCGATGAAGGTGAGAGTGCCGAGACGGATCTCTTGACCCCCGACCAAAACTCCAGCAGACACCATGATGAAAGTACTCGGAAGAATCGCAACTTCTCCACAAAATCGCTAAAACACCTGCCCCACGGTGGGCGCCAACTGTCGTGGTTCTAAGCCTGACAGTAGAGTGGGGGGTAGGTATGGAGAGGCAAGGTCCTAGCTATGGAGAGGTTGTAAACACAAGGGATGTACGAGTTCAGGCCCTTCTCGGAAGAAGTAATAGCCCTACGTCTCGGAGCCCGGAGGCGGTCGAGTGGATTATGCGTATATGAGTTACAAGGTGCCGAACCCTTCTGCCTGTGGAGGGGGGTGGCTTATATAGAGTGCGCCAGGACCCCAGCCAGCCCACGTAGGAGAGGGTTTAAGGTGAGTTAAGTCTGGGGCGTTACTGGTAACGCCCCACATTAAGTGTCTTTACTATCATAAAGCCTACTTAATTACAGGCCATTGCAGTGCGGAGTGCCTCTTGACCTTCTGGTGGTCGAGTGAGTCTTCGTGGTCGAGTCCTTCAAGTCAGTCGAGTGAGTCCCTCGTTGGTCGACTGGAAGGCGACTTCTTCTAAGGGTGTCCTTGGGTAAGGTACTTAGATCAGGTTCGTGACCCTACCCTAGGTACATGACCCCATCACCCACCGAGTTTGGTGATTTGTGTGTAACGGTTAGATTTTGTGTGGAGGCTATATATACCCCTCCACCCACTTTTCCTTCGTGAGGAGAGCCACCAGAACATGCCTACACTTCCAACATTAATTTTCTGAGAGAGAACCACCTACTCATGTGTTGAGACCAAGATATTCCATTTCAACCATGTGAATCTTGATCTCTAGCCTTCTCCAAGTTTCTTTCCACTCAAATCATCTTTCCACCAAATCCAAATCAGTGAGAGAGTTGAGTGTTGGGGAGACTATCATTTGAAGCACAAGAGCAAGGAGTTCATCATCAACACACCGTCTATTACCTTTTGGAGAGTGGTGTCTCCTAGATTGGTTAGGTGTCACTTGGGAGCCTCCGTCAAGATTGTGGAGTTGATCCAAGGAGTTTGTATGGGCAAGGAGATCACCTACTTCATGAAGATCTACCCTAGTGAGGCAAGTCCTTCGTGGGTGATGCCCATGGTGGGATAGACAAGGTTGCTTCTTCGTGGACCCTTAGTGGGTGGAGCCCTCCGTGTACTCGAGCAACCGTTACCCTTCGTGGGTTGACGTGTCCACCAACGTAGATGTACGATAGCACCACCTATCAGAACCACGCAAAAAATCTCCGTGTCTACATTGCGTTTGCTCCCTCCAAACTCCTCCCTTTACCTTCATGTGCAATCTTTTACATTCCGCTGCTATACTGTTAGACTTGCATGTGTAGGTTGATTGCTTTACTAGTGCTAAGTTGCTAAAATTTGCCAAGACTTAAAAATTGGAAAAGGCTAGATTTTTATTTGTTCAAGTAGTCTAATCACCCTCCCCCTCTTGACATACTTTAGATCCTACACTGTGATAGATAAAATCCGTTACAATAGTGACTATTCTTTAAGACATTTGCTTGGGGAAAATAAGATATTTGATGAGAATCTTAAAAAGGAAGTCCCAGTTCTAGATAATCCAACAAGTTTTCAATAATGTTAGTCAACATTACTCTTGGATTATTGTGGGAAATCAAAAGGGGTATGATGAAAACCAACTTAGGATTGCAAATGCCTCTATGGATAACATGTTTTATGTTGTGTTTACAAAGCCTCATGATGAAAATACCCCTAAGAAAGTAAAGAATAGGGATGAAAAAACTTAGATCCTTGCTTTATGCCTAGCTAAGGGCATAAAACAATAGCGCTTGTTGGGAGGCAACCCAATGAATAAAATTTAGTTTTGCTTTTTGCTTTCTGTTCTTGTGTGTTTACACAATTATGCTACTCTTATGATTGTGTTTTTATTTTTTATTTAGTGTTTGTGCCAAGTAAAGCCTTTAGGATCTTCTTGGGAAATAGTTGTTTGATCTTGGTGAAAAAACAGAAAGTTTTACGCTCACGAAATTAATTTTATTTTTTTTACCAGAGAGTGATAAAATACCCATTCCAATTGCAGTAGATCAATATACAAATTTCTCAAGTCGTCCTAAGTTTTCAGAATTTTTGGAGTTACAGAAGTATTCAAAATACTCAGATTGCGACAGGCTGTTCTGTTTTGACAGATTCTGTTTTCTTTGTGTTGTGTGCTTATTTTGATGGCTCTATGGTTTTCTTTGATGAGTTTTTGCCATAGAAAAGTTGGAATACAATAGATATAATACAAAAACAAAATATGAATTGGTTTGATACAACACTTATAGTAGTGGTTTATTATTCTTATACTAACGGATCTCATGAAGGCTTTGTTGAGTTTTGTGTGATTGAAGTTTTCAAGTTTTGGGTTATCTTACGATGGATGAAGGAAGGATGTAAGAGCATAAGCTTGGGGATGCCCCGGCATCCCAAGCTATTATCCAAGAATGAGCAACCAACTAAGCTTGGGGATGCCCCCGAGTGGCATCCCCGCTTTCTTCCAACAACTATCAGTATTTTACTCGAGACTATATTTTTATTCGTCACATGATATGTGTTTTGCTTGGAGTGTCTTGTATGATATGTGTCTTTTCTTGTTTTATTTTGTGTTTTAAGTCATCAATCCTTGCTGGACACACCTATTTGAGAGAGCCAAAATTATGTCATGATTTGTTAGAATTGCTCTCTATGCTTCACTTAAATCTTTTATGAGTTAGGACTTGCTCTGGTGCTTCACTTATATCTTTTTGAGCATGGTGTGCTTTGTTATTTTTGAAGAATTTCTCTCTTTCTTCACTTAGATTTATTTGAGAGTTAGTAATTTTTTTAAGAAATTCTCTCTTGCTTCACTTAAATTATTTTGAGAGAAAGAAAATTTGTTATGCTCATGATCTTCACTTATATTTGTTCGAGCTTATGAAAAACAACACATGAAAATTAGTGCCAAAGTGATAGATATCCAAGAAGGATAAAGAAAACTAAAATGCCATGAAGATCATTGGACAAAATAAACTTGATTCTTATTAATAGTTTTGAGATATGATGATGTGATATGTGAGTTATGTTGATGAGTAATTATGCTTTAGTAAGAATATTTGTGTTAAGGTTTGTGATTCCCTATGCAACTATGAAAGTCAATAGGCATGCAATGAAATTATATCTTACTTGTGGTGCATTATTCGGTGTTATTTATGCTTAATGCTTGCTTATTAGATTATCCGTTTCTTGGTTGGTCGCTTCTCAATCTTTTGCTAGCCTTCATTTTGCACTAAGTATGACCTCTAATTGTGCATCCAAAATCCTTTAAACCAGTTTTGCCACATGAGTCCACTATATCTACCTATATGCGGTATTATTTTGCCGTTCTAAGCAAATTTGCATGTGCCATCTCTAATTTGCAAAATAAACTTCTCTTTTGTGTGTTTGTTTCGCTCGCGGAGCGATGAGGGGTGGCTAATATTTTCCATGGTAGATGTGTTATTCTCAAGACAAGTGTTTATTCACTTGTCATTGCAGGAGAGTAAGGCAAAGGTATTAGGGATGCCCAGTCCCGAAATGCAAAAAGAAATGAATTTACTTTATGTTGTCAAATAATAAATTCCTTGGAAAGTGTTGGTATGGAGGGCACCCGTGGATACAGTTAGCCATGGAAAGTGAAAGTTATGGTGGAAAAAGGAACAAACTTTATTTTCTGTTTGAGAACCGCTTATGATATATCTATGCATGGAAAGTATTGGGAACTCTAAGTCGTTTTCATTGGTGGGATGGATACACCTCCCAAAATGTTTTTATCTCAAATTTTTCGCTTTGAGCTCTAGCACCTCTACAAATCCCTACTTCCCTCTACGAAGGGCCTTTCTTTTAATTTATGCAATTTTTATTTTGAATCTCCATCTTCTCTCATAAAAGCACCAACTAGGAGGCAATATGATCGTGCTCAAGTATTGAGTGTAGTTAATATGTGAGTGTGTTTCATGAATGGATCAATGTTTGAGCATGATGGGCTAGGGATAACTTATTTTAGCATTGATATTTTGAAAGACATGGTTGCTTATTGATATGCTTGAGTATCTAAATTATTATGTCAAAACTAGACTATTGCTTTGAATCACATAAAAGTCCAAATGTCCATGCTATAAAGAAAAGAATATGATATGACTTGATGAACAACACTCCACATCAAAAATTCTATTTTTATCACTTACCTACTCGAGGACGAGTAGGAGTTAAGCTTGGGGATGCTAATATGTCTCCAACATATCTATAATTTTTATTGTTCCATGATGTTTTATTATCATCTTATATCATTTTTTAGTACTAACCTATTGACATAGTGCCAAGTGCCAGTTGTTGTTTTTCCATGTTTTTTACATCGCAGAAAATCAATATCAAACGGAGTCCAAATGCCAGGAAACTTCACGATGATTTTTTATGGGCCAGAAGAAATGCAATGGGCCCTAGTTGCACCTTGGGGGGTCCCCGAGGGGGCACAACCCACCAGGGCACGCCAGGAGGCCCAGGCGCGCCCTGGTGGGTTGTGCCCACCTCGGGTGCCCCCGGACCACCTCTTTGCTCTATAAATACCCCAAAAATACCAGAACCTTAGGAGAGTCGACGAAATATTCATCCAGCCACCACAGAGTCCAGAATCACCAGATCCAATCTAAACACCATCTCAGATGGGGTTCACCACCTCCATTGGTGCCTCTCCGATGATGCGTGAGTAGTTCTTTGTAGACCATCGGGTCCGTAGTTAGTAGCTATATGGCTTCATCTCTCTCTCTCTCTTGATTCTGAATACAAAGGTCTCTTGGAGATCCATATGATGTAACTCTTTTGCGGTGTGTTTGTTGGGATCGATGAACTTCGAGTTTATGATCAGATTTATGTTTTTATATCCATGAAAGTATTTGAGTTTCTTTGATCTCTTTTATGCATGATCTCTTATAGCGTTGTATTTCTTCTCTGATATTTGGGTTTTGTTTAGCCAACTTGATCTATTTATCTTGCAATTGGAAAAGGTGCCCGGTAGTGGGTTCGATCTTACGGTGCTTGATCCGAGTGACAGAAAGGGAATCGACACGTATGTATCATTGATACTAAGGATAAAAGGACGAGATCTATATCTACCGCCATATAGATAAACGGATTTTGTCTGCATCATGTCATTGTTCTTATTGCATTACTCTGTTTTCCATGAACTTAATACACTAGATGCATGCTGGATAGCGGTCGATGTGTGGAGTAATAATAGTAGATGCAGGCAGGAGTCGGTCTACTAATCTTGGACGTGATGCCTATGTAATGATCATTGCCTGGATATGGTCATAATTATTTGAAGTTCTATCAATTGCCCAACATTATTTTGCTTTACCCACCGTTTGCTATTTTTCTCGAGAGAAGCCACTAGTGAAACCTACGACCCCTGGGTCTTCTTTCTCATATATTTGCCTTGCGATCTACTTTTCCTTTGCATTTTTATTCAGATCTATTACACCAAAAATCCAAAAATACCTTGCTGCAATTTATTTTATTTGGCGTTCGATCTATCAATATTTACAACTTTATCTCCCGTCACAGGCCGTTTCTGGCGCCGTTACCCAAAAGGGATTAACAACCCCTTTAACACGTCGGGTTGCGAGGTGTTGTTATTTGTGTGCAGGGGCTGTTTACGTTGTGTTTCTTGGTTCTCCTACTGGTTCGATACCTTGGTTTCATAACTAAGGGAAATACCTACCGTCGCTATTCTACATCATCCCTCCCTCTCCAGGGAAATATCGATGTAGTTCCAGCTACCATCAGTCTGCAGGGGGAATCTCTGTTGCAGTGAACGCTTCCGTCGATGGTGCACCCCAGGTGGGTTGGATGACGACACGATAGGACCAGGACATAACACACAGAGTTTTATTTGACGCCTATCTAAAAATGAAGTAAATCTGTAAGGGCTCCTTAGAACTGGAGGATTCTATAAATGCAGGGACAGTAAAAACACGGGAATAGGGTAGGAATGCACGTACAAAATAGAGCATTTGGAAACATAGGATTTCTGTCAACCTGGGTGTTTGGTTCACATGAATTGGAAGAACACGAGAATGGAGAAACATGGTCAAATTAAAGTCAAACCACGTGAAAATGAAAAAAAATACGAATCTTATTATGCCAGTAATGCAATTAGTCATGTTCTTCATGCATATTAATTTGGAAAGGACGTCCAAGTGGATATTAAAATTCCTATGTTTTTTCTTTGAAAGAGACACCAAAGGAAAAATCCTCCAGTTTTGCTTTGCTCCACTCCTTCTAACAAAATGCACGAATAGTAGTACCATAGTAGTTCCATAGCAAAGGATCCCTGAGGGATCGACATGAATGCAGAGTAACAAAGTGATGCGACGAGTGTACAACCTCTTTAGCATAGCCTTGTCAGCCTCAGCATCATTGGGTTGGATGTGGAGGATGGTGATGCTGGTGTGATTGTCGAAGGTGGGGAAGAAGATCTGAGGCCTGTAGAAATGGCGCCGAGGGTACTGCTCCGCTATGATGGACGGTTTCGTCATTGGAGAAGCTCTGGTGAGGTGTACGGTGGCGAGGCTAAAGCAGGACAAGACAAACAACGTTAATCTGAAGTGGGACTCTAATATCATCTGCAATAGATGATGTAAAATACATCATGAAAAATTGCTAGATGTAAAACGCACCAGCCGTGCCATGGCTGCTCCGACAGATGTTATACATACTGTTCACTCTGAACTTAACTGAAGAAATTGAACTGTACAGTCAAAACTGAAATTTACTGTCCAAACTGATTGAACTAGTAGCAGAGCATTGCAATAGATGTTTAGGGCGTTCGCCCACTAGTAGCAGAGAAGCAGTGATCTAAATTAGCAGTCGCTCAAGCAGGGGACGCACTAGCAAAGAGCAAGTCATGCAGCCGCACCACAAGCGAGTGCTAAAGCAGCAACTCCTGTAGCTGCTGGAGGTCGTGCAGCAGCAGCAGCGCGAGCAAGAGCAAGAGTAGAGCAGCAGCACGAACAAGAGCAAGAGTGGAGCAGCAGCATGACCGACAGCAATAGCAGAGCAGAGCAGCAGCACGAACAAAAGCAAGAGCAGTGCAGCTGCATGACTGACAGCAAGAATAGAGCCGCAACGCGAGCGAGAGTCGGAGCAGCAGTAGCAGCAGCGGGGCGAGCGAGAGCCAGAGCATCTGCAGCTAGTGCCGGTGTGGAAGTCGCCGACGAGGAAGCAACAACATGGGGGAGATACGCCATGGATGAAGTGGCCGGTGACGGCGCCGTCGATGGAGACCCGCCATGGCTGCTCGGTATCAAGCACCGGCAGCCCCATGAGATCGTATAAAAGATAAAATGCAGCGATGAGTGCGGAACCTCCTTGGTGGCGCCAAGTAGGCCTCGGCTTCATCGCAGGAATTGGTGAGGGTGTTCCGGTTCCGGTGGGGCAGGTCAAGACGACGCTATGGGGATGGAGGTGGCGTGATAGACAGGGCGAATGTCAGAGCAGCTCCTTGGAGGTGGAGGACGGGGCGGCTGATCCGGCGAGACAACAAGATCGATGACGGATCCTCATCCGATGCGGTGGATGAGGGACAGCGAGCTGTCGCGGTGGACGACATCGTTGGGGAAGAGTCTTCGACTGGGTGGCGGTCGGGAGGCCGATGGAGGAGCGTGGGGTTTTGTGGGTTTTGGCGGCCTCGGTGTATGAATGGGGACGAAGGGGAAGGTAGGGGGAACCATGGCTTAGGGACGCGCTTGTCTGAAATGTAGGGTAAGTTACCAGTGTACCCCCACTAGTTTTGACCACGCGACATCGAGCCGGCATTTCCGGCTGAGGGGTAGAAGGGGGATTTCACGTGTCTAGGCTGCGGGACAGATTTCGGATGAGGAGGGAGTTTTCGCCGCGTCGAAATTTCGAGATAACAAGGCGCGGTGCGGGTTGAAGAGGCGGGAGTTTCACAGTAGATGAGACAAAAGATACTCGAGCTTGAAAATTTCAGGATAACAAGGCACGGATTCCATGTTCGACAGAACAAACTTAACGTGTACAAAAAAATTCATACAAGACACAAAAGAGTCAAGTCCCCTTTTACTATATTGCTATAAATGCCATTGAAAAAAACTACAAGAAAAGTGTAAAAAAATCGGGAGAACAAGATTACCTTGTACAGCAACAAAAAACAAATCAATTCCCACCATAAGAAAGAGTCATGTCCCTTTTAATATGATTACAAATGCGAGGATCTCAAATTTCAATTTTAGAATCCACGTTATGTTGAATTTGAATATATCGTTAGGTGACCTTGCGGTTTATAATGGATGTAGTCCAACATTTTGATCTTCCATCATATATGAACATTTTACTCCACCCTATGAACATATATATTGTCGTCTACCATATGGACTAAAGTTGAATCAATTTTCCTTATTTGAATATGATTGTTATCAAGTTATACCATCATTTAAACATTATCTTGATAACAAAAAACATGCATATAGCAGTAATCATATTGCACTATGAACTACATGTACCATACGGTCTCCAATTCAAATATTTGTATCCATTTTATGTTGAATTCAAATCACAGTACATTGGTCTAGGTAGCGAGATGTTCGGGATAATCTAAACCCTATTTTCATATGTATAATTTTTGGCTGACTTGGGACAAGTTTTGATATAAGCTTCTTGCAAAACCGGAGATTCTCTCAACAAGCCTCGTGGTTCCGAGAGGGAACGTGTCACCTTTGTCTGCGAAACGATATACGCTGCCCCCTGAGTTTCTTTATAGAGGCAACATAGGACTATATGAGTGCCTTGTTAAATTTTGGAATTATTCCAGGTTCGTTAGGCCTTTTTTATACACTAGCAAAACATGCACGTGCGTTGCAACGGGAGGGAAAAAACATCTTTCATACGCACATCCGACAACATCAGCAAACAATATTCTTAGAAAAATCTTTATTGACACAATTTCAAACAATATGAAAACCAACTTTAAGCCTCTGGTTTACATAAAACTCGTATCAGCAGTTTCATGTGCATCATCGTACAGGGGTTGGTAGTGCACTGTGCATAACAGAGAAGATGATTATGTACCTATTTTAACCTTTAGGATATGGTAGTTGATAGGAATCAACATCCCCTATAGTGACAATAATAGATTATGTAAGAGCATCTAACTATCATATCTACTAAATTTGAATAGGGTAGAAAACATATATGATAGACATTTATTAAATGCCCCACATAGAGAAGATATTAGTTAAGTTTGCATTCTGGGTTCGTTTGGCCTTTTTATATATTAATTGACTTTCTAGACATTTAATATGCATAATTCAAATTTGAACTACAAGCACATGCTCCAGTGCACAAAAGTTGGTTGAAAATTCACATGTGTGTCCATGGGTGAATTTCTAGGTCCCATGCAAGAAATCGGAATGAAATTCAAACATCTGGGCGTCGTGACTTAGTGGAGAACATTGAGAAACTTGGTTTTTCAATTCCTGTAAATCCAAAACTCGCCTCGAAATCATGAAACTTGGCATGGTGTCATGTCATGGCACTAACATGTTGTGGTACAAAACTTGGTCGAATTGGAACAAGTTTTGGTATAAGCTTCTTGCAAATCGGAACTTCTCTCAAGAAGGCTCGTGGTGCTGAGAGGGAACATGTCATCTTTGTGCGCGAAGTGATATATGCTGCCCCCCTGATTTTCTTTACAGAGGCAACATAGAACTATATGAGTGTCGTGTTAAATTTTGGGATTAGTCCGGGTTCGTTTGGCCTTTTTTATACATTAATTGAGTTTCTAGTCATTTAATGTGCATAATTCAATTTTGAACTACAAGCACATGCTCCAGTGCACCAAAGTTGGTTGAAATATAACATGTGTGTCCTCGGGTGAATTTCTAGGTCCCATGGAAGAAATGGGAATGAAATTCAAACATCTGGGCGTCGTGGCTCGGCCGAGAACATTGAGAAACTTGGTTTTAAAATTCTTGTAAATCCAAAACACGCCTGAAAATCATGAAACTTGGCATGGTGTCATATCATGGTACTAACATGCTGTGGTAAAAAAATTGGCCGAATTGTAACAGGTTTTGGTATAAGCTTCTTGCAAACCGTAGCTTCTCTCAACAATGCTCGTGGTTCTAAGAGGGAACATGTCACCTTTGTGTATGAAACGATATACGCTGCCCCCCCCCCTTGATTTTCTTTACAGAGGCAACATAGAACTATATGAGTGTCATGTTAAATTTGGGAATTATTCCGTGTTCGTTTGGCCTTTTTTATACATTAAATGAGTTTCTGGTCATTTAATGTGCATAATTCGAATTTGAACTACAAGCACATGCTCCAGTGCACCAAAGTTGGTTGAAAAATAGCATGTGTGTCCTTGGGTGAATTTCTAGGTCCCATGCAAGAAATGGGAATGAAATTCAAACATCTGGGTGTCGTGGCTCTACCGAGAACATTGTGAAACTTGGTTTTAAAATTCTTGTAAATCCAAAACATGTCTGAAAATCATGAAACTTGGCATGGTGCCATGTCCTGGTACTAACATGTTGTGGTAAAAGATTGGTTGAATTGGAACAAATTTTGGTATAAGCTTCTTGCAAACCGTAGCTTCTCTCAACAATGCTCGTGGTTCTGAGAGGGAACGTGTCACCTTTGTGTATGAAACAATATACGCTACCCCCACCCCTTGATTTTCTTTACAGAGGCAACATAGAACTATATGAGTTTCATGTTAAATTTTGGAATTATTCCGGGTTTGTTTGGCCTTCTTTATACATTAATTGAGTTTCTGGTCATTTAATGTGCATAATTCAAATTTGAACTACAAGCACATGCTCTAGTGCACCAAAGTTTGTTGGAAAATCACATGTGTGTCCTCGGGGAAATTTCTAGGTCCCATGCAAGAAATGGGAATGAAATTCAAATATCTGGGCATCGTGGCTCGGCTGGAAACATTGAGATACTTGGTTTTTAAATTCCTGTAAATCCAAAGCACGCATGAAAATCATGAAACTTGGCTTTGTGTCATGACATGGCACCAACATGTTGTGGTAATTTTGCTGTCCGATTTGCGAAGGCGCACAGATTAACAATCAACAAAGTCATTTTGGAACAAGTGTTGTCATGTTACAATCGGAAACACTAGTATTATTGAAACCGTGGGCGTTCTACTTACCATTTACGTGCCGCCACGCGTCCCCTTTTTTATTAGCTAGGAGTGATACGTCTCCAACGTATCTACTTTTCCAAACACTTTTGCCCTTGTTTTGGACTCTAACTTGCATGATTTGAATGGAACTAACCCGGACTGACGCTGTTTTCAGCAGAATTACCATGGTGTTATTTATGTGCAGGAGCAAACATTCTCAGAATGACCTGAAACTTCACATAGCCACTTTTCAGAAAATAAGAAAAATACTTGCAAAAGATGAAGGCTAGGGGGCCCACCACCTTGCCACGAGGGTGGGGGCGCGCCTGCCCCCCTAGGGCGCTCCCCTACCTCATGGGCCCCCTGTTGCGTCTCCGACTCCAACTCCACCTCCATATACTGAGTTTCGATGAGAAAAAAATCAGAGAGAAGAAATCATGGCATTTTACGATACGAAGCCGCCGCCAAGCCCTAAAACCTCTCAGGAGGGCTGATCTGGAGTCCGTTCGGGGCTCTGGAGGGGGGAATCCGTCACCATCGTCATCATCAACCATCCTCCATCACCAATTTCATGATGCTCACCGCCATGCATGAGTAATTCCATCGTAGGCTTGCTGGACGGTGATGGGTTGGATGGGATCTATCATGTAATCGAGTTAGTTTTGTTAGGGTTTGATCCCTAGTGTCCACTATGTTCTGAGATTGATGTTGCTATGACTTTGCTATGCTTAATGCTTGTCACTAGGGCCCGAGTGCCATGATTTCAGATCTGAACCTATTATGTTTTCATCAATATATGAGTGTTCTTGATCCTATCTTGCAAGTCTATAGTCACCTATTATGTGTTATGATCCGTTAACCCCGAAGTGACAATAATCGGGATACTTACCGGTGATGACCGTAGTGTGAGGAGTTCATGTATTCACTATGTGTAAATGCTTTGATCTGATTCTCTATTAAAAGGAGGCCTTAATATCCCTTAGTTTCCGTAAGGACCCCGCTGCCACGGGAGGGTAGGACAAAAGATGTCATGCAAGTTCTTTTCCATAAGCATGTATGACTATATTCGGAATACATGCCTACATTATATGAATGAACTCGAGCTAGTTCTGTGTCACCCTAGGTTATGACTATTACATGATGAACCGCATCCGGCATAATTCTCCATCACCGATCCCTTGCCTACGAGCTTTCCACATATTGTTCTTCGCTTATTTACTTTCTCGTTGCTATTGCTATCATCACTACGAAATACCCAAAACATTGCTTTTCCTAATGTTACCTTTTGTTACCGTTATCACTACTATCATATTACTTTGCTACTAAATACTTTGCTGCAGATATTAAGTTTCTAGGTGTGGTTGAATTGACAACTCAGCTGCTAATACTTGAGAGTATTCTTTGGCTCCCCTTGTGTCGAATCAATAAATTTGGGTTGAATACTTTACCCTTGAAAACTGTAGCGATCCTCTATACTTGCGGGTTATCAAGACTATTTTCTGGCGCCGTTGCCGGGCAGCATAGCTCTATTCTTTGAGTCACTTCACTAAAAAAAATACACTTCCGTGATGATACGTATTTGTCACAGTAGGTCGCGTTTTTTGTCATGCATGTACATCCATGACAAATTTATGATAGAATCAAGATAGTCATACCTGTGCTGTCGTAGAAGTGTTCCATGACATTACCAAAATTATCATCACGGAAGTGTCCACTTCCATGACGATAAATCGCGTGCCACAGAAGTGCTTTCGTCAAGGGTGACCGACACATGGCATCCACTATAACGGAACGCCATTAAGCTATCGGGTCGGGTTTTGGATCCAATAACCCGTTTGCAGCCCCAACCAATGGGGATTTTCCATGTGTAAAATCATCATTGGCTAGAGGAAACACGTGTCGGCTCATCGTTGGGACAGATGTCATCCACTCACTGGACAGAAGGCGCCTATGATACGTCGACACATGGCATGGCTCAACAGTGGCCCATTCCTACGAAAAGGCCGGCCCATTTGACTTGGTCAAAAGCTGGCGGGCCGGCCCATGGAAAGCATGTTAACGACATGTTTGCATATAGCCCATTTACAGCCCACTAACCCAAGGCCCATTACGCCCTATCCGAATTAGGCCCAATAGCGTCATCTGGGCCATCCAATATGATTCCAGCCCGTTTTCACTTCTAGCCCATGTATAGCCCATGACGTCTTTCGGCCCACATGAGGCCCTTTGTAACTCTTGGCCCATTAGCGGCCCATGTTGAAACTGGCCCATAATGAACAATGTATTACTTTACACCCATTAACGGCCCATGGTGAAACTGGCCCGTAATGAACATTGTATCACTTTATACCCATTAACGGCCCGTTATTCCGTTGGGCCATTTCCAGCCCAAGTTAACTTTCGGCCTTCTGAGGGCCCATTTATTCTTGGGCTCATTTGCAGCATTCGGTTACTTACGGCTCGTTACTGTCATTTTCTGCTTGTGGGCCAAATTCAGCCTGTCGTTACAGTCGGCCCATTTGTGGACCGTTAGTCAGTTGGGCCATTTTCCTAGCATCACCAAATACGGCCTAATAACGGCCCGTTATGGTCAGCCCATAAAACGTATGATTTCCATTAAAGGCCCATCTGCGGCCCATTAAAGGCCCGTACAAGACCCATAAATGAGTCGGCGGCCCATGGATCCTACGAGACGTAGAAGGCCCATGGATCCTACGAGACATAGAAGGCCCATGGATCCGACGGCCCGTGAAGGGCCATGGTCAGGCGAGTTGGCCCCCGTTTGAACGATATAGCATATTCAAAGAATTATCATACTCAATACTATCACCTCTAAAAATCATACACTATACAACAAAGAGATCAAGGCATAGAAAGGTAGAATAACCCTACACTATACAATAAAGAAATTACAGCCGATTATACCTACTGGGCATTATGGTTCGGCACAGGTGATAATAAAGCATACACAAACAACAAATTACATACACTGGGCAAATACAACTCATACATCATGGACACGCATCAACTTAACTCCATTTGAACTATAATCTCTTCAGAAAATAGGATTGGCCGGATTTAGATAGCACAAATTTCAGTCTGAAAAATCTCCAATTCCTTCATGGTTACCTTAGTGTCTTGTTTCATTTTTTTGACTCCTGCATCTAATACCTGCATGTACAGTCTCAACTTGTTGATTATATGTTGACAATCATGTACACGTTGTCTCGCCACCTCTAGTTGATGCTCGAGAACATCAGCACATTCCAATTCCAATCCATAATCATTCGGTAACGGCCATGCCGCACTGCTCGCAGATCTTTGTGTTGATGTCACTTCATTCTGAAATGTTTCTGTAAGTACACATGGCTAGGGCAAAAAGATAGTTACAACAGTGATGTGAACAAGACACTATTTTGTACTACATGGCAAAACAGGACTAACAATAATGTTACACGTCACTTTCAAAAAAAATGTTACACGTCATGAAGCATAAGCAGGAGATATTTTAAAAATTATAAAAAAAGATAGTCTGTGCAGCCTGCATACAGAAATCCCTCTTAGCTCACCAGAGGAGCATGATGTTGGGGCCCAATCGAAAACACATATAAGTTACAAATTTAGACAGCATGTTGCGTATAAGTAAGCAAGCAGTTGGCCATTTTGTGCCTCAATTAAAGTCTTAGGGAGCATAATGAACAACAGAGGGTTTCATACAAACATACTACAGCAGGTAAAACTATGCAATCATTAGTGTAGTATAAACTAGATTGTGAGCCTCATGCAATAATAGTTGGTTAATAGACTTCAAAGCTCCATGCACACTTTGGCAGAGTAATTAAATGGTAAGGCCTTTAATTATGTCAACTAATAGTGATACAAGTACCGAACATCAGGCATGATTATTTGGGCATCTCATTAACTGAGGACAAATAAAGCAATTGAAAAGAGAAAATTAACTATGCCTAAAACGAACAAGGAATTGAACTGTTGAGCTGCATACGATGACTTACCTTAGCAGGTTGAAGAGGCTCAGCGCAGCTCCTACTTCTCTTGCAAGGCTCCTTCCTAACATTTTGTACTTGGAAATCCTCAATCTTATCTTCATTGCACCCCCTCTACAAGGTGACACAAACTAGTTACTCATCTCCTTGGAAGATAAATATGCATACTTTCCAGTATGTGAACACAAAAGAATGAGATTATAACAAAACAACACCACATAATGAAACATGCCGCATCTCTTGCACTTGCACACAATGAAATGAGCACTTACTATGTCTGCACTATGTAAAAACTAGGCATACCTTCGAACTGGATCTCCAGGTACTCTTGGAGAGCCTACTGTAGTGTACAGCCAAACCTTTATGTCACCTATGAGTTAGACAAGGCCCCACTACAGCATCCCTTAGTGTTTAAATCATTGGCAAGCTCTGTTAGAGTGTTAGGTCAAGAACAGCAAGTAATCAAAGCAAACAGTCCTAGTATGGCTGGCTGATGCAAACAAGCAATTGAACAGATGTGTGAGCAAATCTTACATATCAAGAAAAGAAGCAAAGAAGGAGGCTTAAAGACCATCACTTGACTGACCAGATTTAAGGGGAATTTAAACATCATGTGCAATGTATGAACTAACATAAACATTGCATATTCCAGATTCTACAATGGAATGCACATGTATTAGGTTATGCCATGTATGATGATGCCTAAATGTACAGATAGCAGGCAGGAGTGATTCATCATTGCACGCACAATTGAATTGCAGGTTAAGGGCCAGTTCAATTCCGCCTTTTCAGGGCATATTGTCAAAATAAGCCATAAAAGATGTTTAGAAGTCATTTTTGAGTTATGGGCTTGGGCTTAACTAATTTCGCTTTGGAGGGGGGGTGTTTCGTGTAGAACCTCACTAAAAATTGAAGGGAAGGGGAATAGTGAAATGACTCTGTTGTCTGCCTATATTACACCCAAAATGCAACTGCTGACACCCGTGTCACACCTGACCCTCAAGTAAAAACAAACACGCAAGCATTCATTACCCTGCCCGCTTGCATCTCCTCTCCCCTTCCCTCTACCTCGATCTCCTGCCTGCAGCACTAGGGTTCCTCCAGGGAGCCGTCGCCACTGGTCCCATCTGGCCTGGTCCTCGACGATGCTATGTCCATCTAGGCTACATGGCCGACGGGTAGGGGCAAATCTCCCTGGCTGCTCCTCCCTCTGGCGCCGCCCCTCATTCTCATGGTCTCCAGCAGCTGCTCCACTATGGTTCGTCCAACGCACTACTCCGGCGGGCGCTGCACAACTACGGCTGATGCCACACTGCGGCAGAAGGCACCTTATTCCCCCTCCCCTCCTCCCAGGCCATGGCCTTGAGGTGTTGTTGAAGGATGAGCTCATCCAACAAGGTGAGGATCTCCTTTGATTTTTTGCCAAATTTTCATTCTGATCCACTATACGATGAATTGCTATGAGCTGCTTCTGCTGCTGCTATATGATGCATTGCTATGAGCTGCTCCTGCTGCTGCTATATGATGAATTGCTATGAGCTGCTGTTGTTGTATGATGAGTTGATATGAGCTGCTGCTGCTGCTATATGATGAATTGCTATGAGCTGTTGCTGATATATGATGAGTTGCTACAAGCTACTCCTGCTGCTGCTATATGATGAATTGCTATGAGCTGCTCCTGCTGCTGCTATATGATGAATTGCTATGAGCTGCTCCTGCTGCTATATGATGAATTGCTATGAGCTGCTGCTGGTATATGATGAATTGCAGACTGCTGCTGCTGTATGATGAGTTGCTATGAGCTGCTGCTGCTATATGATGCTTTCAGGTGGTGCTACTATACGATAATAACCAGCCACTTGGACCATCGAATTTCAATAAATAATTGTTCTTCATTTAAATGTGGGTCATGCGTTCTTCGTTTAAATTAGGCAATGAGATCTCTATGGAAAACATTGACCAAAGTAGATGGTATCTTTGTATTTGCATTTTGAGCAAATAGTGATGGTCTGCTTTCCTATCATATTAATTACTGCATTGGGTTCAATTTGTGATGTTTGCAACTCAAATTAATTTCCATATGGGCAGCAAAATGAAAAAATATAATGCAATCTAGACTTTCCACTGATCATACCAAAGATAAGTTGAAAACACAATGAAAAGAACTGGTTGGTTTATTACAGGGAGCTTATATTCACAGGTGCTTATTTTCTTAGGATAACTCGTAATAATTGTCCCTAAGAAACTTGGCTAATAGAACTGGCATACAAATAACATGTCACGATGATTGCAATGGAGGAGGGACGTACCATAGCACACTGTATAGGCTCACTGCTGCCTCTCCTTTTTTTGCGATGTTCCATGAAATTGCCACATACATCTTGTACTTTTTCATTGTGTAACCCTATCTGCAAGTTGACACGGCTAATTTCAGACATCTCTACATGATACAACATTGCATATCCCTTGCACATATTTAAACCACCAATTAACGATTGTGCGCGAACCATAAACTAGCCATGACTCTGTATGCTGGACTAGCAGGCACTCTAAGGGAGCCTAATGTAGTGCACTAGAATTCCTACATGCCACCTACGATTTTGTGTAATGTACTGCCCCTGTTCCTAAATATATGTCTTTGTAGAGATTCCAGTATGGACCACATACATATGTATATAGATGCATTTTCGAGTGTAGATTCACCCATTTTGCTCCGTATGTAGCCTATAGTGGAATCTCTAGAAAGACTTATATTTAGGAACGGAGGTACGAGGTAGTATCATGTATGACATCTACATGTCTAATTTAGCAGCCAGTAGTAGAAATCATTGTCTGCACATAGGGATTACTGGTCGAAAATCCTAGCAAAGCACGCTGGCAGGCACAGAACAATACAAGAGAGAGAGACGCGCTTACAAGATCATAGCAATGCCTTAGTCCAGGATCTTGGTTGGCCAAGCTGTTAGATCCAGAAGAAACATCGTCCTTGTAGTTTTTGCCAGCTGCATAACAGGTAACAGCGACCGGTTAGTATATTTGAAGTACATCGGGCAGGTGATGCTGGACGGGTTTAAAGGTGACAAGTACCTAGGCCGTGGCGGGTGCTTTGCATCTCTCCAGACGGTGGGAATCAGGTTAGAAACGTAGAGGGTGATGATGCTGCGCGGGCTATCGGGGTCCGGTAAGGGGATCTAGAACCGTCGAGTAGGGTGTTTGTGAAGCGGCTCCGGTAGGGTGGACTACGGTGTGGGCGAAGCGGATCTATGGCCGTGGATGAGGGCGTAGGTGAACTTGCCCCGGTGGTTGGGTTAAGGACGGTGTCGACGACGCAGATCTGCGGCCATGGACGGGGCGTCAGAAGCTGCTCCGGTGGTTGGGTTAAGGATGGTGTCGACGATGCGGATCTGCGGCCGTGGACGGGGCGTCAGAAGCTGCTCCGGTGGTTGGGTTAAGGGTGGTGTCGATGATGCGGATCTGCGGACGTGGACGGGGCATCAGAAGCTGCTCCGGTAGGTTGGATGAGGGTGCGAGGAAGCGGATCTGAGGCCATGGACTTGTGAGTTGGCAAAGCGGCCCCGGTAGGGTTGAGAATGGTATAGGCGAAGCTACTCCAGCGGGGTTGACGAAGGTGTCGGCGAAGCGGCTCTGGTAGGGTTGAGGAAGGTGTCGGCGAAGAGGATCAGAGGCCGTCGACGGGGGCACCGGTGGGGCGGCTCCAGGGGGTGTGGACGAAGCGTCTCCAGTGGGGAGTACGAATGAGCCGCTGCAGATGCACGGCGGTTGGCGAGAGTACCGGCAAAGCAGATCCGGCGCCGTGGACAAGGCCGGCACTGAATGGGTTGTGGTACAGTGGTGGATGAGCAGTCTACTTGTTTCTAGGGGAGGTGGGAGGGGTAGATGCGGCCGGAGAAGCAGATCTGACGAGGTGGACGCCGCTGGCAGTGAATGGGCTATGGTACGCCGGTGGATGAGCAGTCTAGGGTTTCGAGAGAGGAGGGGAGAAAGGGCGATGAAGTACGGACGACGTGATGTAAGATGCTCTAGTGCTGTGGAGTTAGTCGTTTTTGCGGGAGGGGGAGAGGAAATGGGGGTGCCATGTAGTGGGGGAACCGAAAGTTACCAAAGCAGCCCCGACCTATCATGTAGATGAGGGCGGTATTGTAACTGTTGGTCTCCGTGCACCAAGGACAAAAGGGGGATTTCGCATGCTAAAGACTAAGGTGGCGGAAATTTTAGAAGGAGGCGGGAGATTTTGCCGTCCGCGGGATCATTCGTATCCAGTTTCAACTAATTTTGGACCGTGCTAGCGGGAAGGTCATGCTAGAGTGTGTACACGGGGCACACATCAACAGTTAATAACTGGTGTGAAGTCCACCCCAGAAAAAAAGACAATAACTCGGGATGATGCGCCGATAACTTGGACGTTCACACGGGCGCGTCCAATCGTACAGGTGTAGTGGTGCGTTCACAAAAAAGGGATCAAACGCTCAGCCTATGTATTTCTCATGTAAATAGATAATTTAGTGCCATTGGTTATTTACTTTAAACATAATGCATTGACGTGTTAGTGTAGAGGCGCACAAAAAGAAATGGATATTGTAGTCAGCTACTTAAAAGTGTTACCTCATATGATTACATAGCCTCCATTTCATAAATTGCGTACCCGTTGAATTCATATATGAATATTACATCTATTACTTCAAAATAGAAACTTAAATCATCCAAGACTAATGAATTTGAATGCAAGAGTAACAATGGTGCATGTACATGATAGCTACATTGGTTGTTTGAAGAAACATCACTGTAACTTTGGCATGCACAACTAAAAAGGTTTATTTAAATAGAAAAAAATGTGATATGTGAGTGTCCAATCTTTATAGCGTTGAATCGATATTGTACCTTTGGCCACGATACGAAGTAGATATTGACTTATGTTCAAGCGATGCACGTCCACGATCGCTAGATAGTGATACGTGAATGAATTGTGCAATCTCTCTCACGCGCATACATATCTCATTTCCCTGTGGGCATCGGAATCACATGCGCGCACTTCATGTATTTCTCTCCCTCCGTCGGGGTTAAATTTGTCTTTCTACCCCGTCCTACAAGTCTCTCTCATAGAAACACACACGCTCTCTATGTCTAACACGCCCACCCCTTTAATTCTGCCCACCCACAGCCACTAATGTCTCAAAGTATAATAATGTCTCTCACACATATGCTATCTACCTATCCCTTAATATAGCTAGATATGTGTCACACAAACTCCTTCTCCCTGCTAGCAAGATGCCCATGCGTTGCATGGAACATCAAGATGCATTTGTATGAGAAGTTTATCTTGTGGGAGAAAAGGATGAACGAGGGAATGCCTTATTTGCAAATGCGGAGAGGGGTGTGGGTATCTTTTTGCAGAATTGCCATAGTTTCCTTCCTGTCTGTCAGATATAAATCGGATGGCCTATATTGCAGGATGGCAGGAACACCGTCATCACCAACTCTTTTTTATAAGAGTAGAGATATGTGAGTGTCACTGCCC
>NC_041386.1:505263545-505295224 GCF_002162155.2 Triticum dicoccoides | reverse complement strand
AGAAGGGTGACAACTCAATCTGATCATAATCTGTCAATTGGTTTCTCTCTCAAACATTGTGTCTCAGTGCCTCGCTCGGTAGCCCCCTCGATATGTAGACTTCTCGCGCGCGCACAGCTGTAGTGACGATGACGCTGAACCCAGTGTGCCTTGTTTTTACCGGCCTCATGTGATAGTTTTCACCCTGTTTTCTGTTAATTAACAAGGCAACTTTTTATTTGTTACTAGTGAATCTGAAATCATTCGGGACAGACATAAAATATATCACTTCAACCCAATTATCGCAGCAACTATTTTAAAAGAAATAAGCTAGCTGCCTGTGCGTTGCACAGAACATCAAGATGCATTTGTATGAGTAGTTTATCTTGTGAGAGAAAAGGTTGAACGAGGGAAGGCCTTATTTGCGAACGTGGATAGACGTGTGGGTATATTTTTGCAAAATTGCCATAGTTCCTTTCCTATCCATTAGATATAAATCCGACGGCCTATATTGCAGGATGGCACACACACCATCATCACCAACTCTGTTTTCTACTCCCTCCGTCCGAAAATACTTGTCATCAAAATGGATAAAAAGAGATGTTGTCGGTGTTCTGGGAACGGGGGTCCCCAGACTTGCCTGCCTGTGGCCTGCAGCGTGGCTCAAAGGGGGCCCAGCACGGCCCATCTTCACCAACACAGACCCAAGACCCTCGCGAGGGGCCAAGCCTCGCGGGGCGGCCGACGTGGAGCTTCCTCAGGCATGGCCTCATCAGGCTGGCTCGCGAGGAGGCGGAGAGACCAAGGCGGGGTACCTCACGAGGTGCCCGTGACGCAAGCCATGACGACCAAAGGCGCCAGGCGGGTGCCAGCCCGCGCAGCATCGTCCTTTCCTCTTTGGTGCAAAGGGAGCAAGTGCAGCCATGGAGTACCGAGGCATCAGGCAAAGGTTTCCATTTCGGTGCAACAAGACCAAGACCAGGAGGACTGCAAGATGGAGGTCATTGTGGAGCCCAAGACGGCGTCACCACCAGAGCTTTGTGCAGGTGAAGACTACTTTTGTTAGGATAGCTGGTACTAGCTGTCCCCCTTCAAATTAGCCCGCCATTGTTGGCTCCCTTCCCGCTCGATATTCGGGAAGAGGACCAGGGCCTCTATAAATAGGACCAACCACCCACAGAACAAGAGAAGAGGGGGACGAGGGAAGAGAAAAAGGACGAGAGAAGGAAAAGAGAGGGAGAGAGAGAAGGGTGACTGAACTCCTCCCAGCAGTTCATCACCCCAACCAACAGCAGACCCTCGCGAGGCTGTTCTTCCTTGTATTGTTCATCATCATCAGCCCAAGAGGCAATCCACCACACCACACACTGGAGTAGGGTATTACACCACAACGGTGGCCCGAACCAGTATAAACCCTGTGTCATTCGTGTTGTTCTTTCCATTGCTTAGATCTTAGCGAGGCAGAGGGGTGCAGGTAGGTAGGAGGCGAAATCTCCGCGCGCACCCCAGTGTTCGAACCTCAAGGGTATGCCGGAACTCGAAATCCGACATTTGGCGCGCCAGGTAGGGGTGCGCCGGAATTCGTCTTCCACCGCCCCGTTCTCCTCCGACCATCGCGCCCATGTCTGACACTCGTCGGGCCCGCGCCGTGCGTCGGGCCCCTCTCGCTTCCCGCGTTGCCCAGACGGCTCCTGTCGGCGGGCGTCCTCGTCGTTCCCCGTCACCTGCCGTCAACGCCGCCACCGGCTCGGCAGGGGACGAGCAGCAAGCATCGTCTCAGCATCCGTCCGTGCTGCAAGACGGTCGCACCGCTACTCCCTCGCTCACCCCAGCTGGTTCTTCATCCCGCGCGCTCCGCGCACCCATGGAGGCTCGAGCTGCGCTCATCGCGGCAAACGAGCTCCTGCGCTACCGTCCCGTCGATGACGTCTATGAAGAATGGCTCGACCGCGTCGCCGAGCTCTTCCGCGCCGCAGGGGGCTCTCCTGCGCCGTCCACTCCGCTGCACCGCACCCCGCCCCGCGCAGGCGACGAAGCTCCGGCGGTGCCCCGGCCGCCTCCTCCACAATAAGGCACCATGGCTCCAAGGCGCATGGCCCCTGGGCGGAACCCGCTCCATCAGGTGCCAACACGGCAAGAGCAGAGCTGCCAAGAAGTCCCTCGCCCGCAAGAAGCTGCCCGGGCGCTCCCTGCTCCAGCACGTCGCGACCATGCGCCTGCTCCCGCATGTCAAGACCCAGCTGCAGCGCGTGGGGACATGCAAGACCAAGCTCACCGTCACCCAGGGCCTCCCGTGGCCACAACTGGCTACCGTGCCTTCACCATCGAGCTACACAGTGTCGCGTGGCCCTACAAGTTCAAGCCGGACCTGCCTCCTCGTTACGACGGCACGGTTGACCCTGCGGAGTTGCTCCAGCTCTACGAGCTGGGCATTGAAGCTGCCAACGGAGACGAGAAGGTCATGGCGAACTGGTTTCCCATGGAGCTCAAGGACGGGGCCCGCACCTGGCTCCTGAACCTGGCTCCAGGCACGACCTCCTCCTGGGACGAGATGCGCACCCGCTTCATCGCCAACTTCCAAGGTACTCGCGACCGGCCACCCGCCGTGAGCGACATGCGCTGCATCAAGCAACAACCCGGGGAGACTCTGCAGAAGTACATCCAGCGCTTCAACAACGCATGCCTCAAGATTCCCAAGGTGACTGAGGAGGCCATCATCTCAGCCTTCTCCGACGGCGTGCACGATGTCAAGATGAAGGAGGAGCTGGCGATGCATGAAGACCTGTGCACTTCCTTGGAGTTGTTCAACTTGGCGACCAAGTGTGCCAGGGCTGAGGAAGGGTGTCTCTCCCTCCTCGAGCTGCCTGCTGCAGACCCAGAAGAGAAGAAGCCCAAGGCCAAGGACGTGAAGCGCAAGGGGGCTGCCGTGCTCGCGGCAGAACCAGACACCAAGCGGGGAAGAGATCAGCCCGAACCTTCCAAGGGCAGCCGGTACTGTGTGTACCACGACCTCCACACCCACAACACCAACGAATGTCAAGAGCTCCGAGCCGTGCGAGAAGGAAGGATCGGTCGTCGCCCCGACCATGGTGACCGGGGCTACGGTCGAGGAGGAGGAAGGAACGCAGGACGCTGGGAAGACCGTGGCCCGCGCCAAGGGTGGCGCGATCAACCTCGTGAGGATCACTAGCAAGACCCGCCTCGTGAGGGAGACTGGAGGGATCAGCCTCGCGAGGATCGCCAGCATGGCAACGCAGGCCTCCCTCCCCTACCGCCGCAGCCAAGGAGAAACGAGGACCACCACCAAGACAAGGGGGCTGGGGGCTTCCAGGAGCCGCGCGCGATCGCTTGCATCCTAGGCGGGGCTCAGGCCCCAGCCTCTCAACGCATCTTCAAGCAGTTCACCCGCGAAGTGAATGCAGTCCTCCTCAGGCTTGAAGCCACGCGCCCTCTTAGGTGGTCGGCATGCGCCATCACGTTCAGCTCAGCAGATCAGCTCAAGTGTGCGGCTACAGCCGGAGTCCTCCCGATGCTTTGTTCCCCAATCATCAGCAACCTGGTGGTCACCAGGACCCTCATCAATAGCGGGGGAGGGCTCAACGTCCTGTCCGTGGAAACATTCAACAATCTCCAAGTGCCATATAGCCAGCTTCAGCCAACCAAGCCCTTCTCCGGAATCACCGACGGCTCCACGGTCCCGATTGGGTAGGTCCACCTCCCTGTCACCTTCGGGACACGTGACAACTACCACACCGAGCTCATCGACTTAAACGTCGCTCACATTCGCCTGCCGTACAACGCCATCCTTGGGTACCCGACGCTGGCCAAGTTCATGGCCGTAACTCACCACGGCTACAATGTCCTCAAGATGCCAGGAAGTGGCGGAGTCATCATGGTGCCCTGTGAAGAGAAGGACGCAGTGTGTTCCCTGGAACGAGCCTTTCAGGCCGCGTCACTGGAAGACCCGGATCGCGGAAGCAGGAGGCTTCCCGAGACCACCCCCAAGAAGAAGAAGACATTGTCCGGCCCGGTCCCTCAGGAGGCAGGCCCCTCTGGGCCCGTGCCTGCCCAGGGGGAACCTCCTTCCGTCGCATAGGAAAGCGCGCCCGGTGCCCTCCTCAGGCAGGGCTCGGGGGCTCTCCCCTGGAGGGCCACCGACCTGGCTAGGGTCACGAGGGAGGCGTTTGGGCACCACATGGAGGCGTGCTTTGAAGCACGTTTCCCTCAAGAAGGAGTAAGGCAAGGAGAGCCGGACCCACAGGAGTTCGTCAGCAAGGCCATTTAGGAGCTACAGGAGTCAAGGGTCATGAAAGGCGGCCGCCGTCTACCAGCAGTGGCTCCCCATCCAGGTGAGGATGGTGGGCTGTGCGTCTGCATCAACATACCAGGGCTCAACCGAGTCGCCTCTTTGGAGCGCCTCTGGCCCTCACGAGTGGGGCGCTGCGGAGGTCCACCCCACAGCTGCGTTCGCATGCCTTACGGCTTGCCGAACGCGGCTGTCACGTACCAGCGCCTCATGAGGGGCATCATGGAGGCACAAGAGGCCAGGCATTCCGCAGCCCTGGCGGCTATGGAGATGGCCTGCAGGGAGCCACCAGCGCCTCTGGAGCCTCCTGAGGCCCCTGGGCTTGGGGCTCGTGAGGATCGGCTTCCGCAGCCCACCGAGTCTCCTACACCAACACCCCTTCGTCCTCAACGTCATCAAGTGACATCTTTCAAGTTTCACTTCCAGCTGGGAGCGCCCCCCCAGGGCTGCATTATTCCCAGGCCGCGTGGGTCTGTCCCTGCGGCATGTATCCCTATTATTTCATGTTGTTAGCTTACCTTGTTGGGGGCGCCCCTCGGGCTGCACGATCCCCAAGTCGCTCGGGCCAGACCCATCGGTGTGAATCTCATTTGCAGTTATTTCCGGTTATGCGTCATACCCACCATGCTTTATTATTTGATGCCGGCCCACGACACCTCTTCTTCTCCATGCCGACCGCTTGAACGTTAAAGGGGGGTACCTGAGCATCGCGACTCAGGGCTCTTACTAGCTCTCCAGCCCTCACCCTCTGGCCTTGTCCACGGCACCGCGACATGGCATACCAGCGACGGCTGAGACCAGCTCGAGGGCCAGGACCCAAGGACGTAGAGTGCCGGCATCTAACCAAATTTGCAGGGACACATCACAAGATAAGGCCCAGTGCCAGGCGCAACCCGCCTAGAGGTAGGGCCCCGTGAGTCCCGCGCTGGCCCACGGGTGCCCCGATACACCTCGCCAGGCCCTACCGTGCCAGTCATGTGTCAGGGCGGGGATGTACATGCCCCGGGGGCTCCTCCCGGAGGGGGCCCCCCTCCCACGTACCAGTGGAATCACCATGCTCCGCGCTGGCTAACGACACTACCGAGGAGCGGCTATGCCCGTACACATACGGAAGCGCTATGCTCCATGCTGGTGATAAACAACTAAGGGTGGCCCCCGGGCCGCATCAACCTCAGGGAGCCCAGAGCTCAGTGTCTAGCCTCATCGTAACGCCTCCCCTTGGGAGTGCCACGCGAGGGGGCTGGGCACGGGGGTTGCGCCTGGGTCACGCCCAGACGCACGCCGCCCAGCCAGGCCCCCCCGGGCCTGGTTCGTCGCGCGTCTCTCCCCGAGCGGAGCCAAGGTACGAAGGCCGTTTGAGCATCAATGGGGACTCCTGAGCATCGCAACTCAGGAGCCTAACTGGTCACGTAGCCCCTCACTCCTTAGTTCTGAAAGGCTAACGCTGGGTGAGGTATGCGCGCGGCTGGGCTCTGTAGATGTAGAACGGTAGATCCACCCACATCACACCTCCCTACTTGCTGTTCGTGTGCCAAGGGGGACTCCTGAGCATCGCGACTCAGGAGCCTAACTTGTCACGTAGCCCCTCACTCCTTGGCCCCGTCCTGGTTTCCGGTCAGGACTAACGCTGGGTGAGGTATGCGCGGGGCCGGGCTCTGCCGGCGTAGAACATAAGCAAGTAGGAAGGAAAAGTGCAAATTTCAAGGAATTCAAAAGCAAATATTACAGTCCACACTGTTATCTCAATGCCAAACGCAAGTTTAAACGCCTCCCCGAGGCATGATACATGTGCAGGAATTAAAGGCAGGACAAGAGCCACAACGGAGTCACTTGTCGGCGCTGGAGCATCGCGGAGTGGGTGCGCCTCATGGAGCAGTGGGGTCGGCAGCGCCTTCCTTCAGCTTGGTGTTGAAGGCCCGAAACTTCCCCAGCAGAGCCTCCGCACGACCCTTCACGGCCTTGGCAGCGGCAGCGGCACACTCGCCGCTTACTGGCTCCAACAGGCCGTCGAGGTCGACGTCAGGATTGCGAAGGTAGATGTGGGTGAGCACCCGCGTCAGTGCTGCAGAAGACAGGACACGCGCCTCGGCTTCCGCCGTGGGGCCAAGGCCAAGGGTGACATCTTCAAGAGCACGAACCAGGAAGGGAAGCAGCTTGGCGGGGCCGTCCTCGGCGCCAGCCAGCGGGCTCTCCAGGCCGCTGTCATAAAGCGTCCTCAGCGAGGAGCGAGCCTTCGCCTCCATCTCCGTGAAGGCCACGCGGTCCTCGGGAAGAACCAGGGCCTTGTCGTCCAGCTCGGCCTTCCTCGCCCCCAACTCTCGCTCCAGCGCGCCTAGGCAGTCGCGGCGCTTCCTGAGCTTGACCTCCCTCTCCTTGATGGCCGACTCGCGAGCCTTCACACCTTCTTCCTGCTCTTGGCGAAGGCGGACCTCTTTCACGAGCTGGTCCCGCAGGCCCTGCAGCTCGTCCTCCAGCGCCTTGCAGCGACCACGGACGTCGACCACCTCCCCCAGGGCTGCGTCACGAGCAGCCTTCGCCTCAAGGACGGCCTGCTTCTCCTCATCGCAAGCCATCGAGGCCTGGACCAACGCCGCCCGAATCGAAGCGTCGGAGCGAACCCATCCGGAAGCCAGCTTCAAGCGCCCGGCCACCAAGCGAGGGTCGGCGCCAAGAAGATCTTGTCGCAGTCGGTCCAGCTCAGCGACAGCACGATCCAGAACGGTAGAAGGAGTTAGAGAGACAGCAGTAGGTGGAGTAGGAGGAGAAGGCGGCTGCGCGGCCACAACATCCTGAGGCGGAGTCTGCTGCGCCCCAATGGCTGTAGTGGCGGCGGCAGGCAAGGACACCTCGGGAGTCACTTGGGCCGTGGGGGCTGAGCTCGCTGCAGCCGGCTCAGCCAGGCCTCGCGAGGACGACCGGGCAGGAGAAGCCCGTGCGTCGCGGTCACCCTCCTTCACGAGCAGAGGCGCTGCCATGGATGGAACCTCAGGAGCTCCCTTCGACTTCTTTGCTGCGGGCGCCAACCTGTCCAAGAGATGCGGACGTCAAGCCTCAGAAGCAGAATAAGAAATAAAGACAAGAATCAAATGCTTACGGGTCATCGCCAGTGAGCTCGAGCGGCCTCTGGCCAAATTTGAAGCCTGAAAGCCGGCTGGAAGGGTCAAGCTCGGGAAGCTTGGAAGCGGAAGGTGTGGTCCGCCTCGGGGCCGGGGCAGACCCGCGGGAGATCAGCCCGGTCCTGTCCTTCTCCGGGATCGGGGGCAAGCTCCCGCCGTCCTGCTCGTCGTCATCCTCGTCGTCATCGCTCGGAGAGAGGCGGAGAACGCGGGACCTGCACCGGGGGAGGGGAGCTCTCGACTCTCCGTTAGTTGCCTCGGAGTCAGGCCCTCTTTCCCGCTCCCCTCCTTCCTCCTCTTCGCTAGAGTCGTCAGAGGGCACGTCCACCGGTTCCTCGGGAGTTTCCATGGGCACGATCCCATCCCCATTGAAGACGGGCATGGACTCCACTACCTGCTCCCAGTCGTCACGGAGGAACAAGGGCGTAGGAGCACCCTCCAACGCCACATCGCCCCCGACTAGAGATTGGAGGACCGCAGGCAGATCTCCGTCGGCCAAGGCCGCGGGGCTCGGATGGGGCCTCCACATCGGGAGTGAGTACAGCCGAAGCGGAGCCAGCTGGTCCTCCAGGAATTCCCTCAGCAGCGACGCGCCGGTCAGCTTCGCTGCCGCCATGTTGGCCGGCCTCAGATCCGCATCCATCTTCTCCAACACCAGCTTCGTGCGGGGGTCCGCGAGCTCCGCTCGACCCCAATCGCTAGAGCTCGTGAGCTGCTCCATGGGAAAGATCAGCCGAGGGTGAATGCGCCCAGCATCCGCCAGGACCCACTTGCTCCTGAAGCCCTCAATCCTTTTCCCGGGGTTCGAGATGGCAATGGCGCTGCCGTATGCGATGAAGCTCCCGCACGCGGAAGCAGGACCGCGAGAGGTCCAGAGGTAGAAGTAGTGGTGCAGCAAGGCCACTGAGGGCTGCACCCCTACGTGAGCCTCGCAGTAATAGGCGAAGATTGCCAGGAGAAGGACGGAGTTGGGGTGGAGATGCAGAGCATGTAGCTTGTAATCGCGGAGGACGGAGAAGAAGAACTCGGAGAAGGGAGGCACCAGGCCAGCAGCAATGGCACTTACGAAGAACAGATAGAAGGTGCTCCCTTGACCCTCAGGGGTGGCGGAGCCGGCCTTGAACACCTTCGCCCCATCGATGCCCCGCGCCGCCGCCATCCGGCGAAACCGGGCAAGGCTCGCCTTCGACACGTTTGGCGAGTCCAGGGCAGATGAGTACCAAGCTACGGCCGGGGGCTGATGAGGTGCCATGGCTTCCTAGGTCACGCGGTCGGAGTAGATCTGGAAACTTTGGAGGAAGGAAGGAGAGGCGCAAGAAAGGGGATCTGAGCAGCAACCGGAGAAAGCAAAAAGCAAAGCCTAGGCAGATGCCACTCCTTTATCAACTCGCACGGTTGCTAAGGCGCTCACGTCCAATCAACCGCCACGCGACGCCTAAGGCCGCAGGCTGTTAGGGCCCGCGGCGCTTCGCTCTTGCCCTTCCGCCTCCCTGCACGGCCAAGTCCGGGCGCGCCTTGGGCCCCGGGGCTACTGTCGGCGTTCTGGGAACAGGGGTCCCCAGACTTGCCTGCCTGCGGCAAGCGGCATGGCTCAAAGGGAGGGCCCAACACGGCCCATCTTCACCAACACAGACCCAATACCCTCGCGAGGGGCCAAGCATCGCGGGGCGGTCGACGCGGAGCTTCCTCAGGCACGGCCTCATTAGGCTGGCTCGCGAGGAGGCGGAGAGATCAAGGCGGGGTACCTCACGAGGTGCCTGTGATGCAAGCCATGACGACCAAAGGCGCCAGGCGGGTGCCAGCCCGCGCAGCGTCCTCCTTTCCTCTTTGGTGCAAAGGGAGCAAGCGCAGCCGCGGAGTACCGAGGCATCAGGCAAAGGTTGCCATTTCGGTGCAACAAGACCAAGACCAGGGGGACTGCAAGACGGAGGTCATTGTGGAGCCCAAGACGGCGTCACCACCAGAGCTTTGTGCAGGCGAAGACTACTTTTGTTGGGATAGCTGGTACTAGCTGTGCCCCTTCAAATTAGCCCGCCATTGTTGGCTCCCTTCCCGCTCGATATTTGGGAAGAGGACCAGGGCCTCTATAAATAGGACCAACCACCCACAGAACAAGAGAAGAGGGGGACGAGGGAAGAGAAAAAGGACGAGAGAAGGAAAAGAGAGGGAGAGAGAGAAGGGTGACTGAACTCCTCCCAGCAGTTCATCGCCCCAGCCAAGAGCAGACCCTTGCGAGGCTGTTCTTCCTTGTATTGTTCATCATCATCAGCCCAAGAGGCAATCCACCACACCACACACTGGAGTAGGGTATTACACCACAACGGTGGCCCGAACCAGTATAAACCCTGTGTCATTCGTGTTGTTCTTTCCATTGCTTAGATCTTAGCGAGGCGAAGGGGTGCAGGTAGGTAGGAGGCAAAATCTCCGCGCGCACCCCAGTGTTCGAACCTCAAGGGTCTGCCGAAACCCGAAATCCGACAGATGTAGCTAAAACTAAAATACGTCTAGATACATTTCCTTTTATCCATTTTGATGACAACTATTTCCGGATGGAGGGAGTATTTGTGTTTTTAGAGATTTCAACAAGTGACTATGACCGGACCTTACCAACATACTCAAAAAAGTAGTCCATAATTTTGATGTTACCCTCTTTTCTTGGCGGTGCAGTGCCATCTGGATACCTCATAAATAAATAAAGTACTACATGATACTAATATATGATACATGGCGCAGGAGTACTAAGTATTATTAATACAGTTTTGCTAGAACTCATCTGATGAGATATAATTTGGTCTCATTCATCTTTTATAGCCATTGGATGTGATGCTATATAAGATGCGTGTGTGCTGACGTGGGTTGTATTTGTTCTTGTGCAACGAACTGACCACTGCATGTCATGTTTGATAGTATCAAGTCATTAAAAGCATACACGCCCCACATCTCATCTTTGTTGATTCCTCTATTTATGTCAAAAAAATAAGAAACAACGTGAGAGTTAATGCACCACGCCTATGTGTTTACTATTTGGTTTTCGTAAGATGACTTAATACTCACCTAGACAGAGGGAGTATTTGATTTGACAGCGAGCGGTGCAGTTCCCGATACGGCTGTAATGCAGACGAGGGAGGGAGTAGCGGTTCCCGATATGTTGAACGGCCAATGCATCCACCTTCAATTAATGCATGAGGGAAGTAATGGGCGGAGGTCCGGGAAAAGAGGTTGCACGATGTGAATGCAACGCAGTTTTCCCTCATTGCCCTTATATAAAGGCGCCCCTCCATTCCAATGCATCTACCACATCGTACGCACATAAGCATTTGCCTAAGCACCTACACTAAGCGCAAAAGAGCTCACTCCAGACCCATGGCGGCGATGCTCGTGAGCGGCCAGCGGCTGCGCTAGATGGTCCACGACGCTGGCCTGCGGCATGGCGCCGAGGATCGTCTCCAGTCGGTGTTGGAGACCGGCTGGTGGATGGCCGCCTTCGACGCCAACTACGACTCTCAGTTGAACCAGATGATCGTTGCCACCAGCAACAAGTTCACCGTCCTCAAGAAGCTCGCGGACGACATCGCCGTACTCCTCCGGCCCGCGCGCCCGGGCTCCTCATTGCCTGCCACCCTAATCGGCCTCCATGGCCAGAACCTCTTTCAAGCACTGGTGGTCCTGCGACTGCCCGCCGGCGCCATGAAGAATGTCCACTTGGAGGTCATGCTCGCTGCGAGGCGCCTCGCCCTGCAAGAATTCGTCGACCTACACATCCACATGTACGAGGAAATCGTGTACACAGGTATCTACAAGGCTAGTGAGGACACTACGATGTTGGCCTTCCTCAACCGGCTGGAAGCCTTGGATGCCTTTGCTGAGAAGAACCTCGACCTCGCCACAAAAGCCGCCGCTCCTTAGCCGCCGGTCGGTGGCCCGGCGCACTAAGTTGAGGAGGAGGAGGTCGTACGTTCGTGGATCCATCTTTCTTCTTGCCTTCTGTAACCACCACTGCGATTGCATCATCGTGGCCTTAATTCTTATTGCGTTGTTGCATTCTTGTTCCAGTCAATACTGTCAGATTTCGGGTTCTGGCAGACCCTTGAGGTTTGAACACTGGGGTGCGCGCGGAGATTTCGCCTCCTACCTACCTGCACCCCTCCGCCTCGCTAAGATCTAAGCAATGGAAAGAACAACACAAATGACACAGGGTTCGGGCCACCGTTGTGGTGTAATAACCTACTTTAGTGTGTGGTGTGGTGGATTGCCTCTTGGGCTGATGATGAGGAACAATACAAGGAAGAACAGCCTCGCGAGGGTCTGCTCTTGGCTGGGGTGATGAACTGCTGGGAGGAGCTCAGTCACCCTTCTCTCTCTCTTTCCTTTCCTCGTCTCTCTGCTAGGGTTCTACCAGATCTCTTCCCGTTGTCCCCCTGACTACTTGCTTGCTTGCTTGCTTGATTTCTCTCTCTCTCTCTCTGTCCCCTTTCTGTGGGTGGCTGATCCTATTTATAGAGGCCCTGGCCCTCTTCCCAAATATCGAGCGGGAAGGGAGCCAACAATGGCGGGCTAATTTGAAGGGGGACAACTAGTACCAGCTATCCTGACAAAAGTAGTCTTCGCCTGCACAAAGCTCTGGTGGTGACGCCGTCTTGGGCTCCACAATGACCTCCATCTTGCAGTCCTCCTGGTCTTGGTCTTGTTGCACCGAAATGGCAACCTTTGCCTGATGCCTCGGTACTCCGCGGCTGCGCTTGCTCCCTTTGCACCAAAGAGGAAAGGAGGACGCTGCGCGGGCTGGCACCCGCCTGGCGCCTTCGGTCGTCATGGCTTGCGTCACGGGCACCTCGTGAGGTACCCCGCCTTGATCTCTCCGCCTCCTCGCGAGCCAGCCTGATGAGGCCGTGCCTGAGGAAGCTCCCCGTCGTCCGCCCCGCGAGGCTTGGCCCCTCGCGAGGGTCTTGGGTCTGTGTTGGCAAAGATGGGCCATGCTGGGCCCCCCTTTGAGCCACGCCGCAGGCCGCAGGCAGGCAAGTCTGGGGACCCCCGTTCCCAGAATGCCGACAGTAGCCCCCGGGCCCAAGGCGCGCCCGGACTTGGTCATGCAGGGAGGCGGAAGGGCAAGAGCGAAGCGCCATGGGCCCTAACAGCCTGCGGCCTTGGGCGCCGCGTGGCGGTTGATTGGACGTGGGCGTCTCCACTCCCCCACGGCGGCTCGGCAATTGCATGGATTGGACAAGTCCCTGCATGCAAAGCGGGTCATGATTACCTGCGATCGTGGAGGTCGACGGTTGGCCTTCACGGGCTATAAGTACGGAACGGCATGCACCCTTCCAGTTCATCCCCCCTTGCTTCTCCTTCTTCCCGGTCCTTGCTCCGTCTTGCTGTGATGGCTCTGATCCGCCGGTCCTCGACGGCAGATAAGGGAAAGGCTCCCCGAGAAGAACCTGACCTGCTCCCGCCGAAGAAATGGCTCGTCCCCCGTGGCCTGGACGAGGGGGCCCATCAGGTGGTGCCGAGGCCCTTGTGCGAGCAGGCACCGCCTGGGTTCCCGCTTCCCTTGTATGCCCACATCGAGGGCCCTGAAGGAGCTGATACTGATCGCCACGAGCGGCGCCGCCGTTGGCGCCGACGGGTCACGAAGGTGTGGGTCGTCCCCCCTGGGGTCCACACCGAGGGCTCCTCCCGAGAGCTCGTGCTCCGCGTCGCCATGCCCCCTCAATCTTGGATTCACCTTCCTCCATTCTTCACCTCCATCGTCTTGCAGGGGGAGCCCTTGGAGCTTTGGCTGTAGCACGCCGGCTGCAGCACCCTCGCGACCGAGGCAGAGGCCGCGGTCATTGCCCCGGGCGAGGTCTTCATGACTCGAGGCTGGAGCGAAATCGCCCGGGTCTGCAGGACAAGAGGCGCCTTCGCGATCCACTTGGAGTACGATGGTGCTTAGGTGATGTTCTTCAAGGTCTTCGATGCGGATGGGCGCCGACTGGAGTGCTGCCCCGGGAGAGGTGGCTGGGACCCTACTGCGGCGAGGACTAGGCCCGCCGAACGCTCCCTTGGCGGCTCCTCAGGCGGTGGTGGCGTCGGAGGTTCCAGCGACTCCGGCGAGCTCTTCGTGACTCCGGAGACGAGCGACGACAGCTACGAGCCCCCGAGCCAGCGCCGCTCCGCCGCTCCTGGAGCAGGGTGGGCTCGTCAGGCCGCCGCCGACTCTGATCTGGATGGGGTTGGCGCCGGTGCTTGATGGCCCACTGGTGATGATGGCATCTTCTGCAGTGGCGCGTGTAGTTAGCGTCCCTTTTAGGATCTGTTCCCTGTGAGGAATCAAAGACGTGCCCCGTGGGGGCTTGTAAGGCGCCTGTGATCCTGTTTGTTAATATGACCCTTGTCGTAAAACTGTGCAAGTTGCTCATTCCATCTTAGCTCTGTTCTCCCTTTCGAACCTCGCGAGGGCTTGGTTCTCTACGCCGACAGGTCCCAGTCCCAAGGCGGCATCAGCCGTCACTGGTATGCCAGGTCGCGATGCCGTGGTCAAGGCCAGGAGGTGAGCGACCCGGGGTCCGGTAAGAGCCCCTGAGTCGCGATGCTCAGGAGGTCCCCTTTGGCGCTCAAGCAGCCGTCCTTCGGTGAGAAAGGAGAGCAGCGTCGCTAACACGGGATTGCATTAGGTGCGGGGATGGTGCCACGGTAGCTGGTGCTTCCGGATGGTGACTTATCTCGAGAATCAGGGACTGGTCCCTGGTTTGTCGCCGGGTCCGTGCATTGGCAGGTGTGAGATCGCTTGGTGAGGTCCTCGCGTGTCCCTCCCCTCTCGCCTTTGCTCCCCTTTCTGCTCTACGTCCTTAGGTCCCGGCCCTCGAGCGAGTCTCAGCCGTCGCTGGTATGCCAGGTCGCGATGCCGTGGACAAGGCCAGAGGGTGAGGGCTGGAGAGCCAGTAGGAGCCCGGAGCCGCGATGCTCAGGCACCCCCCCCCCTTTAACGTGCAAGCGGTTCGCGTGGATGAGAGTGAAGGAGGCACCGCAAGGGCCTCGCCTGAAGCAGCTCCTTCAGGAGATCCTGTAGACCCATCATAGAAAAAACGAGGGGTTGCCATGACAATTGACAGTCAGCCGTTGGTTGCTTCCGAGCGGTGATGAGGCACTGAACGCTTGGCGAGGTGGCGCCATGCGGGGCTACCGCGGGCAGAGCTCAGCCATTCAGGTTTGTCGGTGTTGCAGGGACGGACCCATGCGCAAGCGTCGTGCCGTTTGGGAGCAGTTCTGTCAGTTGGCGTCAGTTGAGCGAGCAACTAGGTCAAACACATTAGCCGCGAAGGAGTGGATTCATTCAAATAGATGCTGGGAAGGCGGACATCACTGGGTCTGGCCCGAGCGACTTGGGGATCGTGCAGCCCGAGGGGCGCCCCCAACAAGGTAAGCTAACAACATGAAATAAGCGGGATACATGCCGCAGGGACGGACCCACGCAGCCTGGGAATAATGCAGCCCTGGGGGGGCGCTCCTAGCTGGAAGTGAAACTTGAAAGATGTCACCTGATGATGTTGAGGACGAAGGGGTGTTGGTGTAGCAGACTCGGTGGGCTGCGGAAGCCGATCCTCACGAGCCCCCAGGCCCAGGGGCCTCAGGAGGCTCCGGAGGCGCTGGTGGCTCCCTGCAGGCCATCTCCATCTCCGCCAGGGCTGCGAAACGCCTGGCCTCCTGTGCCTCCATGATGCCCCTCATGAGGCGCTGGTACGTGACAGCCGCGTTCGGCAGGCCGTAAGGCATGTGGACGCAGCTGTGGGGTGGACCTCCGCAGCGCCCCACTCGCGAGGGCCAGAGGTGCTCCAGAGAGGCGACTCGGTTGAGCCCTGGTATGTCGATGTAGACACGCAGCCCACCATCCTCGCCTGGAATGGGAGCTACTGCTGGTAGACGGCGGCCGCCTTTCATGACCCTTGACTCCTGTAGCTCCTGAATGGCCTTGCTGATGAACTCCTGTGGGTCTGGCCGTCCTTGCCTTACTCCTTCTTGAGGGAAACGTGCTTCGAAACACGCCTCCATGTGGTGCCCAAGCGCCTCCCTCATGACCCTAGCCAGGTCGGTGGCCCTCCAGGGGAGAGCCCTCAAGCCCTGCCTAAGGAGGGCGCTGGGTGCGCTTTCCTATGCGATGGAAGGAGGTTCCCCCTGGGCAGGCACGGGCCCAGAGGGGCCTGCCTACCAAGGGGCGGGCTGGACAATGTCTTCTTCTTCTTGGGGGCGGTCTCGGGAAGCCTCCTGCTTCCGCGATCCGGGTCTTCCAGTGACGCGGCCTGAAAGGCTCGTTCCAGGGAACACATCGCGTCCTTCTCTTCACAGGGCACCGTGATGACTCCGCCACTTCCTGGCATCTTGAGGACGTTGTAGCCGTGGTGAGTTACGGCCATGAACTTGGCCAGCGCCGGGTACCCAAGGATGGCGTTGTATGGTAGGCGAATGTGAGCGACGTCGAAGTCGATGTGCTCGGTGCGGTAGTTGTCGCGTGCCCCGAAGGTGACAGGGAGGCGGACCTGCCCAACCGGGGTCGTGGAGCCGTCGGTGATTCCGGAGAAGGGCTTGGTTGGCTGAAGCTGGCTGTAGGGCACTTGGAGATTGTTGAATGTTTCCACGGACAGGACGTTGAGCCCTGCCCCGCCATCGATGAGCATCTTGGTGACAACCACGTTGCTGATGATTGGGGAACAAAGCATCGGGAGGACTCCGGCTGTAGCCGCACACTTGAGCTGATCTGCTGAGCTGAACGTGATGGCGCACGCCGACCACCTGAGAGGGCGCGTGGCTTCAAGCCTGGGAGGACTGCATTCACTTCACGGGCGAAGTGCTTGAAGATGCGTTGAGAGGCTGGGACCTGAGCCCTGCCCAGGATGCAGGCAATCGCGTGCGGCTCCTGGAAGCCCCCAGCCCCCTCGTCTTGGTGGCGGTCCTCGTTTCTCCTTGGCTGCGGCGGCAGCGAAGGGAGGCATGCGTTTCCATGCGGGCGATCCTCGCAAGGCTGATCCCTCCAGTCTCCCTTGCGAGGTGGGTCTTTCCAGCGGCCCTCGCGAGGTTGATCGCGCCACCCTTGGCGCGGGCCACGGTCTTCCCAGCGTCCTGCATTCCTTCCTCCTCCTTAACCGTAGCCCCGGTCACCGCGGTCGGGGCGACGGCCGATCCTTCCTTCTCGCACGGCTCGGAGCTCCTGACATTCGTTGGTGTTGTGGGTGTGGAGGTCGTGGTACACACAGTACCGGCTGCCCTTGGAAGGTTCGGGCTGATCTCTTCCCCGCTTGGTGTATGGTTCTGCCGCGAGCACGGAAGCCCCCATGCGCTTAACTTCCTTGGCCTTGGGCTTCTTCTCTTCTGGGTTTGCGGCAGGCAGCTCGAGGAGGGAGAGATGCCTTTCCTCAGCCCTGGCGCACTTGGTCGCCAAGTTGAACAGCTCCAAGGAAGTGCACAGGTCTTCATGCATCGCCAGCTCCTCCTTCATCTTGACATCGCGCACGCCGTCGGAGAAGGCCGAGATGATGGCCTCCTTAGTCACCTTGGGAATCTTGAGGTGTGCGTTGTTGAAGCGCTCTATGTACTTCTGCAGGGTCTCCCCGGGTTGTTGCTTGATGCGGCACATGTCGCTCACAGCGGGTGGCCGGTCGCGAGTACCTTGGAAGTTGGCGATGAAGCGGTGCGCATCTCGTCCCAGGAGGAGATCGTGCCTGGAGCCAGGTTCAGGAGCCAGGTGCGGGCCCCGTCCTTGAGCGCCATGGGAAACCAGTTCGCCATGACCTTCTCATCTCCGTTGGCAGCTTCGATGGCTAGCTCGTAGAGCTGGAGGAACTCCGCAGGGTCAGCCGTGCCGTCATAACGAGGAGGCAGGTCCGGCTTGAACTTGTCGGGCCATGCGACGCTGCATAGCTCGGTGGTGAAGGCACGGCAGCCTGCTGTGGCCACAGGAGGCCTTGGGTGACGGAGAGCTTGGTCTTGCATGTCCCCACGCGCTGCAGCTGGGTCTTAACGTGTGGGAGCAGGAGCATGGTCGCGACGTGCTGGAGCAGGGAGCGCCCGGGCAGCTTCTTGCGGGCGAGGGACTTCTTGGCAGCTCTGCTCTTGCCGTGCTGGCACCTGACGGAGCGGGTTACGCCCAGGGGCCACGCGCCTTGGAGCCATGGCGCCTTCTTGTGGAGGAGGCGGCCGGGGCGCCGCCGGAGCTTCATCGCCCGCGCGGGGCGGGGTGCGGTGCAGCGGAGTGGACGGCGCAGGAGAGCCCCCCGCGGCACGGACGAGCTCGGCGACACAGTCGAGCCATTCTTCGTAGACGTCATCGACGGGATGGTAGCGCAGGAGCTCGTTTGCCGCGATGAGCGCAGCTTGAGCCTCCATGCGTGCGCGGAGCGCGCGGGACGAAGAACCAGCTGGGGTGAGCGAGGGAGTAGCGGGGCGGCCGTCTTACCGCACGGACGGATGCTGAGACGATGCTTGCTGCTCGTCCCCCGCCGGGCCGGTGGTGGCGTTGACCGCAGGTGACGGGGAACGGCGAGGAGGCCCGCCGACAGGAGCCGTCTGGGCGAGGCGGGAAGCGAGAGCGGCTCGGTGCTCGGCGCGGGCCCGACGAGCATCACACATGGGCACGATGGTCGGAGGAGAACGGGGCGGTGGAAGATGAATTCCGGCACACCCCTACCTGGCGCACCAAATGTCGGATTTCGGGTTCCGGCAGACCCTTGAGGTTCAAACACTGGGGTGCGCGCGGAGATTTGGCCTCCTACCTACCTGCACCCCTCCGCCTCGCTAAGATCTAAGCAATGGAAAGAACAACACAAATGACACAGGGTTTATACTGGTTTGGGCCACCGTTGTGGTGTAATACCCTACTCCAGTGTGTGGTGTGGTGGATTGCCTCTTGGGCTGATGATGAGGAACAATACAAGGAAGAACAGCCTCGCGAGGGTCTGCTCTTGGCTGGGGTGATGAACTGCTGGGAGGAGCTCAGTCACCCTTGTCTCTCTCTTTCCTTTCCTCGTCTCTCTGCTAGGGTTCTACCAGATCTTTTCCCGTCGTCCCCCTAACTGCTTGCTTGCTTGCTTGCTTGCTTTCTCTCTCTCTCTCTCTCTGTCCCCTTTCTGTGGGTGGCTGATCCTATTTATAGAGGCCCTGGTCCTCTTCCCAAATATCGAGCGGGAAGGGAGCCAACAATGGCGGGCTAATTTGAAGGGGGACAGCTAGTACCAACTATCCTGACAAAAGTAGTCTTCGCCTGCACAAAGCTCTGGTGGTGACGCCGTCTTGGGCTCCACAATGACCTCCGTCTTGCAGTCCTCCTGGTCTTGGTCTTGTTGCATCGAAATGGCAACCTTTGCCTGATGCCTCGGTACTCCGCGGTTGCGCTTGCTCCCTTTTCACCAAAGAGGAAAGGAGGACGCTGCGCGGGCTAGCACCCGCCTGGCGCCTTCGGTCGTCATGGCTTGCGTCACGGGAACCTCGTGAGGTACCCCGCCTTGATCTCTCTGCCTCCTCGCAAGCCAGCCTGATGAGGCCGTGCCTGAGGAAGCTCCCCGTCGTCCGCCCCACGAGGCTTGGCCCCTCGCGAGGGTCTTGGGTCTGTGTTGGCGAAGATGGGCCATGCTGGGCCCCCCTTTGAGCCACGCCGCAGGCCGCAGGCAGGCAAGTCTGGGGACCCCTGTTCCTAGAATGCCGACAAATACCGACATGTGCGATCCCTTTGCTTAATTATATGCATCACTGTAACTAGTACTCCATCTGTCAATTTATAAGTTGTGCTTACCTTTTCCATCAACTTCGTGCAACGCGCGGGCATCTTGCTAGAAACACTAGAATATGTCTATATAATCCGTATGTGATAGTCCATTTGAAATCTCAAAAAAACAAATATTTAGGTACGGAGGGAGTAATATATTAGGAGTATATCAAAACAATAGTGATTTCTTTCAATTTTGTGAACAAATACTACTATTCTACTACTTTGGATCCGGCGCAACGCACGGGCACATTGCTGGTAAAAGGAAAAGGCCTGCCGCATTCGCGTCGCACCCCCACACGCCCGGGAATCGGGAGTACAACACGGCCCGTCCGGCACGACACATAGCTTAGGGAAGGCGTGTTGCCTAGCATTTTCACTTTCATGTGGGACCGCCGTTGAGCAAACCGACACCCCGCCCACCGCCCAGTTGGAAAACAGAAACAAGGGGAAGATCTAGCTGTAGCACAGAAGCCAAGAAATTTGGTGTCAGACAGGGCTCGTTGATAGAGTAGGATCATTCCGTACTAGTACTACTCCTACTAGTACCAAGTTTGTACTCCTAATACTATATTACTAGTACTACCACTATACAACTAGTAGGTACGTGCACGGCACAACATCGTAGGAACAAAAAACAGGAAGATCTTGTTTTGGGTGATTTATCTTTTTTTCAATCAACGTAGTATGAATAATATGATGTGGGGGGCACCCATGAAGCTTATGTGGCTTGGTTCCATGGCTACAGAAGGTTAGAGAAAAATAAATAGATAATGTGTTTAGAGTGCACTCCACTAAATAGATATATATACTTTGGATCCATTGCAACGGACCGACACATCTATATTTATACCCCCTAGATAGTGTGTGAAAAACTTTGAAAGTTGGTCATTGGATGAAGCCAATCCGACGGTACAAAGATGGCAAATCCGAGCACTACTGGCCGTTGGATATCATCCACCAGATTCTGCCACATGTATAATCTAGAAGACTCCATGGTTGAACTTAATTCATGACTAAGGGCCTCTTTGATTCATAAGATTGCAGAAACACGGGAATAGGAAAAAAGTAGGATTGGAATGGCATGTTCATTGGATCCCTATAGGATTTGAGTTTGTTTGATTGTGTCACATGAAAAACAAAGAATTTCTTTCAAGAGGTTGGAGTGCATGTTAGAATTCATGTGAAATGTAGTACAAATGAATCCTTAGGAAAATATTCTACATGATTCAATCCTACGAATCAAATGACCAATGTAGGAAAAATTCCTAAGGAATCTAATCCTTCAAAGATCCTATGAAAATCCTTTGAATCAAATAGACCCTAACTTTTCCACAACTAAGCTTAGGCAAAGTTATTAGTTCTTCAAAACGAGAGAAACAAGTTGGCAAGCCTAAGGGAATCTTGATACATTTTGTGTGTGTATGTCATGTGGGTCCTTAGTGTGGCTTGCCTAAGGTCTGGCTTGAACCAAACACTCACCTAAGTTAATCAAACTTGCCTAACCTTACATTCCACCAGATTTTGCCACATGTTAGAATCCAGAAAGCTCCACATGTAGAAGAATAATGCACAAACCACCAGAATCTCATGCGTGCAATGCACGTGTACCTTACTAGTACTAGTAGTTGGTAGTAGTAAGAAACAAATTCCAGTTTTGGCATGAGCTCGTACTGCGGGAGCACCACAAGGCCTGCCGTGGGAGTTACATTTCCCTCTCGGGGCCCACGGGACCGAACTTCGGTGGCTTAGTGCCCGGCCTATGAGTCAATGACATGCGGACCTTAAATGTGGCTGGCCCACATGTCATTCTCATGGTGGTGGCGTGGTTCTCGACTCACTCGTTCGAGATGAACCGGCCGGTGGTGGCGTGGTCGTGGCGAGGGTGCCACAGTTGGGCGTCGGGGCGTTACGAGGCGTAGATGGCCACACCGGCGGGTACTACCTATAGTACTCCCTCTGGTCCTTTTTACTCTGCATATTAGGTTTGTCCGAAGTCAATCTCATCCAACTTTGACCAAGTTTATATAAAAAATTATAGACATTCACATAACAACACCAATATCATTAGATTCATCTTGGAATATATTTTCATATTATATTTATTAGATATTATAGATGCTAATAATTTCTAATATAAATTTGGTCAAACTTAGCAAAGTTTGACTTTCGGCAAATCCAATGTGCAGAGTAAAAAGGACCGGAGGAGTACATAAGTACTCCAGCTGAGGATTGATGCCCGGGACGAAATGTGTCACAGCCGCTGGATGAAAATTCGATGGTGCGGGAGTACGGAACGGAGCACAGTAGCGGAGCAGGCAAACCGCGTCCAATCAGGTGTGTCTGTGGTAGAAAGTTGATGGTCTCCGCAGTTCAGCTGGCCCGCATGTCATGCACACAAAGGCAGAGGAGCGGTGGGGCCGAGAGGGATGAGGGGCATGTTGGGGGGATGAGGATTCCCTGACGCGAACAATCCTACCATTCAGTCACTGACATGTGGGACCCATAAGCGTGGGTCCCACCTGTCAGCGAAGGAAAGGCAGGGCAAGGCAGTGATAGCCACGTCAGAGGATCCATGTCCACGTCGGGGGATGTCGTGCCGTGGGTTGGAGCGGCGTCGTGGGAATTGCGTGTGGGTGTGGCAGTGGTAGAAACAAGAAACATGATGGTCGTCGTGGTTCAACTTCCATGGACAAGCTGTCATGTCTGCTGACACATGTATATCAAAACTAGAGTGTTTATATTTCAAGCACGTGAAAAAGTATTATTCTACTACTTTGGATCCATTGCAACGCATGGGCCAGCACATTGGTAGTAGTAGTGTCCATATCTATCTCTAGAGGCCTTCCCTCGTTCATCCTTTTCTCTCACAAGATAAACTACTCATACAAATGCATCTCGATGTTCCGTGGAACGCACGAGGATGTTTCTTTGGGGGTCTCTCCAGCGCGGCGTGACCGTAGTTGCAAGTTGAGGCCCCTTGAGATGCTGACGTTGAGGGGCACTCGGTTTTCCTCCGATGAGCAGGTAAGATGAGTTTGATCACGTAGTAAATGCATTCTAAAGACTACTTCCATGTCCATTTCCTAATTCTCCCCCTGCCCACTGTTTCACAGGTTAGGCTCGGTGCAAGTAGATATTTGGCTTGCACATGTACGGGGTTTGGGTGCAAAAGAAGACGAAGGGGAGGTGAAGAAGCCGAGGAGAATCGGTTCCGATGGAGAAGTAAATGGGAGAAATGGCGTGCATGCAGTTGATTAGATGGCTAGGTAGACTAAACGAAAAGGCTATGCGGGTAGACTGATGAGTCATACCTGTTCGTGTACGTGCCCATCCTTCCTTATAGGTGGGACCTATGCATGCAAATAGATAAAAAAATGTGTCGTAGTTTTTTTTTGAGCGCGTGAGTGGGAGACACAACATTCTCTGGTTAAGGAATACTCCCTCCGTTTAGGTGAGCATAAGTCACCTTATGAAAATCAGATTTTCCCAAAACCTTTAGGCGTGGAGCATTAACTTCCTGCTCGATCCCCTCCTAGCCTCGTTAGCCAGCATTCTCTTCCTCTGCTGCCGCGTTCTACCTTTCCATTTTTCCTCTTCTCAAGTGTGGAACGATCTGCATGCCGTCCTTGATGCACCAGAACGACCACTGCATGCATCACGGCAGGGCGTTGATTGGGCATGCACGAGAATTTGGTTCTGCTCGCAAAATGGATGATACCTGAATGATGAAGTGAACATGCATGCTAGCACGGGAGACCTATTTCCGCTATACAATACTGGAGTACTCATGTTCCTACTAGTAGTAGTAGTACAGTACAACTATGGTACAATTGATGGTCAAAATACTATTCATCCGGTCCTCACAGTGAAGTGACAACACCCTGCGCCTGACACTAGTCCAAGCGGCGTGTTCGGGTTACCAAAGTCAGCCTCACCCTATGCATTGTGCAGTCTGTCACCACTGCTGTACAGCACATTGGTGCCTCGCCTCGTCTCCCTCTCCGCTCCCATAGCACCACTCCATCTCCATCACCTTCTCCGTCTCCATCTCACTGTGCCCCTGTGTACCATCGCCTCACTCGCCTCCCCCAGTACCACTATTCCCTCGCTAGCCGCTCCAGCACCGATATCCTTCTCCCCCGTAAATCAAGCCCCCTTCCAAACTCCACCATGGCCGAACGCGAACCGCGCAGCATCCATATGAGCCGCGATTGGAGCAATCTCCCTAGTGACATCCTCGACCTCTGTTGTTCGTGTATGGATATGTTGAGCGCCTTGCAGCTGGCTACATGCTCGAGGGACATGCACACGGCCATCGTTGAAGCGAGGCCTAAGCTTTTCAAGACACCCTGCTTGCTGCTATCTGGTCTTGCGAGATTGGCTCACCATGATATGGAGGTGTGCGTGATGCCCCTCGACTTCAATATGATCTCCATTAGCCGAAACTTCTTTGCAGGTATGTAGTGGGTCGCCGTACATCATTTCCCTCGACATCGATCCGATCACCATCGCCCAAAACTTCTTGGCAGGTATGTACTGGGTCGGCATGCACTCCCACTGGATGGCTGCCTTCAGAGAAGACGGCAAAAAGTTGGTGCTCGTGAACTTCCCGACCTCCCATGAGATTATCCTTCCTCCGTTGGATTATATAGAGTATTACCATCGCGGTACAAGTCATCTAGATTACTACGTCAGTTGGACGGACCTTGTTTTGCAGAAGATTGTAATCTGCCAAGTGCCCACACGACAAGCGAATTACGCAGACTTCAAGCTAATTGCCTTGTTCGACCGCAGACTCGCCTATCTTTACGCCGGTGCCTTCTTTAGCTGGAGACAACTCGGCTCGCAGCGGATCATCGTCAAAGCTGATACACACTTCTATGATGCTATTGAACACAATGGCATCATCTACGCGATCGATAAAGCAGATGGCACCACGTATTGCTGGGACGACGTGTGTAAGTTGTTTCCGTCTCATGTTAATGATTACGCCATGACACTGTTTGAAATTTTTGTGATGATTGGCATATCCCTGTTTGAGCAGAATTTGAGTAGAACTATGGCAATGTATTAGAGACCCCATAAATCAGCTATATTTGGAATGAGTTAATTCCTGCGATTGTGACCATGTCATTACAGCCAATTTGTACCCTGAATAATCAAACGATTAGGAATATATGGATATTATCCTTATTTTACAGTAATCTATATACTACTACTAAATATGAGTGTGTATCATTGGCCATGTTAGTTTCCTCATTTTCATGATGTAGGAACATGCACCACACTGTTGGTTTCATCTAACCATACATTAGGGAAGTAAATGTGCATATGGAGAACTCTATATTTGGAAGTAGTGAAATCCTGCAATGCTTACCATGTGTAGATACCTATATTCGCCCTTCAGCAATCAATGGCTAGAATAATATCCTCACAAAAATTTTGCCCACAGAACACGAGTATATAACAATGCATGGTCTGTTAGTTACCTTGAAGAATTTGTTTATGAGGACAGAACATGATTACATAACATGCATGACATGGTATTTTCCCGTGAAGAATCGATTGGGAGATAACATGAGTATAACCATGCATGGCACTTCTTTTTTTCGAACCCAGTATACATTTCCCTGTATTTTCCTCCCTGTTCCAACATGGACATATCAATGATGTTTCTTGCATATCCTACTCATACTCTGAACAATGCTGATCTTACATTAACAATGCCTGTCCTTTTTGATATGATGCAGTGTCCCTACAGTTACCGCCCTTTGTCATCACACCACCTTTGCCAAAAACAAGGAAGCACAACTAGTTCCTCGCTCGATCAGACGACGGCAAAAGACTGATGATCATTCGGACACATGAGCTGGAAAAGTTATATTGCAAAAACCCCACTGTATACAAGCACCGTGTAATATGTGAGTATCCGAACAGTGGTTGTTACGTCTATGAGCAGGATACCAGCTTGTTGGGGCCTTTAGGATTTTTTAGTTGGAGGCGAGTAAACAGCCTTGGTTCACACTCTCTGTTTCTCGGACTCAATTATCCGATTAACCAGGAGATCACCCTTGGCAAGGGCCTTGATGCCAGAGAGGCTCTATTTGCTATGGAAAACTGTGTCTACACGACGAGCCCTAGGAGTTTGGGAGCAAACTCCCCTGATTGTCAATGATACAGCCTGCAGCCAAAAGAAGGTGAGAATGACAAAGGCATCCAGATTAACTTTGATCCTTGGGTGTCTCAATTACGACAGGCAGTGATGTGGTTCAAGCCTTCAGGTTGATAGGTAATTGTGTTGTTGCATCGAAAGGGTGGAGTACTGGTCCGGATCACTGGTCGCTGAAGCGGGGCTGCAAATTATGATGGTGTTGGATCATCTCTTCGAATGACTTTGTTGTCTTTGCTGCTGGTTCTGGATGGGTAGTTCTTGTCGGCGTTCTGGGAATGGGGGTCCCCAGACTTGCCTGCCTGTGGCCTGCGGCGTGGCTCAAAGGGGGCCCAGCACGGCCCATCTTCATCAACACAAGACCCAAGACGCTCGCGAGGGGCCAAGCCTCGTTGGGCGGACGACGCGGACCTTCCTCAGGCGCGGCCTCATCAGGCTGGCTCACTTGGAGGCAGAGAAATCAAGGCGGGGTACCTCACGAGGTGCCCATGACACAAGCCATGATGACCAAGGGCGCCAGGCGGGCGCCAGCCCGCGCAGTGTCCTCCTTTCCTCTTTGGTGCAAAGGGGGCAAGCGCAGGCGAGAGGATCAAGCAAAGGCATCCATTTCGGTGCAACGAGACCAAGACCAGTCCAACGGTGGGAAGGAGGTCATCATGGAGCCCAGGACGGCGTCACCACAGAGCCTTTGGCAGGCGAAGACCAACTTTAGTCAGGATAAGTGTACCAGATGTTCCCCTTCAAAATGGCCAATTGTTGGCGCCCTTCCCGCTCAATATTTGGGAAGAGGCCCAGGGCCCTTGCCTATAAATAGGACTAGCCACCCCCAGGGTAGGGGGATGAGGAGGATGAAGATGATGGAGCATCTAGATCGAGAAGAGGTCCAGAACCTGGGCAAGTAGAGAATCAGAGAGAGAAAGAGAAGGGCGGCTGAACTCCTCCTAGCAGTTCATCGCCCCAGCCAAGAGCAGACCCTCGCGAGGCTGTTCTTCCTTGTATAGTTCATCATCATCAGCCCAAGAGGCAATCCACCCACCACAAACTAGAGTAGGGTATTACACCACAATGGTGGCCCGAACTAGTATAAACCTTGTGTCTCTTCTGCTGTTCTTTCAGTAGTTTAGATCTTTGCGAGACGGAGAGGTAGAGGGCATAATCTCCGCGCGCACCCCAGAGTTCGAACCTCAAGGGTCTGCCGGAACCCTAAATCCGACATTTGGCGCGCCAGGTAGGGGGTGCGCCGGAATTTGTCTTCCACCGCTCCGCCCTCCTCCGGCCGTCGCGTCCATGTCCGACGCTCGTCGGGCCCGCGCCGAGCGCCGGGCCGCCATCGCTTCCCGCGTCGCCCAGACGGCTCCCGTCGGCGGGCGTCCTCGTCGTTCCCCGTCGCCCGCCACCAACACCGCCACCAGCCCAGCGGGGAATGAGCAGCAAGCGTCGTCTCAGCATCCGTCCGTGCGGCAAGACAGCCGCGCCGCTACACCAACACCCCTGGTCATCGCGGCCCTCCTGGGCGGCTCGCAGGCGCCGCCCACAAGTCGCCACATCAAGCTGTTTGTCCGCCGGGTCAGCGCCGTTTCCGCGCGGCAGGGGGCTCCCCCGGACCGGGCGGCGCACAAGGCCAGTCTGACCTTCAGCTTGGAGGACCACCCCTCCAACTCAGCTAGCTCGGGCGCGCTCCCCATGTTGTGCACCCCCACCATCTGCCAGGTGGCCGTCACCAGAACTCTCATCGATGGTGGCGCGGGCCTCAGCGTGCTTTCGGTTGAGGCCTTTGATCTCCTCCGCATACCCCTAGAACGGCTGCAACCCAGCCGGCCCTTCTCAGGCGTTGGGGGCGGATCATCCAGCTCCTTGGGACAGATCCGGCTCCCGGTAACCTTCGGCACCTACGACAACTTTCACACAGAGATGGTCGACTTGAACATCGCCCCCATCGGCCTCCCCTACAACGCCATCCTTGGCTACCCAGTGCTGGCCCGGTTCATGGCCGCCACGCACCCGGCGTACAACCTTATGAAGATGCCCGGGAGCAGCGGTGTCCTCACCATGCACGGGGACACCGGGGACGCGCTGCGAGTGCTCGAGCTCGCCTTCAGGATGGCGGCGTCGGCACAGCCCGCCGACTCAGGGACCCCCGAGCCCAAGGGGGTTGCGCCCGCCAAGAAGAAGCAGTTGTTCACCCAGGACAAGGCAGAAACCAAGCAGATACCTGTCGACGAGGACGGGTCCTCCAGTGCCACTTTCACCATAGGCGCCAACCTCGAGCCTGAGCAGGAGGAGGCCCTAATCAGGTTCCTGCGCGCAAACAAGAAGGTATTCGCTTGGGAGCCTGATTAGTTGGCAGGGATCCCTAGGAGCGTAATCGAGCATCACCTCAACGTGTGCCCACACGTGCGCCCCGTGAAGCAGAAGGCAAGGCGGCAGTCCACAGAGAAGCAGGCCTTCATCGTCCAAGAAACTCGCAAGCTAGAAGCCACTGGGGTCATTCGCGAGGTTCGATACCCGGATTGGTTGGCCAACCCTGTCGTTGTGCCCAAGAAAGGAGGGAAGGAACGCATGTGTGTCGACTTCACCAACCTCAACAAGGCGTGCCCACAAGATCTGTTCCCGCTCCCCGCATCGACCAGATCGTCGATTCCACCACAGAGTGCGACCTGTTATGCTTCCTGGATGCCTTCTCTGGGTATCACCAGATCAAGATGGCGGTAGAAGACGTCGAGAAGACCGCCTTCCTAACCCCCTGCGGGGTGTACTGCTATACATGCATGCCATTTGGGCTGCGTAATGCAGGGACAACCTTTCAGCGGCTGATGCACTGGGCCCGCAGCTCGGGAAGAATGTCGAAGCTTACGTTGACGACATCGTGGTGAAGTCTCGGGAGGCCAAGACCCATATACAAGACCTGGAGGAAACCTTCGCGAGCCTCGACGCAGTGAACCTGCGGCTCAACCCAGAGAAGTGTGTGTTCGGGGTCCCTTCAGGCAAGCTCTTGGGTTTCCTCGTGTCCCATCGAGGCATCGAGGCTAACCCAGAAAAGGTCAAGGCGGTCGAGGACATGAGCCCGCCGAAGACCCTCAGAGAAATGCAGAAGCTCACTGGACATGTGACCGCGCTAGGGCGCTTCATCTCCAGGCTGGGGGAGCGAGCACTATCTTTCTTCCAGCTAATGAAGAAAAAGGGGCCCTTTGAATGGACTGAAGAGGAAGACAAAGCGTTTCAAGATCTCAAGAAATACCTGACCAGTCCCCCGGTCATGGTGGCTCCGCGTCCTCAAGAGCCCCTGGTGCTCTACCTCGCCGCCACTCCTTACTCCGCCAGCGCAGCCCTGGTGGCGGTTAGGGAGGAGCGCCAAATCAGAACCACAGCAGCAGCTCGAGACAAGGCAAAATAGGAACAAGGAAGGCCCGCAGAAGCCGCAACCGCGGTTGAGGAAGATCAGCCGCCGAAGAGTGCGCCGGAAGCGGAAGAGGCCACTCACCTGGATGGTCCGCCTCCAGAGGCCTCGTCGCCTCGCGAGGCACCCTTGCCTCCGGAGGGCACCGCGAGCACTAATGCACTCAGCCTTGTTGAGCACCCAGTATACTTCGTCAGCACGGTGTTACGGGATGCGAGGGCACGGTATCCCATGCCTCAGAAGCTCCTCCTCGCACTACTGGTGGCCTCGCGCAAGCTGCATCACTATTTCCAGGGTCACCCCATCAAGGTCATCTCGTCATACCCCTTGGAGAGAGTGCTCAGGAGCCCTAACTCAGCCGGAAGGGTCGCTGAATGGAACGTAGAACTGCAGGTGTTTCATCTCGAGTTCAGCACGACCAGGGTCATCAAGGGAGCAGCATTAGCGGATTTCATGGTAGAATGGACAGAGGCACCAGGCCTCAAGGACGACGAGGATCGCTCCCTCTCCCCAGGGAGCGAGGCGCCGGAAGGCTGGGTCATGTACTTCGATGGGGCATTCTCCAGGCACGGCGCTGGGGCTGGTGCGGTGCTGATATCACCCACTCAGGACAAGCTCTACTACGTTGTACAGCTCTGTTTCCAGCAAGGTGAAAAGGTCTCCAACAACATAGCGGAGTATGAAGGTCTAATAGCGGGCTTGAAGGCCGCCGCCGCCCTGGGGGTGAAGCGCCTCACCTTCAAGGGCGATTTGCAGCTCCTTGTCAACTTCTCCAACAAGGTGTATGAGCCGAAGGATGAGCACATGGAAGCCTATCTAGCGGAGGTCCGCAGGATGGAGAAGCAGTTCTGGGGGTTGGAATTGAAGCATGTGCCCCGTGGCACCAATCAGGAGGCCGATGACATCGCCGGACGGGCGTCCAGGCGGTTACCTCAGGAACCTGGCGTCTTCGAGGAGCGGCTCTTCAAGCCCTCAGCCCGGCCGCCATTGTCAAACACTGCTCAGCCTCGGGAGGAACTCCCCCAGCCACCTGCCTCGGGAGCCCCGGTCTGCGGCCCGACCTCAGGAGCACGCCTGCTCCTGACAATGGAACCCCAGGAGGAGTGCTAGATCACGGAACTCCAGAGTTATTTAACACAAGGGACCCTACCGGAGAGGGAGGAGGAAGCGGAGCGTGTGGCGCGACAGGCCACGACATACTGCATCAGGGATGGAGAGCTCTATCGGAAGCGACCAAACGACGTATCACTGCGCTGCATCTCCAGGAAGCAAGGAAAGGAACTGTTGGAGGACATACATGGCGGGGACTGTGGGCATCATTCATCATCATGGACCCTCGTTGGCAAGGCATTCCGCAGTGGGTTCTATTGGCCCACCGCACTCAACGACGCTGTTGAACTGGTGAAGGCTTGTGAAGCCTGCCAATTTCACGCCAAGCAGATCCATCAGCCGTCGGGAGGCCTGCAGACTATCCCCCTCTCGTGGCCATTCGCAGTATGGGGGCTGGACATTCTGGGCCCGTTCCCTCGGGCGCCAGGGGGCTACCGCTACCTCTACGTCGCCATTGACAAGTTCACCAAGTGGGCAGAAGTAGAGGCTGTCCGCACCATCCCCACAGGCCCCACGGTCAAGTTCATCAGGGGCATCATGAGCAAGTTTGGGGTGCCAAACCGCATCATCACAGACAACGGTTCGCAGTTCACCAGTAACCTTTTCAGAACATACTGTGCTAACCTTGGAACGCAGATATGCTACGCTTCAGTGGCGCACCCACGAAGCAACGGCCAGGCCGAACGAGCCAACGTGGAGGTCCTGACGGGCCTCAAGACCAGGACATTCAAGAAGAAGCTGGAGGCCTGCGGCAGAGGTTGGTACGATGAGCTCCAGTCCGTGTTGTGGTCCATCCGCACAACCACAACCAAGCCAACTGGAGAGACTCCGTTCTTCCTGGTGTACGGAGCCGAAGCAGTCCTCCCTCATGAGGTCAGACGTCGCTCCGCCCGGGTCCTGGCATTCGACGAAGCGCAGCAAGACACCATGTGGGGGATGGACCTCGTGCTGGGGGAGGAACGTCGCCGAGAAGCCGTGTTACGAGCGGCGAGGTACCAACAGGCGCTACGACGATATCACTACCACAACATCCGCCCCAGGACACTCGAGGTAGGAGACCTCGTGCTTAGGCGGGTTCTCTCCAGGGAGGGGCCGCACAAGCTCTCTCCCATGTGGGAGGGCCCTTTCAAGGTTGTTCATGTTTCCAGGCCTGGCTCCGCGCACTTGGAGACTCAGGAGGGGGAGCCGATCCAGAACGCATGGAACATCCAGCACCTCCGGAGGTTCTACCCCTAAAAGGCCCAGAGCCTGTGAAGAAGGCGAACGCCTGTGAAGATTATCCTTTTTGGAGAAGGCCTAGAGCCTGTGAAGAAGGCGAACGCCTGTGAAGATTATCCTTTTTGGAGAAGGCCCAGAGCCTGTGACAAAGACGAACGCCTGTGAAGATTATCCTTTTTGGAGAAGGCCCGGAGCCTGTGAAGAAGGCGGATGCCTGTGAAGCTCGTTTCCCTTAAGAAGAAAGGCCCGGAGCCTGTGAAGAAGGCGAATGCCTGTGAAGCTCGTTTCCCTTAAGAAGAAAGGCCCGGAGCCTGTGAAGAAGGCGAATGCCTGTGAAGCTCGTTTCCCTTAAGAAGAAAGGCCCAGAGCCTGTGAAGAAGGCGAATGCCTATGAAGCTCGTTTCCCCTAAGAAGAAAGGCCCGGGGCCTGTGAAGAAGGCCAACGCCTATGAAGCTCGCCGCCCGTGACACTCTCACGTAATAATGAGTTGGGGCTGTACACGCCCCGGAGTCTCAGGAGCGCCGGCCTCAGGCCCTGGGGCTCCCTCCCACGCCCAGTGGCAGCACTTAGCTCTGCGCTGGTGAGAAGACGTCGAAGACTAGATTAGGTGCCGGACGCGGCTTTTTCATTTGCTTTCCGCAGTTGGCTTGTT
>NC_041386.1:505177401-505263182 GCF_002162155.2 Triticum dicoccoides | reverse complement strand
AGAAGAAAGGCCCGGAGCCTGTGAAGAAGGCGAATGCCTGTGAAGCTCGTTTCCCTTAAGAAGAAAGGCCCGGAGCCTATGAAGAAGGCGAATGCCTGTGAAGCTCGTTTCCCTTAAGAAGAAAGGCCCGGAGCCTGTGAAGAAGGCGAATGCCTGTGAAGCTCGTTTCCCTTAAGAAGAAAGGCCCAGAGCCTGTGAAGAAGGCGAATGCCTATGAAGCTCGTTTCCCCTAAGAAGAAAGGCCCGGGGCCTGTGAAGAAGGCCAACGCCTATGAAGCTCGCCGCCCGTGACACTCTCACGTAATAATGAGTTGGGGCTGTACACGCCCCGGAGTCTCAGGAGCGCCGGCCTCAGGCCCTGGGGCTCCCTCCCACGCCCAGTGGCAGCACTTAGCTCTGCGCTGGTGAGAAGACGTCGAAGACTAGATTAGGTGCCGGACGCGGCTTTTTCATTTGCTTTCCGCAGTTGGCTTGTTTGTTCGCATTTGAAGTCTTATTCAAATTATTGCCGTCTTTGGTTTGTGGTTCGTCGATTTTTACTCCCCCGCTTTGATTTCTCTTATGAAAGGCCTCGCGATGGAGGATAGCTGAGCGCCCTCGCGAGTGTTCCTGTTCTAGTCGTTCAAAAGTTTCACAACCTGGGCCCATTCCGGGAGCACCCCTCCAGTCCGTGCCCCTCGGGCATCGCGACACGCACACAGGGCCTGGGTCGGTCACCCCCCACGGCTGGGGCCAGGAACTATCTACACGCAGACACATAGCCGAAAGGCACGAAAACGGAATCAAGGTAATGGTTAACAGCAATAACCCCGAACACGCCCCCGCGGGGCTCCACGTAGCTGTTTTCTTTTACGCAGGAAACAAAAGGAAAGAAAGGACAAGCCCGGCGCGGCTCGCCTCACACCGGCCTGCGGAGGAGACTCGGGCTGCCTCCGGGGATCAAGCAGACTCCCTCTCGCACTTCACCAGGGTGCGATGGCGGGCGGACGTACTGCCGCCTCCCAAGCAGGCGCGACGGCGTGGGGGCTGACTGCGGCCACCGCTAGAGGAGTCGCTTGAAGAAGAGTCGATGAAGCTTGGGGAGCCTTGAGCGCCGCCAACCACGCGGGCGCTGTCTCCTCCGTCGTCGTCGGGGCTGGGTCCCCGGCCACGGTCGTCGTCCTCAGGGCAACACCCTGCACGGCGACCATCCTCCCCAAACACCCTCACGTAGAGGGTGGAATCACCGTCAAACTTAAAGTGCAGGGTGCACCGGCGCCCCAGGCCACGAGCACGGGCAAACGCCTGCCAACCACGGGTCAAGGCCAAGCTCCCAGTAGTGGAGACCTCCAGTGCAGCCCATGAGGCCCGGCCGCAGCAGCCGTCCCCCTGAAGCCAGAGGCCGCCCGGGGCGCCGGCCGGGAGCTCACCAAGGAGGAAGAGAGGGAGTTGGAGCCGGGCGCTAGTCAGCTCCGCCGACCATATGACGAACTCCGGCAACACCTCCGCAACACGAAAGCACGGCCTAGGGGAGCGTGCAACCAAGGCGCCTCCCCCGACCGTAGCAGCTCGCCCATCACCACGCTAGGAACCATCTCCACGACCGCGGGACGCTACCGTGGCGGCCACGAGATGCTTCCGGGGGCGCCCTCGGCCGCGCTTGGGCGGGGGAGAGGCAGGCTCAACCTGGCGGGCCTTCCCCCTCTCTGCAACCGAGAACCTCCTCGACGGAGCCATGGAGAAGAAGAGGAAGCAAGGAGAGATGGACTGGCGGAGCACGCGCAGTTCCGTACTTATAGCCGACGAAGGCCAACCGTCGGCCTCCACGATCGTAGGTAATCATGACACGATCTGCATGCAGGGACTTGTCCAATCCGCGCGATCACCAAGGCATCATGGGGAAGCAGAGACGCCCACCCCCTATCAACTGCCACGCGGCACCCGAGGCCGCAGGCTGTTAGGGCCTGTGGCGCTTCGCCCTTGCCCTTTCGCCTCTCAGCACGGCCAAGTTCGGGCGCGCCTTGGGCCCGGGGGCTACTGTCGGTGTTCTGGGAACGGGGGTCCCCAGACTTGCCTACCTGCGGCCTGCAGCGTGGCTCAAAGGGGGCCCCGCACGGCCCATCTTCATCAACACAAGACCCAAGACCCTCGCAAGGGGCCAAGCCTCGCGGGGCAGATGACGCGGAGCTTCCTCAGGCGCGGCCTCATCAGGCTGGCTCACGAGGAGGCGGAGAAATCAAGGCGGGGTACCTCACGAGGTGCCCATGACGCAAGCCATGATGACCAAGGGCGCCAGGAGGGCTCCATCCCGCGCAGTGTCCTCCTTTCCTCTTTGGTGCAAAGGGGGCAAGCGCAGGCGAGAGGATCAAGCAAAGGCTTCCATTTCGGTGCAACGAGACCAAGACCAGTCCAACGGTGGGAAGGAGGTCATCGTGGAGCCCAGGACGGCGTCACCACAGAGCCTTTGGCAGGCGAAGACCAACTTTAGTCAGGATAAGTGTACCAGATGTTCCCCTTCAAAATGGCCAATTGTTGGCGCCCTTCCCACTCAATATTTGGGAAGAGGCCCAGGGCCCTTGCCTATAAATAGGACTAGCCACCCCCAGGGTAGGGGGATGAGGAGGATGAAGATGATGGAGCATCTAGATCGAGAAGAGGTCCAGAACCTGGGAAAGTAGAGAATCAGAGAGAGAAAGAGAAGGGCGGCTGAACTCCTCCTAGCAGTTCATCGCCCCAGCCAAGAGCAGACCCTCGCGAGGCTGTTCTTCCTTGTATGGTTCATCATCATCAGCCCAAGAGGCAATCCACCCACCACAAACTAGAGTAGGGTATTACACCACAATGGTGGCCCGAACTAGTATAAACCTTGTGTCTCTTGTGTTGTTCTTTCAGTAGTTTAGATCTTTGTGAGACGGAGAGGTAGTGGGCATAATCTCCGCACGCACCCCAGAGTTCGAACCTCAAGGGTGTGCCGGAACCCTAAATCCGACAGTTCTTTCTTTTGTTATACATATTCCTTGTCATTTGGTCATCCTCGTCTATGTCACTCTTACTATGTAATAGTTGCTTCTGTTTAGAATGTCATTCTCGTCTGGATCACGAGAGTCTGAGCGCAGCAGATGGGTGCGTTTTGGTGGTGTAGCAAGACTTCTTATGAACTATCATGTCTTGTTGTTTATGTCAGTAGTAGTCACCAGTCAGTGTTTGAATGTTGTATATATCATTGTTTCGAACTGTTTATTGTCTCGAACTACTGGTGGGCTAAATGAGGGCATCACCATTCTCCAGTGTTCAGAGTATATCTCCTTTTTTCAAGTTATATAATTTGAGCTCAGTGTCTTTTCGATGATGTACACTTGTTTGGGCCAGTGAGGTGTCGTTGAATATGGGCCGAGTAGTAACGCAATGCCAAACAAGTCAATTATGACTCTCAGGCCGGGCTCTCAAAAGATCCTGGAAAAAAAGGTCGGGCTCTCCAAAAAAGAAAGAATAAGGACTCTTAGGCCGACATGTGGGCACCATCGGTGTTTTCGTGCGCTTGCGCGCTGAGAGCATATTGGCGCGTGCTCGAAATTCATGCTACTTTTTCATCCCCAGTCTCACGTCCCCCCCACCTCTGGAATCTTGATTCCTACTCCAGTTCCCCCAAATCCCCCTCCTGTACTCCCTGTACTCAAGCGCACTATCATGTCGTCGGTCAACACGGATCTCCGAGCCGGAGATCCTGAGGTCCGTCCTGCCTTCGGTCGCTGCATGCTGTCGCTCAACAGTGGCATGGCGGCGCTTGACGACCAGTTTGTCGGCAAAGTGTTGATGGTAACCATCAATGGCGACCGGCCTCCCGTCTCCCCGGACGACCTTGTCAAAGCTCTTGGCATTGCGCATGACATTCAAATAAGTGACTTGCTCGTTGAAGTCTGTCCGCCACCGGCTGATTTCTTCGTCAGGTTCCGGACAACTTTCGACTGTAGTCGTGTGTTCGAATCTTCCCGGCGTTTGTTCTACGATGGCGCGCTAGTGAGCTTTGATCGGTGGCACGCAGGATGGAGCTCGGTGCCCTCTGAGCTTGAGTTTTTAACAAAGCTTACCTTCCACGGCATGCCTCGACGTGCTTGGAACGGCGAGTCCATGAATGAGCTTATCAACGACCTTGGAGGTGAGCTCGTAAGTATGTTTGTTCCTCCAGACAGCTGGGCTCTGACGGTTATGGCATGGATGAAGAAGCCGTCCACCACACCGAAGGTGATTGGTGTTGAGATACCGTTGCAGGAATCGGGGTTGTACTATTCATCGCCACCAAGGCTGCCGCGGACCACGTTAGGGATGTACCTGTATCGAGTGTTCGTGCATGTCGAAGAAGTGGTTAATCCATCAATCGAAGTCCTGCCGCCGCCGCTAGTGCCAGGGTCCGTCGACGACGTCCATTACAGGAGTCAACGTCAGACTTTCCCCGTGTTGCTCGGAATGATGGATGGCACAGGGCCTACTCCATCGCGCGGCGGAGGCCACTGCTTCTTTGGGAGAAGAGGCAGGGCTGGCTGCCTGGATGTGCTCTAATTTGAGGTAACAACTGAATATTATCAGATACTAGTTAAATCCGAGCTATGGGTGTGAAGCACTGATATGCCAGTATATTTGATTGTGACCTGTTCTAATTTTGTACTTGAACTTTTTTTAGACAGAGCTGTACGTCAACTTAATGTTCTAGTAGAACTTATTGTGTTGTCTGTCTGTTTTCTTTGCACAACATTCAAGATATTTCCCCGTCATTGATAAAGACAATGAACCGTGATGTACGACTTCATTGGTTTCAACATAGCCCTTCCCGCTGCGATCCACTGCTTCCATCCTGATTGTGCCGCCTGCATGAAATTTTTGTATGCAAGTTCAGTGTGCTATGATGTTCTATATGATTGTGTCAAGTTTTTACTGAGCATCAACAATGCATATGGTTGAAAGATGTATTTACGAGCATTGACCGATGGGTCTCTCTCTCTATCTCTCTCTCTCTCACACACACACACACACGCACGCACACGCACAAGTGGGACCCGTTGAATTATTTATTTGCTCGTGACAACTTTTAATTAGGTTCCACTGTAATCTAACTTTTTTCTTAAGTTATTAATTGAGCTCAGTGACTTCAAAAAGTTGCACCGAAGCCTTGTTTGGGCCTTTCCGGCGTCGCTGAATGTGGGCTGAGTAACCATGTTAGGTTGTACTGTACTACACATGCCTTTTTTCAATATCAGCAATGCAACTGGGCCGACAGTTGTACACAATATCCGGGTCAACTTGTTATTCTCCACCCCGCTGGGCTGCAAACTTTCCTAGGAGGTATGCATTAGGCTTAACAAGAAAATGGACTTTAAGAAATAATAAATGAGATGTAATTATAATAACTGGATAGTTACTATGCACCAAACACGTAATTAGTTTGAAAAATATATTATTTTTGGAATTTGAAAATTTTAATTTCATTACTTGTTGCACCGCAATATTTCGTTGGATTTTAACGTAATACAACTTTATTTTGAAATTATATTTAACCTGACTAGAAATTTTGGATAAAAATATTTTGGATCCCATCAAAATGTGGGATTTTTTTTGAATTATGTTTTGAGCGGTTGTTTGAAATTATTAATCGTTGTCCTAGCTAGATGGGTTGTACTTTTAAAAAACTATAAATGGGCTGTAGTAAATTCCATTAGAATTAATAAATGGGTTGTACATTCTTACAAATCGCAAATGGGCATTATGTTCTCTGCCAAATCCGAGTTGTGGGCCTACTAAGTTGACGCGTACCAAGGGCTTTGTCAACTTAGTCAATATAAACGATTCTAGCTGCAGTGATCGTACGATGTCCATCCAACGGCCGTAGTGCTTCTTCAACCTCTGGTCTTCTTGCTCCAGCCGCTCAAAGCAGCGCCGGTCGTGTCGCGTGCTCCTGCCTCCCATGGCCGGTTGTGATGCCGCGAAGGCCTCACCGCCCCGTACTACTCCCACCGCTAGCCAGGCCATCCCTCTACTCACCCACACCCCCTGTTATTCTGCGGCGACGGCAGCCTCACACCACAGCCGAACCAGTGAACCCTCGTACTTCTCTCCGCGCGGGCTTCCACTGTTGCGTCTTCCCCGGCTCTGCGCCGTCCCCTTCCTAGGCCTCACCGTCGTCCAGACCACCGCCCTGGTGCTCTCGGCGCGGCGTGGTCAACGTGGTCAACGACCGACTTCCATTGGAAGAGTATTGTACGTGGAGAGGCTGACAACTGGGTCCAGGCAGCCGCAAGGAAGTGCCTCCTTATTACGCGCAAAATAATTATTCCTCCACCTGACAACAGGGACCCACCGGACGGGCCACCTTATTTCATGAAAAAAACGTTTCCCCCCTGACTGTTGGGACCCACCGGACGGGACAGCGTATTTCGCGAAAAAAAACGTTCCCCCCGCTGTCAGCTCGGACCCACCGGAAGTGCCTCCTTATTACGCACAAAAAATGAATACTCCCCTGCTAGCTAGGACCCACCATGGTGGGAGGCTGACTTGTGGGCCTACTAAGTTGACTGGGATGGGGGCCTTTGTCAACTTTAGTCAATATGAACGATTCTAGCTCCAGTGACCGTACGATGTCCATCCAACGGTTGTAGTGCTTCTTCAACCTCTGGTCTTCTTGCTCCAGCCGCCCAAAGCAGCGCCGGTCGTGCCGCATGCTCCTGCCTCCCGTGGCCGGCTGTGCTGCCGCGGAGGCCTCACCGCCCCCTACTATTACCACCGCTCGCCAGGCGCTACGGTGACGGCAGCCTCACACCGCAGCCGAACCAGTGAACCCTCATACTCCTCTCCGCGCGGGCTTCCACTGTCGCGTCTTCCCCGGCTCCCCGTCGTCCCCTTCCTAGGCCTCCCCGTCGTCCATCGCCCTGGTGTTCTCGTCGCGGCGTGGTTAATGTGGTCAAGGAACGACTTCCATCGGACGTGGACTGTACGTGGAGAGGCTGACAGTTGGGTCCATGGCCGCAGCAGGGAAGTGCCTCCTTATTACGCAGAAAATAATGATTCCTCCACTTGACAGCTGGGACCCACCGGACGGGCCACTGTATTTCGTGAAAAAAACATTTGCCCCTGACTGCTGGGACCCACCAGCTACATCTTCGCATGCAAGGAAGTGCGTTCGGGTAAAAAAACGATTCGCCCCCCTGACTGCTGGGACCCACCAGCTACATCTTCGTAGGCAAGGAAGTGCCTGACAGCCGGGACCCACCTGGTCTAAGCGTACGTAGCGTTGTCATTCTGGTCGCGAACGTGTACGTACATATATACTGGTGGATGTAGAGGCGCGCACGTGTCGTAGTAGAGGCGCGTACGTGTCGTAGTAGAGGCGCGCACGTAGCATGTACAAGAACGTACAGCGGCTAGGGTGCAACAAAGAAAATACGGCCACGTATGTGTACATATGGGCGGGGTCTCAGATGCCTACTCACGCATACGTACGGCCAGGGATCGTGTACATGGCTGGGTCGGAACAGAGAAACAGTGTCGTTGTCGTGTTCATGGGGAGGCAGCGTCGTCGTCGTGTTCATGGGGAGGCAACGGAATGCGTCGTTTTCATGGGGAGGCAACAAAATGTGTCGTGTTCATCGGGAGGCAACGGAACGCGTGGGAGCCAACCGGCTGGGTCGGAACGGAATGCGTGGTCTTGTTCATCGGGAGGGCTTGGACGGAACAGGCGATGGAAACGAGGCCTGAATGGGGTCCTGTTGATCGGGAGGGGTCTGGTGTACCGCAAAACAGAGGAAACGGACCTCCTACGGTTGAAACGGGGATCCTGTTGGTCGGGAGAGTGTGGCGTACCGCAAAACGGACGAAACAGACCTCCTACGGTCGAAACAGGGGTCCTGTTGATCGGGAGGGGTGTGGCATACCGCAAGACGGACGAAACGGACCTCCTACGATCGAAACGGGGGTCCTGTTGATCGGGAGGGGTGTGGCGTACCGCAAAGCGGACGAAACGGACCTCCTACAGTCGAAACAGGGGTCCTGTTGATCAGGAGGGGTGTGGCGTACCGCAAAATGGACGAAACGGACCTCCTACGGTCGAAACAGGGGTCCTGTTCATCGGGAGGGGTGTGGCGTACCGCAAAACGGGACTCCACGGGATACTGTTCATCTCCACCATCGACCTCCTCCAGCCTCCATGGGCTACCGTCGACCTCCTGTTCATCCAGCCTCCACCGCGCGCTACTCCACCAGCTACTGTTCATCCAGCCCTCCACACCACGGGGTCCTGTTCAACCACCCCTCCACGGGCACCCCTCCACCATCTACTGTTCATCCAGCCCTCCACCACACCACGGGGTCCTGTTCATCCAGAGGCAATGCCACCGCTCACTGTTCATCCAAACCCCCCGCAACACTCACTGTTCATCCCAGAGGCAGCATCGATCGGCTTTAGTTAGTAGCAGTAGCGAAGGAATCGCTCGGTCGGGTTCAGTTAACAGCCATCGATCGATCGCTCGGGTTCAGTAACGCGTAGCCTGCAGTGCAGTCGCTCGGGGTCAGTTAGAGCCCAAGGCCTCGCTCGGGTTCAGTTAGAGCCAACGCCTCGCACACACGCGCGTACGTGTACGAGAGAAACGCGCATCGCTCGGCCCCCGACCTCCCACCGTAACCGGGAACTCCCCGAAATTTTCCTCCCCCTCGCTTCTACCATGGTTTTTTCCGTCATGGACGACCCAAAGAATGTCATGCAACTGCGTCTCCGGCCCGCCTAGGACGAAAAGCCCATTTTCTGTCATGATTTTTTGTCATAGAAGTAGGAGCCCACCACATCTATGGTGATATCGGGTTTTGTCACAATTATCGTCATAGAAGTGTCATATGTATGACAGAAAAATTTTCATTCGGCCCAAAATGTCACGGATGTGTGTTTTTTGTAGTGCTTGGGATATATATCTGCTTATCATTACGAAGAACTTGAGAGATCCAAAAACCAAGATATATCCCTCAACTACGAGGGGAGGTAAGGAACTGCCATCTAGCTCTGCACTTGATTCACCTTCTGTTATGAGTAAGTTTGCGACACCTACACCTGCTTCTGCTATTCGTTCTGATATGTCGCATGTTATTGATGATGCCACTTCTGCTATGCATGATACTTATGATGAAACTACCTCTATGCCTGACACTACTATGCCACTTAGTGATTTTCTTGATGAACAACTTGCTAGGGCTAGAGAGATTGAAAATATTGAATCTGATGATACTGATGAAAGTGATGATGAAGAATCACTTGTTATTCCTAAGTGTTATGTCTTTGATCAAGAAGCTTCTTTAGCTATTTTAGCGTGCCAAAATAGAACTGAACTCAAAAGATTATTAGCTAAATGGAGTAAGCAATCTTTAAATGCTAGAATGAAACCTGACCCTGCTTTTGCTACTTCACCTATCTTTGTTACTGATAAGGATTATGAATTCTCAGTTGGTCCTAATATAATTACTTTGGTTGAATCTGATCCTTTTCATGGTTATGAATCTGAAACTGTTGTGGCACATCTTACTAAATTAAATGATATAGCTACCCTGTTTACTAAAGATGAGAGAACTCGCTACTTTTACATCCTTAAAATACTTCCGTTCTCATTAAAGGGTGATGCTAAGATATGGTTTAATTCTCTTGATCCTGGTTGTGTGTGTAGTCCCCAAGATATGATTTATTACTTCCCTGCTAAATATTTCCCTGCTCATAAGAAACAAGCTGCTTTAAGGGATATATATAATTTTGTGCAAATTGAAGAAGAGTGTCTCCCACAAGCTTGGGGGAGGCTTCTCCAATTACTTAATGCTTTGCCTGATCATCCTCTTAAGAAAAATGAAATACTTATTATCTTTTATAATGGACTAACCGATGCCTCCAGAGATTACCTGGATAGTTGTGCTGGTTCTGTTTTCAGGGAAAGAACACCGGATGAAGCTGAAATTCTATTGAATAATATGTTGACAAATGAAAATAATTGGACACCTCCGGAGTCAATTCCCGAGCCTATTCCTAAACCAACTTCGAAGAAGAGGGGTATTCTATTTCTCAGTCCTGAAGATATGCAAGAGGCAAAGAAATCTATGAAAGAAAAAGGTATTAAAGCTGAAGATGTTAAGAATTTACCTCCTATTGAAGAAATACATGGTCTTAATTTACCGCCTGTTGAAGAAACACATAATCTTAATCCTTCTCCTATTGAAGAAACTCATGGTCTTGATAACCTGACACAGGTAGTAAAGGTAAATTCTCTCTACAGATATGATAAAGCTGAAATCCCATTCACTAAGTTTGCTAGCCCATGCTTAGATGAGTTTGATAAATTTATGGCTAAGCAAGAAGAGTTTAATGCTTATTTTGGTAGACAATTGAAATACAATTCAAATATGCTTAAACACTTGGGTGATTATATGGCTAATGTTAAAGGTGAACTTAAACTTATTAGTAAACATGCTTCTATGGTTACCACTCAAGTAGAACAAGTACTTAAAGCTCAAAATGATTTGCTCAGTGAATTGAATAGTAAATATAATGATAATGCTATTAGAGTGGCTACTAGAACTAGTAAAATGACTAAGGAACCTTTGTATCCAGAAGGCCACCCTAAGAGAATTGAGCAAGATTCTCAGACAAATAATATAGATGCACCTAGTTCTTCTAAAAAGAAGAAAAAGAAAAATGATAAGACTTTGCATGCTTCTAGTGATCCTATTGTTGAAACACCTGAGAATCCAAATGATATTTCTATTTCTGATGCTGAAACACAATCTGGTAATGAACCTGAAACTAGTGATAATGCTAATAATAATGTTCACGATGATGCTCAACCTAGTAATGATAATGACATAGAAATTGAACCTGTTGTTGATCTTGATAACCCACAATCAAAGAATCAACGTTATGATAAGAAAGATTTTGTTGCTAGGAAACATGGTAAAGAAAGAGAACCATGGGTTCAGAAACCCATGCCTTTTCCTCCCAAACCATCCAAGAAAAAGGATGATGAGGATTTTGAGCACTTTGCTGAAATGATTAGACCTATCTTTTTGCGTATACGATTAACTGATATGCTTAAAACCAATCCTTATGCTAAGTACATGAAAGATATAATTACAAATAAAAGAAAAATACCGGAAGCTGAAATTTCCACCATGCTTGCTAATTATACTTTTAAGGGTGGAATACCAAAGAAACTTGGAGATCCAGGAGTACCCACTATACCATGCTCCATTAAAAGAAACTATGTTAAAACTGCTTTATGTGATCTTGGAGCCGGTGTTAGTGTTATGCCTCTCTCTTTATATCGTAGACTTGATTTGAATAAGTTGACACCTACTGAAATATCTTTGCAAATGGCTGATAAATCAACTGCTATACCTGTTGGTATTTGTGAGGATGTGCCTGTTGTAGTTGCAGACGTTACTATTTTAACGGATTTTGTTATTCTTGATATTCCCGAGGACGATAGTATGTCTATTATTCTTGGAAGACCCTTTTTGAATACTGCAGGGGCTGTTTGATTGAACTAAAGGCAATGTCACTTTTCATGTTAATGGTAATGAGCATACGGTACACTTTCCAAGCAAACAACCTCAAGTTCATAGTATCAACTCTATTGGAAAATTTCCATCGATTATATTTGGAGGTTTTGAATTTCCTCTTCCTACTGTCAAGAAGAAATATGATATTCTTATTATCGGGGACGTGCATATCCCCGTTGAGGTAACATAGTGTTATTCTAAATTTCTCCGGTTCCATGTTAGTCGGAATGAGTTCGTTAACAAGACTTGATCAACCTTGTTAGTGGATTCCTTTTGATGATCATGAGATGGATTAAACTAGAAGGCACAACCTTCTGTACCCCACTTTTACTTTCTGTTATTTATATTAAATAAAATAAAAATAAATATTTTTCTGTCTGTTATCTGATTATCCGTGCAATATAAAAATACCTCGAAAATAAAAGTTCTCCAAATGCCCTGAAATTTAAATATGATTTTTTCTAGAATATTTGAGGTTTTATGGAACTGAGAACACACCAGGGGGGTCAACCACCTGCCCACGAGGGTGGAGGGCGCGCCCCCCTGCCTCGTGGGCCCACGGTGGCCCTCCTCCACTTATCCTTTCACCCATACACTTCTTCTTCCTCCCACAAACACGAATAACTAGCTCAAACCCGAGTCCAAGCTCGTTTTGCTGCCATTTTCGATCTCCTTGCTCAAAGCACCTCTCACAAAACTGCTTGGGGAGATTGTTCCTTGGTATGTGACTCCTCCATTGGTCCAATTAGTTTTTGTTCTAGTGCTTTATTCATTGCAAATTTTTGTTGCTTAGGTGACCCTGTTCTTGAGCTTGCATGTCAAATTTATATGGTCAAAAGTAGTTTTGATGCATGATATAGGCCCTAGGCACTTGTAGGACTAGTTGCTATGAATATTATTGAGTTTGGTTTACTTTTATTTCGAAGTTACTAAAATTTTTCAGAATTTTTCAGAGGAAAAAATGCTTAGGAAAATGTTCCAAGGTGGTTCCTCAAGGAAGAAAGGACCCAGGCTTGCAATGCGTGATGCTGATGAAGAGCCACCAAGAAACGCTCCAGTGCGTCCTTGTGAATGGCCTTCTGAGAACTTTATGGATCAAGCAGGAATTAAATAAGAATTTAACGCACATTTGCGTAACGCCGATCTTGTGAGCTTCGAGGAGGAGAAGTGCAGCTAGTATCACAACCTCACCAGTACCTTCGTGAGGAGGTTTGAATTTTCAACTTCACGTAATTCTCCAACTGTCCTGTTTGATCTTTATGATAAATCTTACACTATGGACTTAGAGGATTTCACCACTGCATGCAAACTTCCACAATGGGGTAGTATAAGGGATCCTCGCAAATCTAAATTTAGAGATTTTCTTGCTAGCATAACTGTGGGAGAATCTAGAGATATTACACAAGCTACCACAGGGAGCATTCACTTTCCTGCTATACATTATTTTGCCCTCTTATAGGTAGATGCATTAATGGTAAAGATGAGGCATGTCACATGTGTGTCCCTGATCCTAGTATTATTAGGAGTGTTGTGTTAGGACACAAATCATATAATTTGGGAGCCATTGTTGCACGTAGGTTGCATCTTAATAGACTTAATGGAGATTTCTTTGGAGGAATTTATGCAACCGGCATAGCTAATTTTCTTGGTATAGACATACGCGAAGATGATATTGAATTACCACCTGCTTACCTAGACTTTAATGCTATGGTTCATCACCATTTTGTTGAGAGGAATGAATCACCTCTCCAGTACCGACTAATCTTTGACAGACGTCGTGCTCTCCGTATTACTCTCCCTGCTCCTGCCTTCTTTGATTATCAGGCAAGAGGAGGATATACTATTACCAGAGAGGAGGCAGATGAGTACGAGAGGAGAGAGGAGGCCGCTCGTCGCCGCGCTGCAGCTCAGCATGCGATAGCCGCTGCATCGCAGTATGACCCCAACTACTATTATGGATATCCGCCAGGCCAGCCGTGGCCATAGACCAACTTAGGCCAAAAGCCTAAGCTTGGGGGAGTACGTATTTCCCACCGACATTACATTTATGCTCACACACTCATTGCTAGATGTCAGTGCTCATACTTTTCCATTGTATCATCCATGCTAGTTTATTTCCCTTTTTATGCTTTCTTCTTGTGTGTTTAATAAACCTTAATAAAAACCAAAAAAAATAGTTGTAGCTTTTAATTAGTTTAATTTCCATGCTTGTAGTAGTAATTAAAAAGAAAACCCAAAAAGATTTCCTGTTCTTCTTTTGCTTGTTGGGAGCTTTCCCATGTAAATACTTTTATTTCTTTTCTTTTCTTTGCGGTCGATAGGAGAAGACCATAATTAAATTGTTGAAGTGGCTCTTATATGCATTATTGTTGATCTTACAAAAGAGCCCATATTGCCTTGTCTTCTCCTATTTATTGAATGCTTGTATATTCCAGCTTAGTCCAATGCACGTGCACTATTATTATTATTCACATTGTTCGGTCGTGCAAGTGAAAGGAAATTATGACGATATATGATGGACTGGCTGAGATGAGAAAAGCTGGTATGAACTCGACCTCTCTTGTTTTTGTAAATAGGATTAGTTCATCATTCTTGATTCAGCCTATTATGGATAAACATGTTTGCAATGACAATTAGAGATCATAGTTTCATGTGCCATGCTTGATTAGCTATGAGTTATAATGGTTTACCTTGCGTGCCAACATGCTATTGAGATAGTTATGATCTGGTATGATAGGGTGGTATCCTCCTATGAATGATTTAAGTGACTTGACTTGGCGCATGTCCACGCATGTAGTTGAAACAAAATCAACATATCCTTCACGATATTTATGTTCATGGTGGATTATATCCTACTCATGCTTGCATTCAGTGTTGATTAATTTTAATGCATGTTAATGACTATTGTCTCTCTCTAGCTGGTCGCTTCCCAGTCTTTTGCTAGCCTTCACCTGTACTAAGCGGGAATACTTCTTGTGCATCCAATCCCTTAAACCCCAAAGTTATTCCACATGACTCCACTATACCTACCTATATACGGTATCTACCTATCGTTCCAAGTAAATTTGTATGTGCCAAACTCTAAACCTTCAAATAAATATCCTGTTTTGTATGCTCGAATAGCTCATGTATCAACTAGGGATGTCTGTATCTTCCATGTTAGGCGGGTTATTCTCAAGAGGAGTGGACTCCGCTCCTCACTCATGAGATAAATGGCTGGTCACCGGGATGCCCAGTCCCATGCTTTATGCAAACTAAATCAAAATAATAGCAAACAAAACTCCCCCTGGGACTCTTGTTAGTTGGAGGCACTTGTTGTTTCGAGCAAGCCATGGATTGATGCTTGTTGGTGGAAGGGGGGTATAAACTTTACCATTCTGTTTGGGAACCGCCTATAATGTGTGTAGCATGGAAGATATCGCCATCTCTTGGTTGTTATGTTGACAATGAAAGTATACCGCTCAAAATATTATTCACCTTTGTTTCAAAATCGAGCTCTGGCACCTCTACAAATCCCTGCTTCCCTCTGCGAAGGGCCTATCTATTTAATTTTATGTTGAGTCATCATCCACTTATTAAAAAGCACCAGTTGGAGAGCACTGCTATCATTTACATTCATTACTATTAGTTTACATTGAGTATGACTTGACTGGATCTCTTTTACCATGAATTACAATGTCTAGTCAGTCCTTGGTCTTTAAATGTGCTCTGCATTTATGTTTTGCGGTCTCAGAAAGGGCTAGCGAGATACCATCTTGTTATATCATATTATGATTGTTTTGAGAAAGTGTTGTCATCCGAGATCTATTATTATGGCTCGCTAGTTGATTATGCTATTGATATGAGTAAACTTGAGACCTATGCGTTATTGCGAATGTGGTTAGTTATAATCTTTGCTGAAAACTTGAATGCTGGCTTTACATATTTACAACAACAAGAGAAAACAGAGTTTGTAAAAGTTTTTCTTTATCACTTTCAGTTTGTCAACTGAATTGCTTGAGGACAAGCAAAGGTTTAAGCTTGGGGGAGTTGATACGTCTCCAACGTATCTACTTTTCCAAACACTTTTGCCCTTGGTTTGGACTCTAACTTGCATGATTTGAATGGGACTAACCCGGACTGACGCTGTTTTCAGCAAAATTACCATGGTGTTATTTATGTGCAGGAGCAAACATTCTCGGAATGACCTGGAACTTCACGGAGCCACTTTTCAGAAAATAAGAAAAATACCTGCAAACGATGAAGGCCAGGGGGCCCATCACCTTGCCACGAGGGTGGGGGCACGCCTGCCCCCTAGGGTGCGCCCCCCACCTTGTGGGCCCCCAGTTGCGTCTCCGACTCCAACTCCACCTCCATATATTGAGTTTCGATGAGAAAAAAATCAGAGAGAACAAATCATCGCATTTTACGATACGGAGCCGCCACCAAGCCCTAAAACCTCTTGGGAGGGTTGATCTGGAGTCCGTTCGGGGCTCCGAAGAGGGTAATCCGTCACCATCTTCATCATCAACCATCCTCCATCACCAATTTCATGATGCTCACCGCCGTGCATGAGTAATTCCATCATAGGCTTGCTGGACGGTGATGGGTTGGATGGGATCTATCATGTAAGCGAGTTAGTTTTGTTAGGGTTTGATCCCTAGTGTCCACTATGTTCTGAGATTGATGTCGCTATGACTTTGCTATGCTTAATGCTTGTCACTAGGGCCCGAGTGCCACGATTTCAGATCTGAACCTATTATGTTTTCATCAATATATGAGTGTTCTTGATCCTATCTTGCAAGTCTATAGTCACCTATTATGTGTTATGATCCGTTAACCCCGAAGTGACAATAATCGGGATACTTACCGGTGATGATCGTAGTTTGAGGAGTTCATGTATTCACTATGTGTTAATGCTTTGATCCGGTTCTCTATTAAAAGGAGGCCTTAATATCCCTTAGTTTCCGTAAGGGCCCCGCTGCCACGGGAGGGTAGGACAAAAGATGTCATGCAAGTTCTTTTCCATAAGCATGTATGACTATATTCGGAATACATGCCTACATTATATCAATGAACTGGAGCTAGTTCTGTGTGACCCTAGGTTATGACTGTTACATGATGAACCGCATCCGGCATAATTCTCCATCAACGATCCCTTGCCTACGAGCTTTCCACATATTGTTCTTCGCTTATTTACTTTCCCCTTGCTATTGCTATCATCACTACAAAATACCAAAAACATTGCTTTTACTACTGTTACCTTTTGTTACCGTTATCACTACTATCATATTACTTTGCTACTAAATACTTTGCTGCAGATATTAAGTTTCCAGGTGTGGTTGAACTGACAACTCAGCTGCTAATACTTGAGAGTTTTCTTTGGCTCCCCTTGTGTCGAATCAATAAATTTGGGTTGAGTACTTTACCCTCGAAAACTGTTGCGATCCCCTATACTTGCGGGTTATCAAGGAGGCATCGTGCAGTGTAGCTATTTGAGTACGGGAGGCATGCGATCAGACCCCTACGCATGCTTATTGGGAGGAGAGCCCTTTGACCTCCATCTGTCATCCACCTCTCTCCCAAGGTCTCCATTAATGGCGCCCAAGCCCCTGTTTAATGGTGTGGCTATGTCTCACTCGACTGAGATTTAAGAGAGAAAAAAGAAAATTTTGCACGGATCTTGATGTAAGATCCGACGGACCTATATAGCATCTACTACAAGACTGATGAATATATGAGGACGACGATAGTGGATAATAATTGTCTTACATAATTAGGAAGATAATTAAAAAAACACATGCGGCTACTCCCGAAATACACAAGGGCAAAAGAAGAAGGAATACAACGATCTGGCTCCCTAGTCTCTAGTTTCTTGATGCATTGTTGCAGGCCGCGGGAACTAGTCTCCGCGACGAGCAGCGATGAGCTCTTTCGTGTCCTCAACATGCTACTTGAGAGCATCCACGGATTCCTCCACCAGCCTTTGGCGCTCGATGCGGAGCATGTCATTCTCGTCCATAAGTTTTTTGACAATGATGTCGGTCCTCTTCAACAAGGCACGGGTCTCCTCCTGCTGCTCTGCACTTCCGACGATCTTCACCCTCGGTAGGTCGCGCTCAGCCCGAAGCTTCTCATTGCCCTCCCTTAGTTGTCGGATGACGCTGGTAGCCTATTCAAACGAGGCTTTCATGTCGTCCTACAACCTTGCCCAGCCGGGGATCTGATCCATCTTGCTATGGACAATCACATGCATGCGCATGTAAGAGTCGTCGCCTGCCCGCGAGACATTTTCCCAGGCCGCCGCGGCGCGGCGGGACATCTCTGCTACATTCACGATGCGGTGAGACATCTCTGCTGCTTCCGCGGTGCGGCTAAACCAGTCTGGTGCATCGACGGCGCGGCGGGACCTCTGTGCTGCTACTTCCGTGCGGCGGGACATGTCGGCTGCTTTCGCGGTGAGGCGGGACATCTCTCGTGCTTCCACTTCCATGCTCGCCTCTCCCTGGTGGTAATCTCTCAATCCAGAACTCATGCTGGCCATGGCAGACGCAAGGGAAGGATGCTGAATGACTTGTTTGTTTTTGTGGATGAGGAGTTGAGGAGGAATGTGCAGTCATCTTGGCATAGTAGTATTTACAACCGAGTATTAATACACTCCTAAGTGGGAAACCGTTTAGGTTGTGATCGGTGTGAACAGGTTTGAAGAGTTTTCGATACTTAATGTGCACCGTGACCAAGGAGGGGAAACGAGAGAACTTAATGTTTATTTGCTAATTAATAGCATTGCATGCAACGACTAACCACTGCATGTCATGTTTGGTAGGGAGTACGTTATACAGGAAGAGAAGAGATGCACACACACACTTGTCCTCTCCCAACACGCATTTGTAGCTACGAATTGTAGTGTTCTCAACCATCCGATTGGCTCTATCATAGGTTTCCCGTTGCTCCTTGGCCTTGAGATTGAGAAGTTTAAAACACGGAGGCTAAGCTGGAGGCGTGAGGTTTTGGTTAATGTGCGGGCCGCACACGGCACCAACACGACAGGAGCTTCGTCTGCCTGGTGCATAGTCAGGTGACTTGTCCAAGTATAGACACAACCAGGCCCTCCTTGGTATCTGCAAGTCGACTTATCTGCAGAGAAATTAGGATCGGAGGGAGTACTACTAGTAGTAGTACTCCTTTGATGTGTCGCGTCAACTCACACAAGTATGCAACACTTCCTGAACAAACAAGCATATAAGCTGGTATCCTTCTTACCCAATGGATCTTTATATCGAACAGAAACAAAATATTCATTCGACTGTTGGAAATTACTTTAGCTGCTGATCTGATGTCGAAGTAGTTGCTGCATCGCCACCAAAACCCACCATCTCTTAAGCTAAAGTAGACTGAACTAACCCCTATATTAGTATATTACTAAGATAAACAGAAGGCATTGTAGAATCATTTAGGAGCTGAGCTTGTCAATCTGAATGTGGAGGGACATCATCCTCGAGAACCCAGCCCCGGCCAGCAGCTTGGGCGGAACTATGAAGAAGGTCAACTCCTACACGGCGACGTCACCAAGATCCTTGCTTCTTGTCACCTCCATTTCCACCTTGATGGCGTCGGTCCTGCCTTTGGGCTCCCCCAGCGGGCCGTTCGCCCATAGCTTGGCCACGTAGTGCGACAATGGGGACGCCCCTTCTCAGATGCAAATGGCGGGCACGATGATAGGCGTGCCGATGTCGAGCACGCCACCAACAAAGTAAAACGCGTGGTCGTCCTCCTTCGCGAATAGCAAGAGTCGTGGCTCCGACAATGGCACTTGCAGCTGGAGCACCTTGTCGTACTGGATCCTGTGCACGGACATAGGATGCACGGTGCTGATGTGGTGGGAGAGCGCCGGCGGCGGGCCTTCGTAGCCGTAGATGGGCACGGGGCATTTGCAGGGCACGAGCGGACACAGCTCTGGTGATCGGCGAGCTTGTGGTAAGTGATGTAGAGCCCACAACCTTCATGCGGGCACTCCACCCTCACCGAGGAGAGGACGGCGTCCATCGCCATGTTCCGCACGTTGAAGCCACCGCCGTGCTCGCACTTCTGGCACTGCCGCTGGTTCCCGGGGCGCTTGCCACGGCAGTCCGCGCAGGCTAGGTGCCCTCCCTTGCACTGCACAAATCAATTGAACAACACATCAATCAAGAAACCTGCACCTTGCTCGATCAGCCGAACGGACGAGGTGTATTCAAACCTCATACACTGGAGGCTTGAAGGGGCAGAGGCACAAGGGGCAGTGGAGCAAGGTGAGGTCCATAGAGACCATAGAGAGCTCCACTGTCGGGTCCTGTTCCGTCGGCATGATCTCGCCCTCCTCGTGCACAACCATCTCTCCCTTTAGGGCCGGGGCCTTACAAAGCTTTACCGTCACATATTCATACTACTTCAAGGTGCATTAAATCAACACATGCAAGTATCAAAAGGAAAATCACTCCATGCATGCATGCGTTGTAATTAATGCATCGGTAAACGCAAATTATTGAAATATATCGAGTGCACTGCTTTGATGTGTCATGTCAACACTCATTCAACAAGGTGAAGTTTTATTACAACACCCTCTCCCTCGCCCATGAGCGTGGTGGCTCGCGGGGCTAGGAGAAGCTTTAGCTACACGTTCTCCCTCCCAGACGTGATGGACATGCATCAGTTCATTCGGTGTTAGATGGCCAGAAGCATACTATAGTACTCCACTATAGTAGTACCATCATTGTTCGACTTCCCAGAGAGGCGAAGATCCAAGTGCAACCTGGACGCTCGTGTGTCTGTTTCATGTGTAGACGAGGTATAGTGACATAGTCTAGGAAATCGTGTACCATGCCTCTAAGCTTAAAATCGGTGGGGTCGGCACCATGCTATGAGGTCGTCTCGAAGCATTTTTTTGATCAAAATAATCTGCTGGCCCTACCCATCATCCTGGTGATTGTAGTTTGCACGCTCATCTGGTCAAGATAGGAACATATATTTTAATTTGTGGTGGGGTAAATGTTAGAGGTTGCAGTAAATATATTGTACACTGCAGGTCTTTTAGCCAAGTTTAGAAGCAAGCATGTGGGGCCAGTGCTTTGATGTGTCGCATCAACTCATACAACGAGAAGCTTGATTTTACTACACTACACGCCATCGCCCTCGCCCATGCGTGTGGTGGCTCGCAACGAGGACATGCTTTTGCTTACTACAACAAGCTATCCCTCCTACACGCGGTGGATGGACATGCAACAGTTGATTCGATACTGTAGAAGTAGTAACATCATTGTTCGTCTTCTCGAAGATGCGAAGAGCCAAGCACAACCCGAACATGGCAGTCTTTGTGTAGGGGTGGGGCGTGGTGCGGAGCCTTGGAGCACACATATAGCCAGGCTCTTGCATGGGACAAAATTGCCAGGTAAGCAGGCTATAAGCCCACTATTGTACTTGCTCTTAATAGTATAGCCCTGTAAACCGGAAAGGAGGGACTACTCCCTCCGTTCCTAATACTCCCTCCGTTTTTATTTAGTCCTCATATTAGCCTTGGTAAAAGTCAAGCTTTATAAAGTTTGACCAAGTTTATAAAAAAAATATTAACATAAGCAATAACAAATCAATACAATTAGATTTATTATTGAATGTACTTTCACATCATATATATTTGTTATGATAAATGTTTATATTATTTTTATAAACATGGTCAAACTTTATGAAAATTTGACCTTAGTCAACTCTAATATGTAGAGTAAATAAAAACAGAGGGAGTATTTGCCTTTCTAGAGATTTGAACAAGTGACTACACCCTAAATACTCACATACAAAGCAAAATGAGTGAATCTACACCATAAATAAATACATAGTTCTCTCGTTTCCTCTCTGCCTTGGCCGTGGTGCACAATATTGAGTATACTACTACTGACTAGTCTCTTTTTGAAATGCATTTACGTTGATATGGCTTGAATGCCAACGAGGCAGAGGATAGCAGTTCCCGAAACACTGAACGGTCAATGATGCCTCCGCATTCAATTAGCATGCAGAGGTTGGAGAAGCGGAATGGAGCCAACATGTTGTGAATGCAATGCAGTTTGGACTCTCATATAAAGGCACCCCACCACTCCAATCCATCTACTCCTAGTCTCTACGCAACACAGCCCACTCCAACCCAAGACCAAGACCAAGTGACCAGAAGACACAAGCACACATGGCGTCGATGGACGCGAGCGGCAGTCGGCTGTGCCGGATCCTCCAAGACACTGACGTGTGGCCCCGCACTGTTGGAGATATGCCCTAGAGGCAATCATGTATGATGATATTTCCTATGTGTTTATGAATAAAGATAGTCCTTGGACATTATCAATGATGTGTATCAGCAAGTACTTGACTTGTTTGTGGGACTATGCATTGTATGATTCTAGGATCTAAAGTATGTCTAGAGGGGGGTGATTAGACTACTTTACCAAATAAAAATCTAGCCTTTTCCCAATTTTAGTTCTAGGCAGATTTTAGCAACTTAGCACAAGTCAAGCAATCAACCTACACATGCAATTCTAAGAGTATAGCAGCGGAAAGTAAAGCAATTGCATATGAAGGTAAAGGGAGGAGTTTGGAGTGTGCAAACGCAATTGGAGACATGGAGATTTTTGGCATGGTTCCAATAGGTGGTGCTATCATACATCCACGTTGATGGAGACTTCAACCCACGAAGGGTAACGGTTGCGCGAGTCCACGGAGGGATCCACCCACGAAGGGTCCACGAAGAAGCAACCTTGTCTATCCCACCATGGCCTTCGCCCATGAAGGACTTGCCTCACTCAGGTAGATCTTCACGAAGTAGGCGATCTCCTTGCCCTTACAAACTCCTTGGTTCAACTCCAGAATCTTGACGGAGGCTCCCAAGTGACACCTAGCCAATCTAGGAGACACCACTCTCCAAGAGGTAGCAAATGGTGTGTTGATGATGAACTCCTTGCTCTTGTGCTTCAAATGATAGTCTCCCCAACACTCAACTCTCTCTCACAGGATTTGGATTTGGTGGAAAGATGATTTGAGTGGAAAGCAACTTGGGGAAGGCTAGAGATCAAGATTTATGTGGTTGGAGTGGAATATCTTGACCTCAACACAAGTGTAGGTGGTTCTCTCTCAGAAAATTTATGTTGGAAGTGTAGGCATGTTCTAATAGCTCTCTCCGCGAATGAAGAGTGGGTGGAGGGGTATAAATAGCCTCCACACAAAATCTAGCCGTTACACACAAATCACCAAACTCGGTGGGACCGAATCATGAAACTCGGTCAGACCGATTTAGTTCAAAATGTGAATGTTAAGATTTTCGGTGGGACCGACATGTCAACTCGATCGGACCGATTTTGTTAGGGTTAGGGCATAACGTAATCTCGGTGAGACCGATTACACAAACTCGGTGAGACCGATTTTGGTAATGGACTAATAGAGAGTTGGTCAGGCAAACTCGGTGGGACCGATTCGCTCATCTCAGTTGGACCGAAACATTACGAAAGGGAAACAGAGAGTTTACATTGCAATCTTGGTGGGACCGATCACTCATCTCGGCTTGACCAAAATGTTACGAAGGGAAATAGAGAGATTACAATCCCATCTCGGTGAGACCGAGATCCCTATCGATGAGACCGAAAATACTAGGGTTTCTGGCAGTGGCTATGTCAACTGAACTCGGTGGCGCCGGATAGAAAGTTTCGGTGGGGCTGAGTTTGACTTTTGGTTTGGGACATATGTGGATGTGAGAAAGTAGTTGAGGACTTTGGAGCGTATCACTAAGCACTTTGAGCAAGAAAGCCATTAGGCAACACCTCATCCCCTCTTAATAGTATTGGCTTTTCCTATGGACTCAATGTGATATTGGATCACTTAAAATAAAAGATGTAGAGTCTTGAGCTTTGAGCTTGAGCCAATTCTTTGTCCTTAGAATTTTGGGGGATCCACTTTTCTCATCCATGCCATGCCAATCATTGAGCTTTCTTGAAATGTTTATCCTTAAGTAGCATTAGCTCAATGAGTTATATGTTGTTAGGAATTACCATATCCACCTAGGGATAGTTGCACTTTCAATCTCCCCCTTTTTGGTAATTGATGACAACATATAGATCAAAGCTTCGACAAATGATAAATAACATTGAAAAAAAAACATCATCGCTTTGAGAAGTATGTGATAAGCAAGAGCTCCCCCTAAATTTGGGCATTATTTAAAATTTGCTTTTGAATGCAAATGCACAATCGATTAGGATCATGGGTTACTCTTCCATGTCACATACATCTTGGTGGAGAGCTCAAAATGATAGAGATTAAAAGCATGCACTCATCACCAAGAAAATGAATGATCATATAAGGATATAAGAGATGATATCATCCAACAAGCATTAAGGGTAGCATATGATCAAACACATGATCAACAAGTATCTCACAAGGAAATAATAAAGTATCTCACACAAGCACTCAATAAATAAGTTCAACCAAAATAGCAAGAGAGATAAAAGAACAACACTCTCTCTCGAAGCCTATGAAGCTGTCATATACACCCTGTGGCAGAAAACATGAAAAGAACAACAAGTATCTCACAATAAATAGCCACAAAGGTATCAACTCCACATGCCTTGAAGCTGTCATATACACCTGGATAGTGATCTTCATTCTCCTTGATGTATTCCCAGTTAACCCATCTCATGTCACACACAATGGGCTTCTTGTCAAGCAGGATTGTCTCATAAAAGTCTTGTTGTTCCTTGGTGTGAAATCTGTAGTCCACAACAGTCCTCCTCCTGACAGCATATGGATCAGACTGTCTCCATAAACTCAGTCCTGCATCCTTCCCGATTTTCATGTTTTCTGCCACAGGGTGTGTATCATTGTGGTCAGGGATCTTGGGCTTGAACTTCCTCAACACAACTGAGTCATCTTCTTCTTCTTTAGCAGCTTCAGGCACTGGGGCCTTGTTTTTCTCCTCCGCAGGAATGTTTCTAGTGCTTCTCTTGGGTTTAGGCTTATGAGCTAGAGCAGTAGACTTGGGAGCAGCTTTGGGCTTAGATGGAGTAGCCCCTGATCTGATTGCATCTCCCATGAGCTTTTGTGCTTTGGGTGCTGGTGCAGCATCCTCTTCCTATTCATCTGAACCTTTCATTATTGATGATCTGCCAAGCACTCTGACAGTGGTCTTCTTGACCCTTTCCTTCCTTTTCTTCCCTTCTCCAACTGCCTCTTTAGTTGGCTTGGAGGTTTTAGCAGTGCATGTTCTGGCCTTAGACATAGGAACTCTCTTTGCTGGTGCCTTCTTATGCATCCCTGGCTTAACTATGGCAGCTAAGCCATACTCCTTTTTCAACACCTTTTTCCTTGAAGTGGGCTCATCCTCAACAGCCACATAATCTTCATCCTCTGAATCAGAAGTTTTCTTCTTCCTTGTCCTGGTAGCTGCCTTTGGCAAGTTACTTGGAGTGCTCCTGCTTCCATCATCAGAAGAGCTGGAGGGACTAGTGCCCTCACTCATCTGGACCTTTTCTTCAGATTTGTTCTGGCTGTCACTTTGGTCAGACATCGTGCAGGCAAACTGTCAGCAGACGCTATGAATAGATTATAGATGAGGTAGAGAAGATGAGCATCACAAAGTACAGGAGTTTTGCAAAACAATTTAGTCAAAAAGTTTAGTTTTAGTTCTCTACAGAAGTGATCTCGGAGCTACCTAATTGACAAACTCGGTGATACCAAAGCAACACTTGGAACCTAAACTAGTGAACTCGGTAGGGCCGAGTCACAGTTTGGTGGCACCGAGATTACTAGGGTTTCACGGAATCCTAAACTCGGTCACACCGATTTGCTCGTTTTGGTCAGACCGAAGAGCGCATGTGCAATGGCCAAGGACAAATCGGTGAGACCTATTTCTACAGTTCGGTCGGTTCGAGATGAGTTCTGCGAAGAGCTAACCCTAAAATTTTCGAATCAATCTAGACCTAAGGAAGTTTTAGCTGGACGGATGAATCTCAATCGTGGCAAGAAACATGGCATTGTCCTTGTGCTAGGAATTGGAGTGAAAAAGACAGCACAAGGGATCGAACACTTACCCTAATGCGGCGAGTGTTCGCTATGGCGGCAACGGCGGAGCAGATTGCCGTTGACGGTGGCGGAGACCAGCGGCGGGAGGTCGCTGGTGGCGAGAAGACGATCCGGAGACCCAAAGAGGCAGAGTAGGTTATGCGCAGGCGAAGGGTTTCAGAAAAATTTCCAAAATTTGGCCCGTCAGTATATATAACCTGACCCTGTCGGTGTGACCGAGTGGAACAACTCGGTGGCACCGAGATGCAAAACTGCACGCAGTTACTGCAACTCGGTGTGACCGAAAGGTTCTAATCGGTTGCACCGAGATTGAAAACCTAGATCAACTAAGTGAAACTCGGTGTGAGCGAAATGGATGACTCGGTCATACCGAAATGCACAAAGAGGTTTTGGAAGTTTAAGTCTATGACGAATCGAGGACTCCGAGTGCTCCTCACACAGAGTGGTTCGAATCTGACTTGATCAAACTTTGTGATGTGGCATGAATAGAGTTTGAGGCGAGAGAAGCATAGATAGCTAGAGGGAGTTCTTAGGCATTCTTGTCCATCCATTTGGCAAAAGATAAAAAGCCAAACAATCAAAGAAACAAATGGATGTCCTCGAATGAGTAAAATATGCAACCAACATGCTCACACAATAAGATGGCAAATGAAATATGTGACAAAGCATGCACAATCACTCTAGCATCTATCAAGCAATTTGCGATGACTGGGTCATCTATATATGAGTATATTTACTTAGGAGTCAAATGAGAACATTTGATCGTAGGTCATACTCATCATTCAAGCACAAGTGGGGTTGCCACTTTTACATAAAGCATTGTTGTGTTCACACCATTAGAGTTGCTTTAGCTCAATTGATTAGAGTAAATCTCCCCCTAGGTGTGATATCCCCCTAAGAGGGATCAACTAACCTTGGGTTTTGTCGATGATGACTTCATGTAGGTGTTAAAGATGTGGATGCTCAATGTTGATGTAGATCATTCGGAGCAATCCTTTGGAGTGAGTTGCACTTTCAATACCTACATGGGTTAGTCCCACAAGGAACATACAAGGATATCCATAGACATAGAGTGATGTGTACACAAGATGATGTCCATGGAAGCATTAGGTTACCTTGTCCCTTGTCTTACCAACAAGAGGGTTTGTGACTCCTTGAACTAGTGCAAGATATGAAGGTTGTTTGCACTTGTCCTTGCCAAAATGATAAGAGTGAAGTAGGTTGGTGGAGTCACCCTCAAGAACTCCCTAGTTCTTGTTCTTCGGGATCCACACCATCTTGATGGGAATCCTTGGGGTTGTAGTCGTACTTGAAAGAGAACTTCATGTAGTCTTGGGAATCCATTTGACTAAGGCCTTGGGTGCTTCCTCGAATGCATCAATATCCTCTTGAAGCTTGTCCTTGCCTTTTTGCTTGTGGTCTTGTGGTGGAAGATCATATTGAGCTTGTGTTCCTTTGAAAGAAGTAGGATCATACTTCTCTTGTTGAGGAATAAACTTCGTCTTGGGGTATTGATCTTCTTCCCACTCAACTCCATTGGCATTGAACTTTTATTCAAAACCAACACCTTGATTCTTCCGGTGTCTTCAATGCTTCCGTACAATTTCCTCAAATTGCTTACTTTCAGCAAGGCTCTTGTAAACACCTTTCTCTATAATTCCCTTCAATAAGCTATTTTCTTGCTCAAGTGTGACTTGGCTATGAGAATCATTAGTGGAATCAAGAGAGCTACTAGAAGCAACAACATTGGATTTAGCATGATTGTTGTTACTACTAGATGAAGAGTCTTTCTTGTTCTTGTTACTATATTTAACTTGTGGCATGTAAGTAGACAAGAGTAAACGCTTGGCAATGTAAGAATAACTTTTCTTGCAGATCATCATTGATTGCCTTTAAAAACTCATGTTCTTGCTCAAGGTTGAGCTTTTCAAGCATAGCTTATCATGAGACTTTAAAAGTTCTTGATGATCTTCCAAGGTAGTTTCATGAGCTAACTTAAGAGTGTTTAGTTCTTTAGTTAGATGATCAATCTCCTTCTTATCATTGTCATTCATTTTATCTTGATTATCATGATTAATAGCAAGCTCATCATATCTTTCATAACTAGAGTTGTCAACAAGTAAATCATCATCTCCTAGCAAATCATCTTCATCACTATTGAAATCAACATACTCGGGGTGTGTTACCTTTGGACCTTTAGCCATGAAGCATCTCCCAATTCCTTCATTTGGTGAGTTAAATATGTCGTAGGAGTTGGTTGTCACAAGTGCTAGTCCGGCAACACCTTCATCTTGAGTATAGTCGGAGTCGGAGTGGTAACTTCTTTCGGAGTGATTGTCGAAGTCGGAACAGGATACCCATTCACCAACATGAGCTTGATGTCTTCTTTTTGTGTAGCTCCTTGATGACTTGTCCTTATTTTCTGAGTCCTTGCTTCTCCGAGAGGGTCTTCATTCATAACGATCATCTCTATTCCTTCTCTCTCTTGATGGTGATTCTTTTCTTATAATCCTTCTTTTGGGAAAATCTTCTCTTCTTTTGTAGGGGGTGTACATTCATTGGAGTAGTGTCCGGGTCTTCCACAATTGTATCAATTACGCTCACGACTAGAAGATCTTTTGTCATTGTAGGACCTTGACTTGGAACTTCTTTCCTTGCTTCTACTCTTGTAGAACTTGTTGAAGTTCTTCACCATTAGACTCAACTCTTCATTGAAGGTTTGCTTCTCACTTGATGATGTGGGAGCATCACATGAGGCTTTGTAAGCACCACTTTACTTGTTGTGAAGCTCTTCCTTATCCTTGAGTGACATCTCATGAGCAACAATTCTTCCAATAACTTTCGTTGGCTTGAGGTCTTTGTAATTGGGCATCATTTGGATCAATGTGCACACTGTATCATGTTTTCCATACAAGGCTCTTAGGATCTTCTTGATGATGACTCTATTGGTCATCTCTTCACTTCCTAAGCCGGCAATCTCATTTGTGATGAGAGCAAGCCTAGAGTACATTTCAGCGATGCCCTCACCATCCTTCATTTTGAACTTGTCAAGCTGACTTTGAAGCACATCCAATTTGGATTCCTTGACAAATTCGGCACCTTCGTGCATATCAATCAAAGTATCCCAAATTTCCTTTGCATTCTTAAGACGGCTGATTTTGTTGAATTCTTCAAGGCATAATCCGTTGAAGAGAATATCACAAGCTTGAGCATTCTATTGTAGCATCTTCAACTCTTCCGCGGTAGATTCTTGGTTTGGTTCTCTCCCATCGAAGAATTCACCTTGCAAGCCAATACACACAATAGGCCAAACGGCAGGGTTATGTCCAAGAATATGCATTTTCATCTTATGCTTCCAACTAGCAAAATTTGTACCATCAAAGTAAGGACCTCTACGGTGGTAATTTCCCTCGCTAGACGCCATACTCTCCTAGGTTGTGAAACCAAGGCTATGACCACCAAAAGCTATGGAAATCAAAGCAAATGGAGACCAAAGCTCTGATACCACTTGTAGGATCGAAAGTATGTCTAGAGGGGGTGATTAGACTACTTGACCAAATAAAAATCTAGCCTTTTCCCAATTTTAGTTCTAGGCAGATTTTAGCAACTTAGCACAAGTCAAGCAATCAACTTACACATGCAATTATAAGAGTATAGCAGCGGAGAGTAAAACAATTGCATATGAAGGTAAAGGGAGGAGTTTGGAGTGTGCAAACGCAATTGGAGACACATAGATTTTTGGCATGGTTCTGATAGGTGGTGCTATCGTACATCCACGTTGATGGAGACTTCAACCCACGAAGGGTAACGGTTTCACAAGTCCATGGAGGGCTCCACCCACGAAGGGTCCACGAAGAAGCAACCTTGTCTATCCCACCATGGTCATCGCCCACGAAGGACTTGCCTCACTCGGGTAGATCTTCATGAAGTAGGCAATCTCCTTGCCCTTACAAACTCCTTGGTTCAACTCCACAATCTTGATGGAGGCTCCCAAGTGACACCTAGCCAATCTAGGAGACACCACTCTCCAAGAGGTAGCAAATGGTGTGTTGATGATGAACTCCTTGCTCTTGTGCTTCAAATGATAGTCTCCCCAACACTCAACTCTCTCTCATAGGATTTGGATTTGGTGGAAAGATGACTTGAGTGGAAAGCAACTTGGGGAAGGCTAGAGATCAAGATTTATGTGGTTGGAGTGGAATATCTTGACCTCAACACAAGTGTAGGTGGTTCTCTCTCAGAAAATGTATGTTGGAAGTGTAGGCATGTTCTAATAGCTCTCTCCATGAATGAAGAGTGGGTGGAGGGGTATAAATAGCCTCCACACAAAATCTAGCCGTTACACACAAATCACCAAACTCGGTGGAACCGAATCATGAAACTCGGTCGGACCGATTTAGTTCAAAATGTGAACGTTAGGATTTTCGGTTGGACCAACATGTCAACTCGGTGGGAACAATTTTGTTAGGGTTAGGGCATAACGTAATCTCGGTGAGACCGATTACACAAACTCGGTGAGACCGATTTTGGTAATGGACTAACAGAGAGTTGGTCAGGCAAACTCGGTGGGACCAATTCGCTCATCTTGGTTGGACCGAAACGTTACGAAAAGGAAACAGAGAGTTTACATTGCAATCTCGGTGGGACTGATCACTCATCTCGGTTTGACCGAAACGTTACAAAGGGAAATAGAGAGATTACAATCCCATCTCAGTGAGACAGAGATCCCTATCAGTGAGACCGAAAATACTAGGGTTTCTGGCAGTGGCTATGTCAACTGAACTCGGTGGCGCCGGATAGAAAGTTTCGGTGGGGCTAAGTTTGACTTTTGGTTTGGGACATATGTGGATGTGATAAAGTAGTTGAGGACTTTGGAGCATATCACTAAGCACTTTGAGAAAGAAAGCCATTAGGCAACACCTCATCCCCTCTTAATAGTATTGGCTTTTCCTATGGACTCAATGTGATCTTGGATCACTTAAAATAAAAGATGTAGAGTCATGAGCTTTGAGCTTGAGCCAATTCTTTGTCCTTAGAATTTTGAGGGATCCACTTTTCTCATCCATGCCATGCCAATCATTGAGCTTTCCTGAAATGTTTATCTTTAAGTAGAATTAGCTCAATGAGTTATATGTTGTTAGGAATTACCAAAACCACCAAGGGATAGTTGCACTTTCAATGATGAACGTCCTAAAAGGTCCCTAGTCGATAGGGGTGTGTGGACGCGCAGCCGACTAGACTAGCATATGAAACAGTCGATGGCTTGGTCTCACTAGCCATGGAGCATTGGATGCTAACCGGATAATATGGACTCGGAAGGATCTGGTCGAATTCGACATAGTCAGATCCGAGTTGAGATAAGGTCTGAGTTGGACAGACCCAACTATGAGACGCAGCGATATGTCATCTCTGAGTCTCTAGTACAACATACGTTCTATGTGCTAAGACCTGAGCTGGTGCATGTACTCCGGATGGTGGCAGACTTGCTTTGGGCCAACCAAACGCTACTCTGTGACTGTGTAGTTACAAAGGTAGGTTCCAGGCTTATCCAGACCCATGCTGTGAGACATGCTCGAGCAAGACGGGATTTGCCCCTCCAATCAGGAGAGATATACTCTGGGCCCCTCGTGTGATCCGACCAAGATAAGCATGGCCATGCAATTAGGATTATGAGATAATCCGGTTTGTGGTCAACATAACTGGAACAAGAAAGATGTCGGGCTAGCACAAGGATGACAGACTCGCCTTGAGCCTGACAATATATATCGTGTGGCAAAGGGAACAGATGTGTGATGTACGGGTTCGCCTGACCAGCTTCATCGGACACTTGGAGTCGGCACGCTTTGCTAGAGAACGATACCGACTAGCCGAGTTGGATGTGATCTGACTCGCGACCAAGTAAACGAGAACCTAAGGGGTCATGCGCTTAAGGGAAGGAACCTGTGAGGCTCGGTCAGACTCCATGAGTCAGAAGTGATCCTACTCGGACTCTGATCCAGGCCGAACAGATTTTGTGCTTTAGGGTCCGTGCGAGGCCCAAGTGTTTAGCCCGCGACGGATGCCTATATAAAGTAGGGGGTGCGGCACACTCATGTGATTGATCACTTCGGCGTGTCACTAGGGTTTGCATGTGTTGCGAATAGCCACCTCCACTCGACCACCGACTGTGTGATCGTACCTAGCAGTCCACCGCATGGTGTTCCTTCTGCACGGGTGGATACCATTAGAGGCGGTGCACTTGAAGCTGCTCCGGCGAACCTGTATGTGGGAACCGATGACCGGTTGTTCGAGGGAGATCGCACAGGGAGGAGACGATCCACGCGGACACACTACCGCAACTCTTCTTACGCTGCACGACACTATGCATCTAGTGGTAACGACCTGTGATCCATCTCTCGTAGCATGTTCTTGGTTGTTCTGCACATAGGAAAATTTTAATTTCCAGTCGATGCACCCTATCGTAGAACCCAACACGCACCGCGCAGTGTTTCTAGACGGTGCTGGCGACCGCCGGCGTCATAGCCCTTGTCGACGCCGACTTCGCCTCTAGCATGTGCCAGATGATGGTGGACTCCATCCGCAAGTTCACCGCCGTCAAGAAGCGTGCAGACGACCTTGTCATACTGCTCTAGCCCGCGCGCCCAGGCTCCTCATTGCCTGCCACCCTCATCGGCCTCCAAGGTGATGAACTCTTTGAAGGACTAGTGGCCTTGCAGCTGTCGGAGGTCGCGATGAAGAATGTGCACCTCGAGGCCGCGCTCGCCGCGCAGCGCCTCACCATGCAAGAAACCATCGATTTGCACATCCATGTCTACGAGGAAATCGTCTACATAGGCCACTACAAGGCCAGTGAGGACAGAAAGACATTGGCCTTCTTCCAGCAACTGCAATCTTTGGACGCCATTGTTCAGAAGCACGTCGACCTGGCCACGAAAGCCGCTGCTACTTAGCCGTCATTCGGTGGGTCGGCGCCCTGAGTCGAGGAGGTGGACGTCATCGATGGATGCATCTTTCTTCTTGCCTCCTATAACCACAACTGCATCGCCCTGTGGCCTTAATGTTTTATTAGTGCATGCCATTTTATTCGATTCGTAAATGACATGTGTGATCCCTTGCTCTTATTTGGCGTTAATTATATGTTGTATCACTGTCTTCGACCTGGTGTACTACCTAGGTCCTGGTTTATTAGTCCCTTTTGTAATTTGTGCCAAATTTTGACCAAAGATTGAACTGACAAAATGTTAGTGCATGTCAACAAAAATTATATCATTTGATTTGTATTTGAACATAGTTTTCAATGATATAATTTTGGTGACATGCATGAACCTTTTGTTAGTCAAATTTATGGTTAAAATTTGGCAACGATTACGACGGGGAGCAATAAACCAGGACGGAGGTAGACTGGTCCGTCACCATCGTGTATTGTCCTAATTTTGACTTCAACGACAAAACCTACATGGAGGGAGTGTTCTATATATTGGCACGACAACCAAACTTATATATTGAAAACTGAGCGTTACTACAAGTCACGAGTTCAAAACGAGAAAGTGGAATAAGTACAGCATGCATGTGTCGTTCACGTCGCACCCACACATGGTTGTGGTGCACAATGTAGTAAATGACTAGTCTCTTCTCATATAAAGGCGCCCCACCACTCCAATCCATCTACTCCTAGTCTCTGCGTAACACTGCTCACTCCAATCCAAGACCAAGTGACCAGAAGCCATAGGCACCTATGGAGGCGATGGACGCGGGCAGCAGTCGGTTGTGCCAGATCATCCAAGACACCGGTCTGCAGCCCCGCACCACGTAGCGTTTCCAGATGGTGCTGGCGACCACCGGCATCATAGCCCTCGCAGACGCCGGCTTCGCCTCTCGCATGGATGACATGATGGTCCGCTGCATCCGCAAGTTCACCGCTGTCAAGAAGCGCGTGGACAACCTTGCCGTACTGCTCCAGCCCGCGCGCCCAGGCTCCTCATTGCCTGCCACCCTCATTGCCTCCATGGTGACGAACTCTTTCAAGCCCTGTTGGCTCTACAGGTGTCGGAGGTCGCGACAAAGAATGTGCACCTCGAGGCCCCGCTCGCCGCGCAGCACCTCGCCATGCAAGAAACCGTCGACCTGCACATCCACGTCTATGAGGAAATTGTCTACATAGGCCACTACAAGGCCATCATGGACAGAAAGACGTTGGCCTTCTTCCAGCGGCTGGAATCTTTGGATACCATTGTTCAGAAGCACGTCGACCTGGCCACAAAAGTCGTTGCTACTTAGCCGACGTTCGGTGGGCCGGCGCCCTGAGTCGAGGAGGTGGACGTCGTCGATGGATGCATCTTTCTTCTCGCCTCCTATAACCAGCACTGCATCGCCTCGTGGCCTTAATGTTTTATTAGTGTATGCCATTTTTATTCCCGTCATAACATTTTTATTCCATGAGCGCGCGCGATCCTTGAGGGCCATGGGAAACCAGTTCGCCATGACCTTCTCATCGCTGTTGGCTGCCTCGATGCTCAGCTCATAGAGCTGCAGGAACTCAACAGGGTCAGGGGTGCCGTCATAGCGTGGAGGCGGGTCTGGCTTGAACTTGTTAGGCCAGATGACGCTACGCAGCTCAGGAATGAAGGCGCGACAGCCTGCGATAGTTACTGGAGCCCGCTACGGAGGCGAAGCCTGGTCCTAGTATCCAAGCGCCGCCGCCGCAGGTGGTACGCGGTCTTGACGCGGTGGTGCTGGGAGTGGGGTGGGAGTATAGGAGCGTTTTCTTGCGGCCGAGGGACTTCTTGGCAGCTCCCTTCTTCGTGCACAGGTGTCCTGCGCGGTGGGTCGTGTCGCGAGACCGCGCGTCTTGGTGCGAGGGTTGCGTCTTGATGCGGAGGTGGCGGAGGCGCTCCGTGGGCCACGTCGCCTGCAGCTAGAGGTAGGCGAGACAGCGAGAGGGACGATGCGGGGGAGCCCCCAGTGGCGCTGACGAGCTCGGCAATGCGGTCCAGCCAATCTTCGTAGAGGTCATCGATGGGGCGGTAACGCAGGAGCTCATGTGCCATGAGCAGCGTAGCCTGCGCGGCTGTGGGTGCGCAACGAGCATGGGATGGAAAGCCGGGCGAAGTTAGTGAAGGGGTGGCGGTGCGTCTGTCCCGCCGCACGGAGGGGTGCAGCAATGAAGCTTGCTGCTTGTTCCCCGCCGGGCCGGTGGCGGCGTTGGCAGTGGGTGATAGAGAACCGCGGGGAGGTCCGTCGACAGGCGTCGACTGAGCGGCGTGAGTGGCAAGGGCGGCCCGGCGCTCAGCACGGGCTCGGCGAGCGTCGGCCATGGATGTGACGGAGCAGTGGAGCGTGGATCGACGGAGGAAAGGCCTCGGCGCACCCCTACCTGGCGCGCCAAATGTCGGATTCTGGGTTCTGGCAAACCCTTGAGGTTCGAACACTCACTACAAAAAAAGACACTTACGTGATGATACATGTTTGTCATAGTAGGTCACGTTTTCTATCATGCATGTACATCCATGACAATTTTATGACAGAATAAAGATAGTCATACCTGTGCTTTCGTAGAAGTGTTCCATGACATTACCAAAATTATCATCACAGAAAAGTCCACTTCCATGACGATAAATCGCGCATCATAGAAGTGCTTTCATCAAGGGTGACCGACACGTGGCATCGGCCGTAATGGGTCGCCGTTAAGCTATCGGGTTTAGTTTTGGATCTGATAACTCGTTAACAGCCTGGACCAATTGGGATTTTCCACGTGTAAAATTCTCATTGGCCGGAGGAAACACGTGTTGGCTCAACGTTCGGACATATGTTATCCACTCATTGGACAGGAGGCGCCTATGATACGTCGACACATGGCACGGCCCAACAGAGGCCCATTCTAGTGAAAAGGTTGGCCCAGCTTAAGGCCCACCATGTTTTTTCACACACTAGTGGTCTAGCCTGTTAACAGCCTACCATGTTTTGGGTCAAATTGAGGCCCATACCAGATCAGGCCCGTTCACAGCCTACTGTGTTTGGGGCCAAATTACGGCCCATATCAGATTATGCCCATTAACACGCCACTGTTCTTTTAGGCCCATACTAAGACAGGTTTGTATTTTATCCTATTAAATGCCCGTTTACCAGTTCGGCCTGATAATAGTTTCGGCCTGTTAGCGGCCCATGGTGCATCTGGGACATTGTCGGCCCGGTTTAACTTTAGGCCATTTAAGGGCCCATGCAGAAACTGGGCTATTTCTTGTCTGAAGTAACTTTAGGCCTCTTAATGGCTGTAGTCTTCGTGGATAAATTTCAGCCCAACTGGCCTATCGGCCTGTTAATGGCTCGTGTAATAGTTGGGCCTAAGTATAGCCCGCGTTGAATCCAGCCTGCTTATAGCCCATCAGATAATGGCTCATGACACTTTTAGGCCTATAGGCCTATGACACTTATAGCCCATAAATTTATTGGGCCAAACAGGCCCGAGATGTATTTTGGCATGTTAATTGCTCGTCCTATTTGGGCCAAACATGGGTATTAGGCAATTTCGGCCTGCATTGGCCCATGATTTTTTTCGGCTCAACGCTAGCCCAATCTAGGTTTTAGCCTGTTAAAAGCCCATGGTATTCTCCAGCCCAGCTGGACAGAACTTTACTCGGCTTGTTAAAGGCGGGAAACAACTATAGGTTTAGACCTGCTAATGGCCCAAGATGATTATAGGCCCAGGTTTTGGCCCATATGAGTAATGGGCCGGCCTGAAGACCGACAACACTGAGATCCATTGAACCTTTCGGCCTAAATTATAGCATACCGACCAAGAATGAACCTAGATTATACAACAAAGAAATTACAGCATATACATCCCCTCGGCATCAAAGTTCGGTGCCAGTGATAATAAAGGGCAACCAGACAGCAGATTACATAAACTGGGTAGGTCTCCACCAATGGAAGTTAACAGGCGGACAAAATAATAGACAGAACCGACAACACTTCAACACAGTTCAAGAAAGGTTAGCCCGGCCCAAGAGCTGCAGCGCAAGCAGCTGAGAAACCTGATGAGAATGCGCTTCTTTGGCACTCATATCCACCAACTTAACCTGCATAGCATCAATAAACATCATGTACTTACGGTTAATCTTGCATAGAGATTGGAGTTCCAGTCGTATTTGAGCGGAAGCCTGTATTTCTGCTTGAATTTCAGACTGAAGAAGTCGAACAGATTCAGGCAGCGACTTCATCGAGCTTGTATCACTGAGTAAGTTTGACACTTCATCAAGATGTGACTTTGTGGTTGTATCCCTACCCTCAATATGTGTTGCCTTCTCCTCTGGAATATGTGTTAGAGGGACAAACAATGGGTTCTTCTCACTATCATTGTGGCAGTTCTTCGTAGCATCAGTGTTGACAACCTGAAAGAGAAACAAGTAGGTAGATAACAGGTTTTGCATGTATAAGCATCAGCGCTGTCAATTCATCTCATTTCTTTGTCAGAAATAAACAGACATGGTTCAAAATAGCATTAAGATAATAGGTACTGTTCATAGTTAAGACGGCAGGAAATGGCATTGTGCAGGAGCGGCCAGCTTCACCAGACCACTGGATTACAGATCAACAACACAAGCATAGATGTAGTTCTAAACAACGTATAAGCATGAATGGTGAGTGCACTGTCAATTTATACCATTTCAGATTGGTAAATAAAGAGACACGATTTAAATAACATTAATATAATATGGCATTGTTCATAGTTGAGACATAGCATGATATGACATTGTGCTGTTGTTGGTAGTCTCACCGCACCACTGGATTACAGATCAAGAACACAAGCATACACATAGTGCTAAAGAATATAACTTGATGTGCTTAGTTTAATTTACATGGTATGAATAAGGAACTAGATTGTACAACTAAAGACTGAAATTGAGAAGGACAAACTTATGTTTATGTACTTCTACTTTATAAACTTTGAACAAGCAATTTGATGCAGACGACAAAAATAAACAGCATTTGCACTCATAGCTATCCAAATGTAAACAACAAAGTTTGAAGGCTCGAGGAGGACAAACTTACATTGGTAGTGAAGACAGGCTCTATAAAGGCCTTGTCCATATTGATGGGGGGGGCAATTCAAGAAGTTTACCGCACACTCTTCTTCAAGAATATTGCCTTTATTCTACATTTTGATAAGAGTAAATATAGATGTGAAAATATAGGAACAAATGGCGATTATTTAACTTAAGATGCAGAGTACAAATGTAAATGTAGCATACAGTCAGAAGGCACTGACAAGAGCAATGCGGAGCTAAACTTCTTCAGTAACATTGGTTTTATTCAATATTTTGGCAAGAGTAAATGTAGATTTGATGTGTAGAAAAATGGAGGACAAGGTAAAATAAGCTACAAAGTGTACATGAAGAACTAGCTGACAAATATAAGTATAGTGATGAAGGACAACAGATACTTATAAGAACAATGCAGAACTAAATTTCTTCATAGGAATTGGGTTTATTCTACATTAATTTAAGCATTAATATAGATCTGATAATTTGGAGCGAACAGTGGATAAGCAAGCTATAATGCACAATGATGTCACATAATCCACCAGTTATGAATGTAAGGACATCGATAGGACAATAGGTACTCATAAGAGCAAAGCAGCGACTAGCATAGTTGTGATATCCTAGGTTTTGCGGCGCTGGTTCGATCGCCAATATATGTTGGGTGCTATGTGATTTCTCCGGTAGCACCACCTTTTTCAAGGACTTTTCTTGTACTCCTTCAGGTTCTGCAATCACCCTCTTCCTTTTGGATGTCTGAAACACAAGAACAGCATTTGAATGGGAAAACATGGTATGCCGACAAATGGAATAGGTATTGATAATGGATGGGCATGGCATCTTCACACATATCATGAGTAAACTAAGCAGATGGCGGTGCAACGAAGCAAAATAAAAGCAAGACACCTTATGCAAGATATGTGCAACCAATAAAACCTTGCCAAATTAGAACAGGCACCTTATTGGGTGAATAGGATAGGCCATCTGCCTTTGACTCCTTGAGCTCAGAAGAGTCATTAGGATCATATTCTGAATACGAATCTATAGGTCGGGAGCATGTGGGTTTCATTGCATCCACAATGGACCTCAATCCCTTTATGCCAAGTTTGTTACCATTGAATTGTTCTGCAATATTCTTCTGATGTGCGCATTCTTATATTCATTGTGATTGCATAGAATATCTATAAAGCATGAAAACACAAATAGTAGTGACATTATCTTTGTAATGCAGAGGATATTGTAATAAAATAGAGGCTCCCTATAAACCATTGTGTGCTATCACTGGATTCTGATGAGAGAGCCCATTTGTGTTGTAATATGGTGAGTAGATTAATATAATCTGGCACAACTACACACAAAAAAACTCCCTGTTGGGGGCCCCAGATGTAAGGATAGTTGGCAGACGATAGGTTCATAATATACCATATAGAAAGTTTATTCCCAAACCATGATAACGAGAGCATAGAGACAGTAGGCAGATCGTAGTGTAGATAATAGGGGTACACCATAACCACCATAAATAAATCGGGAAAGCAGAACTGGCTGGAAAACATAGGGTTTTGTTGCTACTAATATGTAGCCTATTGATCACCTACAGGACAGCTCTATTCATCTGAAGGTGCACAGCTGTTACTATCAGTTTAATCTATCAAAGACTGTGTGGCTCCCACCATTTCCGAGGTATTATGGCAGACCAATTCAAAGTGCGAAATCATTTAGCAGAACCGACCCAATAGAGGTGTCGACTGCAGATGTCCCTGCTCCCCTTCCTCATAAGGAACATATTGTGCTTACTACAGAAGAACAGAAGAGGAACATGTTAAAGAACAGAAGAGGAAGCATATTCTGCATGTCTGCATGCAAGTCGCGTGACTTTTGTCATTTGGGCCAGTCGACCATTTCAGGCTGTTGGATGAAGATCCTACGTCTCCTAACCCTTCATCTTCCTCATCTTTGATTCTTCCCATACATAACACTGCACGGGCCGTCGGCCGAACCATCGACCCCCACCGCCTGTGTTCCTCCGCCACCCCTACCCCCGCCCCCACCCACGTCAAGTTTTCTTCGTTCGGCGAGGCCCCACCACCGCCCCCCACAACCACCGTCCCCACCCGAGCCCCTTCCTTCGCACCGGTGAACTCCGACGAGCTCTAAAAAATCGACTGGCCCAATTTTGAAATTTAGTCTACTGTCATTTAACTAGTGTGGAATATAAAGGGGGAAAACCATAAGCATTGCGAGTATAGTGTTGAGCGTGCCATGGTGGATCTGAAGGTGCAAACCGGACAAAGGCAACTTTGCAACCAATGTTCGCTTTCAACTAGCAAGTAAGTGATGGACAAGAAATCAGAGTAAAGCAGTGGCGATCTATTTTCTTGCTGTGATAAATAAGTTGAGCAGATACAAAAAGAGTACCACCTCTGGTGCGGTGTCGTGTATGCATCTGCTGAGAATTTGATGGTGCTGCGGTAGCGATGGTTGTCGGCGGCGTGGAAGCAGATCTACACTACTAGAGAAAACCTTACTAGTGGCACTGGTTTTTTACGTAGCAGTAGCATGGGCACCCGCTCTACTGCTAGGGCGCTACAGCTATTATTTAGCAGTAGCGCGTTTCTAAACAAGCGCTGTAGCTAAAATACTTAGTAGTAGCGCCTCTTTCTCCACCAACGCTACTACTATCATCAGATAGTAGTAGCGCCCTATTTTATCCCCATGCTACAACTAGGTAAATAGAAATAAAAAATAAAAAAGGAGTCAGATGCAATATTCATGGAAATCAAGACAAGTCCAATGCAAATAAACTAAGTTCACAGAACCATCTCACAAGCATTAACGACAATACCACATTTAATTTAACCACACAATCTCAAAAACTCATATATAGTAGTCAACAATGCATGGATAGATCATAGTTGATAAGTCTACTAGGTAGTCATACTAGCATATATATGGTTCAGCAGCCACACGCATGCATGGATAGATCTCACAAGCATATGTGGTTCTAGATGATATCGATGACGACTATCATCCTCAAGCATGGGTGGTGGGTGTTCCTGATAGTAATTAGGATTGCATGTCCAACATGAAGATTCTTGCTGACATGGAAGCTCTTCCACCCAACATAGTTGAAGTGTGTGCGACCGTCCGTGTCCACGCCGTACGCACAAGTGGTGACGGAGCCCCTCGCTGTAAGGCGTATTCCAGCAGAGCCTTCTTCATCAGGCTTGATACCACAACTATCAGGTAGGCTCTGTGGCAATTTCTGAATAAGAAAAACATATCAATTAATAAGTAGCCTCACACATTCTACACTATCAAAAGACAGTACTACATTTCTACACTAAGTGTAAGAATAAAGCATATATATCATCGGATTCACTAAGCATATATATCATCAGATTCACTAAGCATATAGATCATCGGATTTACTAAGCATATAAGATTCACTAAGCATATATATGATCGGACTCTACACTAAGTATAACAATAAAGCATATCATCAAATTACTACAGTAAATGCAACATACCATGATATGCCGATCAACCATGGTACTTGTAAGGCGGGTCATGAATGGCACCCCGACGAAGTCAGCACGTGGCGGAATGATGTCCCATAGGTTGCACACCTCCTCCTCGCTCAACCTCATTCTTTGAGCAACGATGGCTTCACCAAGTGGGTCGTCATCATCCTCATCATCCTCATCATCTTCATCATCTTCTGCTTTGTTGACATAAATCACAGCCAACTTGGGTCTTTCTGCTCTAAAGGAGAAGCTGGTCAACTCACCACCGGTGATACGCATGTGGGCGATGAAACGGACCCATCCGTCTCCTCCCACCTGCGTCATATTTCATCCTTTCTCGACCTCCATAGTGTAGGGGCCCCAGGAGCCTCAAAGGTCACAGAGTCTCTGGTCAGCTTGTTGAATTCTGACCTCACATTGCATGGGACAATCTGTGTGCAAAAGGCAAAATGATATATACACGATGCATTAATGCCAATAACACTAAAAACAAAATAGTGGTTACTAGTTTCATCTAATTTATTACCGCCGCATGAAGAAAACTCGACTGGTAGTAGATGCCAGATAGTGTGCCAGTTGCAAGGCTGTTGGCGCACCTTGACTTGCACCGTCGGCATGATGGTGGTGGTGGTGGCATCATTTCCCTAAAGTAATATGATTAGAGGATTAACAACCCAAAAATTAAACATAAAGTTTTCAATACACACATCAGGTTTTTAATAATATACACATCATAGAGAATACACATGAGGTTCACATGGCAAGCAAAATAACAACTAAATTGTAGTTCAGTTCAGACAATAACCTAATAGAGATCATGTAACCCAAACAGAACCTAATAACCCAAATAGAGCCTGATATAGAATTCACAAGTGGGTGAAAATGTAACCAACATTTTCTACTACAAAATATAAGCACCAGACTAAGAGGTAATACAAGGGAAGAACAATCGCACACACAGATAAAAGATAGCATCAACCTATCCTAATTAACGCAACAAAGTCGGTTTTGTCATTCAAGAAAACAGAGACATGAGACAGATCAGTTAGCATTTTTTTCGAAATGGGTGTTAGCATATATTCAAATGTACACCATAACAACTTGGCAATTTGAGCATCACCACATACAGACACTCTCTTCAACCTGAAAGAGTATCAAATCAAGCATTGATTTTTCCATGAAACCACATAACAGTGAGGGCTTCTTGGTCATATCTTTATATGCATCAACAAAGAAGCTAGTGGATCAAATTCACACATAGGGTAGCTCATCACGAGGATACAGACATTTAGACCTTTAAGAAGAACTGGCACAATCAACATCATTGAGATGAAAGGAGGAGCATTCACGACATAACCTAGTGTCAGGAAAGAACCCCTCTCTAAACCCTAGAACACTAGGCACCGCCGCCGCCGCCACTGCTCTAGGGACAGCAGCCAAGAATTGAAACCCAAGTTTCAATTATATGTGCTTAACTGCTAATCAAGAATTGAAACCCAAGTTTTCGTGAGCAACAAAAAGCCTCTACTTGTCTCACCTAACCCCTCTCTCTACTCTCTCCCCAATCACACGAGGAAACAAGACTAGAACACGTCGCATCGAAGCGCGGAGTCACCGTGCAATCCCTCAATCCCTTTCCCTGAAATAACAAAACATGGTGAGCCGTCGCGGCGAATCGATTGGAGCCTAGCTAGTGGTGGCGCGCGCAAGGAGGAGGAGATCGAGGGGGACTTACGGGGCTGGAGCGTCGGAGGAGGCGAGAGGCGACCACGCATGGTGGCGGTGCACGGCGCCGTCGACGGGGGTGAGGAGGCCGGGGAAGAACCCTAACCGCGGCGACGTCGTCGGGCGGAGGGGATCGATTGTCATAGTGAGGGGGTGTGGGGGGCGCTCGGGCAGGTTTTCTTTTCCCCTAGTAGTAGCGCTAGGTAGAGGCCGACGCTACTGCTAAGCCCACCAGCTGTAGCGCCCGTTCGAAACAAACGCTACAGGTAAGTGGGCCACCGTTTTTGCCCTGTGGCCCATGTAACAGCAGCGCGGCCCAAGCTAACAAACGTTGTTGTTATTTAATAGTAGTAGCGTGTTTTCTACACAGCAGCTACTGGTAAATACCAGTAGCGTGGGGTCAAAAACAGGCGCTACTAGTAAACTTCTACCTATAAGCATTTTCCTAGTAGTGCTAGGAGCGTAGATGGTGGCAGCGGGGCACGGTGGACGAGACAGTCGTAGGAGCGGCGCCGACAAGGTGGACGACGGCGGGGATGAATCGAGAGGACGGGATGCAAGGATCCCTATCTGAAGCCATGGATGAGAGAGGTCGATCTCTTGTAATGGACGAGGCGTCGGGGTATCAGCTCTGGCATGGTGGAGGAGGACGGCGGTGGATGGGGTGGCGGACGGAGGAGGCTGGGGTGCAGAGGGTGTTTTGGCGCCCACGGAGTACGAATGGGGAAATGGAGGGAGAGAGGAAGGGGAAGGGGGAACCATGTCTTCAGGGCGCGCTTGTCTCAAATGCCAGGAAATTTACAAACTTAGCCCCCATTTAAAATTTCCTACATCACAGCAATATTAGTCAGTTGGGGATAGGACGGTAATCTCGCATACACCGAATATTTGCCGACGAGAGTTTGTTTTTGGCACCCACCGTGTATGAATCGGGGAGGGAGTTGATTTCGGCCAAGGAGGCACTATGTTTTGGCGCCCACCATGTATGAATCCGGGTGAGAGGTGGTTATGTCATGTTTGAGTGAAATTACAAACCTACCCCTATTGAAACCTATAGAAATCGAGCCGATAGGCTTTGCGTGTCAGGGATAGGCAATAATTTCCATCTCGCAAATTTTGGTTTCGGGCGGTTACTACAACTTTCCCCGCTTCGTTCAAATTTTTGCAAAGCAAGAGTGCATGTTTACCGTGCCAACTCAATTCGAATCCAGTTTGTATTCTATTTTTGTTCGGGTAGGATCCATTTGCGATTGGAATAAAATTCTATATACATCATTTTTTATATATACTTTCAAAAGCACAACACCCTTTATACATAAATTTGGTTTACAAATGGCATGATCTTAGAATCATAAGGTTGTATCCATCTTAATTTGGATTTCCAAATATTTGAAACCACTTTATGTTGAAAGCCAATGTATGCATTCCTCGCTAACTGTCTCCAATTAATGTGTGTTTCATGCGGGTTTTTTTACTTCTCAAACATGTGTAATGTGTTTCACACACGCAACATATAGTGTGATCCCGTTTAGACATTAATTGCATATAAATCATGTGTTGTCTCTAATTAAAGAATCTATGGATCACTAATATTGATAAACTATATAACATTACACGTGTCGCCAAATTCAAATGAATATGCATGTTTCATACACCAATTTGCGTTATGATATTATCGATGTCATGATCTCTAGTTTAAATATTTGAATCCCCTTTAATCCAGATATTCGTCTCATATAGCTATCACTCATGCTTATATAGGAGTATCTCTCTAGACCTATACGTGTTCATCATCTTTCGGGTATCTCTCGTGCTACCTGTATGTTGACAATGATCTTTTATCTTCGCAATACACTGGCGGTACTCTCTCCCTCGACCTTCATCACTCTATCTCTCTCTAAATATATCTCGCTCCCTGCTATGTGTCTCTAACTATGATTTTCCATGTGAAATCTCTTTCTCTCACACAAACACAAACTTCGTCTCCCGGGGTCTCACTTCTCTCTACTATTCCCCTGTGTGCCACTCGCACACCCCCTCTCACACAAAGATGTCTTTTGCTCCTTAGATATGAGAAGCTACAACTCTTCCTCTTAAATATCTCTTTCTCACACACAAACACAAACTCTTTCTCCAAGGGTCTCATATCTCTCCACCATTCTCTTGTATGTCGCTCACACACACTCTCTCGCCTAGAGATATCTTTTGTTCCCTCATATGTCTCTCTAGCTATCACTCTTGTTGTGAAATATCTTTCTCTCTCGCAGACACAAAACTCTATCTCTCGGGATCTCATTTCTCTCTGATATTTGTTTGTATGTGACTCACATGCACATTCTCCCTATCTCTCTCACACCCACATACATAACTTAGCCTTCTGATCCACTTGACTCCTATCTCTAACACACACTAGCTAGCTAGCATCTTTATCTTTCTATTTATCTATTTCTCCATCAACCTTCTTTCTCGCCCTCACTCTTGCTGCTTCCTATCACGCACACTATATATGGTTCTCTCTACATGGAGTCAAGTGCCCTCCTTTTATCTTTCTCTCACACACACATAACATCACCCTCTGAACCACCCGGCGGTCATCTCCAACACTCAAACTAGCCGATGTCCCTCTATCTAGCATCTCTGTCTCTGTATCTATCTGTAGTTTCTCCGTCAACATTTCTTTCTCGCACGCACTCTTGCTTCCTATCACCCACACTATATATGTATCTCCATGCATGCATTTATAGGTTGGTCTCTTTTGCACAATCGCTGTGTCTCGCTCCCTCTGCTCGCCATAGATGCATGCTCCAGCCCACGCCACTATATCTTAAAGACAAAAACACATGCTCAATTATCGAGCCTTCTTCCATGCACTCTCACATGCATGCATATTGTCATACTGTCTCTCCCATATCATTGATCTTATGACTTATGTCTTCTTTCTTTTATTTCGATCATGCTCGCGCGCACACACACACATCCCACGTATACATGTATACCTCTCACACATGCACGTTCAAGGACTCCTATGTCTCCATACATAGTTAATTACCCTCAACCCTAACGCCACATCGAATCGATCTCTTCTTGTGTGCACATAACTTCTGCCTGGATGGGTAAAACACACACTCACACTTGACAATCTCCTTCTAGCTACCGCCCCCGCCCCCTCTCTCACGCTTCCCCTATATCCCCGAAACCAATAAGACCATCCCTTTGTTTAATTCCCGCCTACATGCACCATCGATATATATTAGTCTTCCTCGGTGTCTCTCGAACAAACACGTTCTCTCGATGTTGACTCCTCTCACGCGCACACGCCTTCTCTTCCCTCTCTACGGGCCTTTTCTCTCTCGCACCCCCTCATTGGTGGCCCCTGTCATACACTATGATGAAGCCACACACACTTAAATTACATCTGCCACCGAGGACCTCGTGTCACACACACACACACACCCCCCCACACACACACACACTAAGACTCCATCTCACACACACATGCTCTAGGGCGGAGCATTGTTCCTACCACCCTTCTTCCAAGCTTACCCGTATGATAAGCAATCACCTTAATTTACTTGTATAACATGGACAAATTCCACTTTACTTTAGTAGTTAGCAAACTTATCATCTCTACTCTTATAAAAAACGAGTTGGTGATGATGGTGTACCTGCCATCTTGTAATATAGACCGTCCGATCTATATCTGACGGATAGAAAGAAAACTATGACAATTTTACAAAAGATACCCGCACCTCTCTCCACATTTACAGACAAGGCCTTGCCTCGTTCATCATCCTTATCTCCCACAACCTCATTGCTGAGCAATTAAAAAAGGAAGTCTTTGGAGCAATCTAGCATGGTGGCCGCTGCCACCTGCCGGCGCCGTCCATCCCCATGCCTCCGCCCAGTCCGACCACCAGTCACCACCACGCTCCACTCCTCCTCATCTTATCTCTCATCTTTCATTTTTTCGATGAAATTGTCGAGATACTAGTTTTCTGATAAAATTCTCGAGATTTCATTAGTTTTTACACATGGGATTACTCCTGCATGGGTCAATCACAACAGGTGTTCTATAAAAAAATGCATATTGATGTTCCGTGTAATGCACGAGCATCTTGCTAGTAATTACATAACGGAAATCATGAGCAGGAAGTGACATTTTTTTACACAACCACGCATACATGGAAATCACTAACTAAAGTGTAATACCATTATACTTATATCCTGATGCAAAAGGTTGAGTACATGTCCAAAGAGTAGAGTCGCACACACGCACTCTGTCTCTCAGAATCTCTCACGCACACTAGTTACATGACGCCCACTTAAGCAGACAAGTATGTTACAATTTGTGCACCCGCGAGTACACATGATGGTGCACATTTATTTAAGCCGGACGGAGAACCCAAATAGTAGCTGCATTCATTCCCCTCCAGCCGCCTCTTCTCTGGTCGTCGTAGCCCGGTATCCATGGCCCGGCCGAAGGTAACGACATACGCCATACTCCCGACGGAGCGGCGCTTAATCTGGAAATTTTAGTGGTCATGCATGCATCTTTTTGTGCTAGCACTCCTATATAAGGGTTGACCGGTCGCTTCCCGCGGACATGCGCGGGCGGTGGAAGAGGAAGGAGAAGGGAAGCGGGCTGTGGAGTAACGTTTTTACCACATTTTCTTAGGGAACTTAGTGCAATAATTGATTAGTTTTACAAACTACCAGTACTACACCTGAAATGGTTCAAAACCAATACCACCACTACGCCCGCGTCTGACCGCCCTGGCCAACCCAACCCCCCTTCCTTGCCGGCGCGCTGCCCACGTGAAACGGTTAGCGTCACCCCGGAACGTCAGTGCCGCATTAATGCCCGGCCAGAGCAGAGGCGGCCTCTCACTAGCGCTAGCTTTGAAGCAGCGCGACGGCCGAGAGAGCGCCGCTTTCCGGTGCACGCGACTGCTTCATGTCGAGGCTGGCCATAGTTTGGATGAGTCTCCATCGTGGGGAGCCACACTAACTGCGATGAAATGGACTCCCGTTGCCCACAGTTATGCATCGTTCCATCTATGAAGAACACGTGGGACTGGAACTACGAGACGGACATGTACCCAGGAGTGGATGTACGAACCTGAGTAATGTAGCGCAGTAAGTGAAGTAGAAAGGCACAAATAGTATGAACATGTGTGGCATATAGGCATTTGTCTCTTACTACCACTAAATGTTGTACGTGCACTGCCTAGTGATGTTATGGATTACGTGCCTAAGTACTCTACTACTATTATATTAATTGGAGGCACATATTAGGTTTTATATTTGTTTACGTGTATGCCCCGAGACCTTCCAACTAGATGTCTCTTTCTCTCCGGGTCGCACGTTGTATCGTTCATACCACTAGTATACTACTACGTGTGGTCTCCGACCCAGAAGTGGAGACGCTCTACCACACTGTTCATGTCCCACTCCTTTCGCTGACGTGTGGGACATCCAGCACGTGTCGTGTTTGGCACTCCTTCGTCGTAAGAGTTGAAACGCTAGCATTCATCAGAAATAAAAAAATAAATATAAATCAGCAGTGATACTATACCACGTGGTTTCCTTGCTCCTTGATATTGGAAAGAATACTTCCGTTCGCCAACATGTGGGACGTCGACCATCCTGGTCCACTTGCCATGCCCGCAGAACTCCAAGGGAGAGTCACCCGATTGTCGCGCCGCAGTAATTACTAATGAGCCATCAAATCACAGGCCCAACCTTTCCCATTGTGAAGTTTCTCAGATGAAGGAACCATCATGACTTCGATGAATTCCGCTTCTTGAAGAAAACTACTGTACCAGCAGTACTGCTAGCTACAGTAGTTACTCCAGCAGAGGCCTCCTTTGGTTCATAGGATAGGAATTTTATAGGAATATGAAAATCATAGGAAGTGAGATGACATGCATCGCAATTCCAATAGAGAAAGAGATGCCATTTGATGCATATGATAGGGATTTTTCCATTGAGTCTAGGATAATGTACTGGTAATTTGCTCTAAAAACTATAGTAGTAACTAGTAGTACTGGTACATGCTCGTAATTAATTAAACCAACGTACGGGCAACACAGACACACACTAACTACTAGTACTACTACTTCTCACATGCTGGCCAGACGCCGTCGTTCTCCTTCCCAGCTTTGTCGGCGACACCCCATCGTGCTTGGATCTCCGTCGACCTTTCCGCAGCAGTGCATGCGTCCACTTCTTTCTTGCGGCGATGAGCCTCTCTTTTCTTGAGTGCTTTCTGACTTTTCTGCTCCCTCTGTGCACCTTTGGCCGCCTCTTGCTCTACCGCCCATTCGGCCTTGGCAGCTTCAAATTCCGCCCACATAGGTGTGAGGTCGCGAGCGGTGATGAACTCGGCATGGCGGGATGCCATCCCTTCCCTAGCATTATGTGTGTGGTCGTGGGCGGAGAGGAACTCGGCGCGGCGGGATGCTATCACTTCCTTACCGGTTAGTGTGCGGTGCGGTGGCATGAACGATGCTTGGTGACAGCTCTGGGGAGGAGTGGCCGGACAACCGTAAAGTGCATTGGTTTGTCAAGAGCTCAAGGACAGAAGACGAAGGAAATTTGGATTCCCCTTAAATCTTGGTCAATTATTACCGAGTAAAATGCATTGGCGGTCATCGAACTCTTCTTGATAACTTACTTTGATCATTGTATACGAGATATGGTGATTATACGGTCACTGGCTCAGCGCATAGCTCCGTATTTGTCTGGTTGACCAGTCAAACAGTCCGCATGTGCCTCATTAGCTCGTGTTCTTTATCTATCTATCTATGCAGGGCTACCTGTCAGTGGAGAAATAAATAAAAACCAAAATTATGCGTATGTGAGGAATCAAACCACGGACTCGTTGCTGCAACGCACACCCGTCAGCCAAATGAAAATGAAATACGTTGTGTTAAATGCACAAACGGGGTTTTTTATATTATACGTGATGCACACATTAGCGCACACCGTCCATAGAGGCAAGTAGCATGTACGCATGCAGACAGCCAGACACACATGCTCACGCTGTCAAACCATGCTAATGCATGCACGTCGCCCTCTCAATCAAAGTCCTGCTCATGGTTGATACGTCTACAACGTATCTATAATTTTTGATTGTTCCATGCTATTATATTATCAATCTTGGATGTTTCATATGCATTAATATGCTATTTTATATGATTTTTTGGACTAACATATTAACCTACAGCCCAGTGCCAGTTTTTGTTGTTTCCTTGTTTTAAGTATCGCTGAAAAGGAAAATCAAACGGAGTCCAATTGACCTGAAGCTTCACGGAGATCATTTTTGGACCAGAAGAAGCCCACGGAGTACCGGAGGTGGGCCAGAATACATCAATATCGTGCCGACTCAAGAACATGAGAGAGAGAGAGAGATCAAACACATAGCTACTGGTACATACCCTCAGCCCCGAGGGTGAAATACTCCCTCCTCGTCATGGAGAGCGCCGGGATGATGAAGATGGCCACCGGAGAGGGATTCCCCCCTCCGGCAGGGTGCCGGAACGGGTCTAGATTGGTTTTCAGTGGCTACGGAGGCTTCTGGCGGCGGAACTCCCGATCTATTCTATTCCCCGATGTTTCTAGGGTACATTGATATATATAGGCGAAAGAAGTCGGTCAAGGGGGCCCCAAGGCCACCTCGAGGATGGGGGCGCGCCCTACCCCCCTGGGCGCGCCCCCTGCCTCATGGCCACCTCGTGGCCCCCCTGACCGACTTCTTTCGCCTATATATATCAACATACCCTAGAAACATCGCACAGCAGAATAGATCGGGAGTTCCGCCGCCAGAAGCCTCCGTAGCCACCGAAAACCAATCTAGACCCATTCCGACACCCTGCCGGAGGGGGAATCCCTCTCCGATGGGTATCTTCATCATCCCGGTGCTCTCCATGACGAGGAGGGAGTAGTTCTCCCTCGGGGCTGAGGGTATGTACCAGTAGCTATGTGTTTGATCTCTCTCTCTCTCGTGTTCTTGATTTGGCACGATCTTGATGTATCGCGAGCTTTGCTATTATAGTTGGATCTTATGATGTTTCTCCCCCTCTACTCTCTAGTAATGGATTGAGTTTCCCCTTTGAAATTATCTTATCGGATTGAGTCTTTAAGGATTTGAGAACACTTGACGTATGTCTTGCACGTGCTTATCTGTGGTGACAATGGGATATCATGTGATCCACTTGATGTATGTTTTGGTGATCAACTTGCGAGTTCTGTGACCTAGTGAACTTATGCATAGGGGTTGGCACACGTTTTCGTCTTGACTCTCCGGTAGAAACTTTGGGGCACTCTTTGAAGTTTTTTATGTTGGTTGAATAGATGAATCTGAGATTGTGTGATGCATATCGTATAATCATACCCACGGATACTTGAGGTGACATTGGAGTATCTAGGTGGCATTAGGGTTTTGGTTGATTTGTGTCTTAAGGTGTTATTCTAGTACGAACTCTATGATAGATTGAATGAAAAGAATAGCTTCGTGTTATTTTACTACGGACTCTTGAATAGATCGATCAAAAAGGATAACTTTGAGGTGGTTTCGTACCCTACCATAATCTCTTCATTTGTTCTCCTCTATTAGTGACTTTGGAGTGACTCTTTGTTGCATGTTGAGGGATAGTTATATGATCCAATTATGTTATTATTGTTGAGAGAACTTGCACTAGTGAAAGTATGAACCCTAGGCCTTATTTCAATGCATTGCAATACCGTTTGTGCTCACTTTTACCACTTGCTACCTTGCTGTTTTTATATTTTCAGATTACAAAAACCTATATCTACCATCCATATTGCACTTGTATCACCATCTCTTCGCCGAACTAGTGCACCTATAGAATTTACCATTGTATTGGGTGTGTTGGGGACACAAGAGACTCTTTGCTATTTGGTTGCAGGGTTGCTTGAGAGAGACCATCTTCATCCTACGCCTCCCACGGATTGATAAACCTTAGGTCATCCACTGGAGGGAATTTTGCTACTGTCCTACAAACCTCTGTACTTGGAGGCCCAACAACGTCTACAAGAAGAAGGTAGTGTAGTAGACATCAAGCTCTTTTCTGGCGCCGTTGGTGGGGAGGTGAGTGCTTGAAGGTATATCTTTAGATCTTGCAATCAAATCTTTTAGTTTCTTGTTTTATCACTAGTTTAGTCTATAAAATAAAACTACAAAAAATGGAATTGAGTTTGCCTCATACCCTTCATCTTTTTAATATCCTTCATGAGAATGATGGAAAGGAAAATTGTGCTCAAATGCTAGAAGAAGAAGTCTGTAAAATGTTTGGCACTAAATATTTGAATGATGAGCATGATTGCAATGTTATTAGTATGAACTCTTTGAATATCCGTAGTACTAATGATGATTGCACTAGTTATGATGAAAATATCTCTTATAAGTATGTCGATTTTTGTGGAGTGCATAGAGTTTGCAAGTAGATACCAAATAGGGAAAATAGATTTTGCAAGAGGCAAAAGTATTTGGAAACTAAATGGTTACAAGAAAGGCTTGATGTTAGTGCTAAAAATTTAAAATATCTTAGCCATACTTGTGAACTTTGCAATGAACATGGTCATTTAAATATCAAATGCAAATTGTTTCATGATCGAATCGTGTCCAAAAATTGTGATGACTTGATTTCCCTTGCACATCATAATGAACTTAGTTTGCTTTTGGGTTGTGAAGAAATGAAATGTCAAACTAAGCTTATTCCAGAATATAACCTGAAGAAATTCCTCGATATTGATCTAGAAGAAATTTATATGTATTGTGCGGTGAATTGCATTGAAAATCCTTATATTGCCAATTACATAAAGAAAAGAAAACAAATAGAGGATGAAGAGAATACTAATGAAAGGGAAGATACTTCCCAATATTCTCCTATTATTTCTTATGATGAATCAGGTAACGAGGAGGAGCCTTCTATTCAACCAATCTCATTAATAAGGAGCTCCAAAAAGAGGATTGAACCCACACATGATGTGAAGAAGAAAAATAAAAGATGGAGAAGCAAAGGTAGAAAGGTATCTCTTCCAAATGATGTTGCTCCTGTTACTCATTGTGATGATGATAATTGCTATACTATTGGTGCTATCCATACTATTAATGATGAGAGTGACTATGCTTATGATATGAAAAGGCCCAGGCTTGGGGATGCTATGTTTGATGAAGATGATGTTTTTGAGAATATATTTGCTGCAATTAATGTTTCTCCCAAGCTTGGGGATGCTACGTTTAATGAGGATGATATTTTTAGTCTCCCAAGTTTTGATATGCAAATTTATAATGATGATAGCATACCTCCTACTTATGATGATTATATTGATGAAAGTGGGTTTGGAAGAGTGTCAACTTTAGGAAGTAATGATCCCACTATTCTGGAGGATGTTGAATCTTATTATGATAATTATGAAAGTGGATTTGGAGAGGTCATGACTTTATTTAGTGATGATTCCACTATCTTGGAAGAGGTTTCAATCGATTATGATGAGAACAAAGTTGCTACTTATGATGATTATTGTGATGACACTTATGTTATAAAAAGTAGTGATGATTATATTTATAAGACTTGTCATGATTATGATTACCCTTTTTATGAACATTACTCTTTTAATGTGGAAACAATTTATAGCATTCGAGTTTCTTATGATACTCCCACTATTCCGAATGAGAAGAATTTTGCTTATGTGGAGAGTAGTAAATTTTCTATGCTTGTAGATCATGAAAGCAATGCTTTATGTGATGGTTATATTGTTGAATTCATTCATGATGCTACTGAAAATTATTATGAGGGAGGAATATAGACTTGTAGGAAAAGCAATAATATAAAGTTTCCTCTCTATGTGTTGAAAATCTTGAAGTTATCCTTGTTTTACTTTCCTATGCAAGTTGATTCTTGTTCCCACAAGTTGTTTGCTCCCAAAATCCCTATGCATAGGAAGTGGGTTAGACTTAAATGTGCTAGTCATATTCTTCATGATGCTCTCTTTATGTTTCAATTCTTATCTTTTATGTGAGCATCATTGAAATCATCATGCCTAGCTAGGGGCGTTAAACGTTAGCGCATGTTGCGAGGCAACCCAATTTTATTTTTGTTCCTTGCTTTTTGTTCCTGTTTATTAATAAATAAATCATCTATCCTCAGTTATGATTGTGCTTTTTATGTTTTAATTAGTGTTTGTGCCAAGTAAAGCCTTTAGGATCTTCTTGGGTGATTGTTATTTGATCTTGCTGTAAAAAAACAGAAAGTATGCGCTCACGAGAATAATTTTCATTTTTTACCAGAGAGCGATAAAATACCAATTCCACTTGCAGTAGATTAATAAACAAATTGTATAGGACTTCCTAATTTCTCAGGATTCGGGGGGTTCCAGAAGTATACGTTTGATACAGATTACTACAGACTGTTGTGTTTTTTGACAGATTCTATTTTCTATGTGTTGTTTGCTTATTTTGATGAACCTATGAGTAGTATCGGAGGGTATGAACCATAGAGAAGTTGGAATACAGTAGATATTACACTAATATGAATTTAGAATGAGTTCACAACAGTACCTAAGTGGTGATTTATTTTCTTATACTAACGGAGCTTACGAGTTTTCTGTTAAGTTTTGTGTTGTGAAGTTTTCAAGTTTTGGGTAAAGATTCGATGGACTATGGAATAAGGAGTGGCAAGAGCCCAAGCTTGGGGATGCACAAGGCACCACAAGGCAATATTCAAGGACAACCAAGAGCCTAAGCCTGGGGATGCCCCGGAAGGCATCCCCTCTTTCGTCTTCGTCTATCGATAACTTTACTTGGAGCTATATTTTTATTCACCACATGATATGTGTTTTGCTTGGAGCGTCATTTTATTTTATTTTGTTTTTCTTGCTGTTTGAATAAAATACCAAGAACTGAAATTCTTAAATGTTAGAGAGTCTTCACATAGTTGCATAACTATTCGACTACTCATTGATCTTCACTCATATCTTTTGGAGTAGTTTGTCATTTGCTCTAGTGCTTTACTTATATCCTTTTAGAGCACGGCGGTGGTTTTATTTTAAAGAAATAGATGAACTCTCATGCTTCACTTGTATTATTTTGGGAGTCTTTAGAACAGCATGATAGTTTGCTTTGGTTATGAATTTAGTCCTAATATGATAGGCATCCAAGAGGGATATAATAAAAACTTTCATATAAAGTGCATTGAATACTATGAGAAGTTTGATACTTGATGATTGTTTTGAGATATGAAGATGGTGATATTAGAGTCATGCTAGTTGAGTAGTTGTGAATTTGAAATATACTTGTGTTAAAGTTTGTGATTCCGGTAGCATGCACGTATGGTGAACCGTTATGTGATGAAGTCAGAGCATGATTTGTTTATTGATTGTCTTCCTTATGAGTGGCGGTCGGGGACGAGCGATGGTCTTTTCCTACCAATCTATCCCCTAGGAGCATGCGTGTAGTACTTTGTTTCGATAAGTAATAGATTTTTGCAATGAGTATGTGAGTTCTTTATGACTAATGTTGAGTCCATGGATTATACGCACTCTCACCCTTCCACCATTGCCAGCCTCTCTAGTACCGCGCAACTTTCGCCGGTACCATAAACCCACCATTTACCTTCCTCAAAACAGCCACCATACCTACCTATTATGGCATTTCCATAGCCATTCCGAGATATATTGCCATGCAACTTTCCACCGTTCCGTTTATTATGACACGCTCCATCATTGTCATATTGCTTTGCATGATCATGTAGTTGACATCATACTTGTGGCAAAGCCACCATTCATAATTCTTTCATACATGTCACTCATGAGTCATTGCACATCCTGGTACACCGCCGGAGGTATTCATATAGAGTCATATTTTGTTCTAAGTATCGAGTTGTAATTCTTGAGTTGTAAGTAAATAAAGTGTGATGATCATCATTATTAGAGCATTGTCCCAAGTGTGATGATGGAGACTATGATTCCCCCACAAGTCGGGATGAGACTCCGGACAAAAAATAAAAAATAAAAAAGAGAAAAGAGGCCAAAAAGAAAAAGAAAGAAGGCCCAAATTAAAAAAATGAGAGAAAAAGAGAGAAGGGGCAATGCTACTATCCTTTTACCACACTTGTGCTTCAAAGTAGCACCATAATCTTCATGATAGAGAGTCTCCTATGTTGTCACTTTCATATACTAGTGGGAATCTTCCATTATAGAACTTGGCTTGTATATTCCAATGATTGGCTTCCTCAAAATGCCCTAGGTCTTCGTGAGCAAGCGAGTTGGATGCACACCCACTAGTTTCTTTTGTTGAGCTTTCATACACTTATAGCTCTAGTGCATCTGTTGCATGGCAAGCCCTACTCACTCACATTGATATCTATTGATGGGCATCTCCATAGCCCATTGATACGCCTAGTTGATGTGAGACTATCTTCTCCTTTTTTGTCTTCTCCACAACCACCATTCGATTCCACCTATAGTGCTATATCCATGGCTCATGCTCATGTATTGCGTGAAGATTGAAAAAGTTTGAGAACACTAAAAGTATGAAACAATTGCTTGGCTTGTCATCGAGGTTGTGCATGATTTAAATACTTTGTGTGGTGAAGATGGAGCATAGCCATACTGTATTATTTTGTAGGGATAGCTTGCATTGGCCATGTTATTTTGAGGAGACATGATTGCTTTATTAGTATGCTTGAAGTATTATTATTTTTATGTCAATATTAAACTTTTGTCTTGAATCTTTCGGATCTGAATATTCATGCCACAATAAAGAGAATTACTTGGATAAATATGTTAGGTAACATTCCACATCAAAATTTCTGTTTTTATCATTTACCTACTCGAGGACGAGCAGGAATTAAGCTTGGGAATGCTTGATACGTCTCCAACATATCTATAATTTTTGATTGTTCCATGCTATTATATTATCAACATTGGATGTTTTATATGCATTAATATGCTATTTTATATGATTTTTGGGACTAACCTATAACCTAGAGCCTAGTGCCAGTTTCTGTTTTTTTCCTTGTTTTTAAGTATCGCAGAAAAGGAAAATCAAATGGAGTCCAATTGACCTGAAACTTCACGAATATCATTTTTGGACCAGAAGAAGCCCACAGAGTACCGGAGGTGGGCCAGAAGAGTCCCGAGGCCACCACGATGGTGGGGGCGCGCCCTACCCCCTGGGCGCGCCCCCTGCCTCGTGGCCGCCTCGTGGCCCCCCTGACCGACTTCTTTCGCCTATATATATATATATATATATATATATATATATATATATCAACATACCCTAGAAACATCGCATAGCAGAATAGATCGGGAGTTCCGCCGCCAAAAGCCTCCGCAGCCACCAAAAACCAATCTAGACCCGTTCTGGCACCCTGCCGGAGGGGGGAATCCCTCTCTGGTGGCCATCTTCATCATCCCGGTGCTCTCCATGACGAGGAGGGAGTAGTTCTCCCTCGGGGCTGAGGGAATGTTCTAGTAGCTATGTGTTTGATCTCTCTCTCTCTCTCTCGTGTTCTTGAGGTGGTACGATCATGATGTATCGCGAGCTTTGCTATTATAGTTGGATCTTATGATGTTTCTCCCCCTCTGCTCTCTTGTGATGTATTGAGTTTTCCCTTTGAAGATATCTTATCGGATTGAGTCTTTAAGGATTTGAGAACACTTGATGTATGTCTTGCACGTGCTTATCTGTGGTGACGATGGGATATCATGTGATCCACTTGATGTATGTTTTGGTGATCAACTTGCGAGTTCAGTGACCTCGTGAACTTATGCATATGGGTTGGCACACATTTTCATCTTGACTCTCTGGTAGAAACTTTGGGGCACTCTTTGAAGTTCTTTGTGTTGGTTGAATAGATGAATTTGAGATTGTGTGATGCATATCGTATAATCATACCCACGGATACTTGAGGTGACATTGGAGTATCTAGGTGACATTAGGGTTTTGGTTGATTTGTGTCTTAAGGTGTTATTCTAGTACGAACTCTATGATAGATTGAACAGAAAGAATAGCTTCGTGTTATTTTACTACGGACTCTTGAATAGATCGATCAGAAAGGATAACTTTGAGGTGGTTTCGTACCCTACCATAATCTCTTCGTTTGTTCTCCGCTATTAGTGACTTTGGAGTGACTCTTTGTTGCATGTTGAGGTATAGTTATATGATCCAATTATGTTATTATTGTTGAGAGAACTTGCACTAGTGAAAGTATGAACCCTAGGCCTTATTTCAATGCATTGCAATACCGTTTGTGCTCACTTTTACCACTTGCTACCTTGCTGTTTTTATATTTTCAGATTACAAAAACCTATATCTACCATCCATATTGCACTTGTATCACCATCTCTGCGCTGAACTAGTGCACCTATACAATTTACCATTGTATTGGGTGTGTTGGGGACACAAGAGACTCTTTGCTATTTGGTTGTAGGGTTGCTTGAGAGAGACCATCTTCATCCTACGCCTCCCACGGATTGATAAACCTTAGGTCATCCACTTGAGGGAAATTTGCTACTGTCCTATAAACCTCTGCACTTGGAGGCCCAACAACGTCTACAAGAAGAAGGTTGTGTAGTAGACATCAATGGCGCAACGCAAACGGCGAGCCCGTCACCTGCGTGCCCCAGCGGTGCGTGGCATTACTGTTTAGATGTTTGCTGGAGGCCTCCGCGAACACGGAGCATGTATTCACCTGGATCAACACCAATGATCACACTCGTGACTCGGCGCCTTGCTCATGTATATCGTCCATCACAACGACAATCTATAAAACAGCCTAGCTAGAGAGGGTACTATGGTACGGGGTATGTACTATCGTGAGCAACCGATCATAGTGCCACTGCACACGAGTGTGTGTCTTATCGACTCGTCCATTATTCATAAGTTATGCATGGTTGTGTGGTGTCTAATGGTGGTCGTCGAAGGCTAGCTGGCGACAAGAGCGGTTGCATGGACGCCTGGTTGTCAATACGTGTCGCATACGCTTCAAAGGCTCGTCATCCATGAGTTCACATTTTACCACCACGCCAGCGTCTGACCGTCCTGGCCTACCGAAACCCCTTCCATCGCTAGCGCGCGCTTCCCGCCTAAAATAGTAACCGTCTCTCCAGAACGTCAATGCTGCATTCACCGGACTTAACTGCAGGTGCAGTTGGTGTGTCACTGACATGCGTGCCAGATGCCCGTTGGGCCCACATGTCAGTGATCCAACGCACCTGCGGTTAAGTCACTGAAGCAGCATCCGCATTCACGCCCGACGCGACCTCTCAATGGTGCCTGCATTGCAGCAGTGCGACAACCGAGAGAGCGCCACCCACGCGGCATCTCGGTGCAAGCGACTATTCCGGTTAATGACACCACGACTATCCTTCCGTACGTCGCCCACATTAATGAGACGTGGCTGTCGACGAACCTACTTCAGCGCGAGCCATCCATCCGTCTGCCGCGGCTCATTGCCATTCGCCCGCTGTATTAACTTGAGCCCCATCTCACAGCCATAGCCAAAGACCCACACTCATTCTCCTCCGGTCCCTTCCTTCTGTTGGCACCAATCCAACCATGGCCTCCTGGCACTCCAAAGCTCTCTTGGACATACTGTCGCAGGAGCAGACGAAGGACATCAGCGGCTCCGCTCCAGGCGCGCTCCAAAGCTCTCTTGGACGTACTGTCGCATGAGCAGACGAAGAAGATCGCTGGCTCCCCCCTGCTGCCCTCCGCCGCCACGACCACGAAGCTGGCACACGTGCGCGGGCGCAGCCGGCAGCGAGGAAGAGTAGTACACGGTAGGTCGCCGCTGCTCTAGTCCCGGGAAGGCCATCGCTCCTCTACTCAGTCGATGCCAAGCTTGGTGGGATAAATATCGGCGGCCGATTAGCCGCTTGACGGTGATGTGGAGGCGGAAATCTTCAGAACCTTGTGCTCCGGAGGAGGAGGTTATCGAGGCAGATGAGGAGGAGGCGAAGGCAATGGCTGGCTTTCTTGGATTCATGGCTGGACATGGTGGTCGGGCGCCAGCGATCATTTAGATTAGGTTTACAGTAGGTTTTAGTATGGTTTGTGCGAAATATGTAATGAATTTCGTCCAGTTTATAGGAAAATTTTTCGAAATGTAATGAATTTCATCAGATTAATTTGAAATTTGCTTTGTTTGCACGAATTTCATCTTGTTAGTTCATATAGTTGTTGAAAGGTATGTAAGCAGCATTGGATGGCATCCATAAGTGTCCTCGGACAGATGCTGATGTAAATTTGAGGGCCAGCGCTGGAGATGCCCTAACTATCATGCTATAATTGCTAACAGTGCTCCATTATTTCGCAGGGAACAGTTATCCCTCGATCAAAATCAAATCCGTCGTGTTTTGCACTCCTCCCACGTAAGAGTGTAGACTCTTGCTTACATAAAAATGGAGCAAGTGGACGGCACTATAGCACGTCATATCACTCAAACTAGCCCGCCTAACGCGCGGGAAAGCACCGCCCTCGTCATTTTGTTCTGGATTTCTATGATCGAGCGCAGGAAACAAGAAATCAAGCCTGCATGCAGCGGTGTGAGCCTGCGCTCCTCTCCTTTCCACCAATGAGCATGTGTCTTGTTTCCTTCTTTTACATGCAAGCATTAAATATCAATAGTTAGTTTAGAGCCCATCTATTATACTAGTTGGCTATTATGAAGGCTTCAACTGACATGGTAGTGGTATATAGCCAGCAGCAGGCTTTCTTATTAACCATGCTCTAAGTTTGTCGGACGAAGGAACCATCATGACTTCGTTGAATTCCGCTTCTTCAAGAAAACTTACTGTACCCGCAGTACTGCTACGACACGCGAAGACTGGATGGCACTGTACCACGTCATATCACTGAAACCCACTAGGACAAACTAGCCCGCCTAGGATTTGTACTCCCTCCGTTTCAAAGTTAGTAGTACAAAGTTGAGTCATTTATTTTGGAATGGAGTGAGTACGTCTCTGTGCTGCTATGATTTTGTGTTGTACGTCTCTGTACTTTTGCTACAATTTTCCTACCCTATGAACCAAATGAGGCCTGAATGTATCCGTGTTGACTATTGTCTGGTCGTCGCTAAGCCTAAAATTTTAGGAGTTTGGGCTATTGGCCGATCGACGACGGATCAATATAAGCGTACCACGAGCTCATCAGCCCCAATGTTTCTCTTCGGTGAGTGTTTTGCAAGTACAATAGCTCGCACAGTAGCTAGCCTACTAACACCAAGAATCATCAAACAAGCCCTGCTGATATGATAAGCAGTCCAAACTTACATCTAAGCATGCCATATATCACATCAAAAGCTGGTGAGGATACATCTGTTTCCACAACTCGGAGAGGGTTCGCATGATTCACTATCAAACAAAAGTAGCAAGTACCGCCCACACAAGACAGTGCACTAGCCCTAAGATGGTTTGATAACACACATCATTCTGGTAATTAAACACAATGCAACCTACCCTGAAGGATTAGCTCGACCAACTATTTCTTGTCATCGATCTCTCAGGCAGTGAGCATGGCACGGACAACAACATGGGAATCGATCTCTGGGGCGATGTCCACCGCGACATCAAAATTGATCTCTAGGGTGATGTCCACAGGATGGACAGCGGCATCGGAATCAATCTCCGGGGCGATGTCAACAGGATGGACCGCGACATCGAAAACAATCTCTGGGGCGTTGTCCACAGGACGGCCGCGACATCGGAATCATCAAGGACGTCCACCGGCACCTGCACAACCCTAACATATTAGCAAGCACATTGCAAATAATCAAAAACCACAACTATGGTAAGCCATTATTTTTTACCTTGTGCAGCTCACCGGAGGAGCCCATCCCTCTGGGGTCCATCTCCTCGTCCTCGATGGGGGCCATCACCTTGCCAGGGGAATACTGCTTCTCAACGGCGACTATCTACTCAAACTCGACCTTGAGCCTCGCATAGGTGGTCATTAGAGTTTCTGGGGTAGGCACGATGGGGCCCTTACTGTTCTTCCAACTTTCTTTGAGGAGTTCGTCCGCCAACGTGTCAACTCTTTGGCCAGTGCTTGTTTCTTGGAGTTCTTCATCTCCATGGGTTGGCCCGCCAACATGGTCAACTCATTGGTTGGTGCTCGCTTCCTGGAGAGTGTTGTCTCCATTGGGTTGTCCGCCGGCAACTCTTTGCCTAGTGCTCCAGGATCCAACAATGAACTGACAAACAAAAAGCAATCGAAAGGAAACCACAATCGCAATGAAAACAGGAAAAGAATAGGCTGTGAGAATCGGTCGGTGCTTTGCAAAAAGAAGATTCTTGGAATGAAAATATAGTAGCATCACTAATTCGCCCACCTTTCCTTCGTTGGTACACAAGAAAAATGGTAGAAGTGAGTAGCCTGGTGTGAGGTTTTCTTCAAGAAAGGGGACAAAGGGCTTCAACGAGCATTCCAGTGAAATGATGGTTGCTTCGTACAGTCCAACTTCGAGGCCACTTCGAGACCACTTTACCACTGCTAGTAAAGGTGTGGGTTTTGTGATATGATGGGTCATGACGGCCACACCGGGGTGACCAGTGAGTCTCGACTATAGCACCTCGCTGTGATTTGGTGGATGGCACGCGGGCCCGGATGCTTTGTGATATGCTTTAATGCTTTGATGTTTGGTAGGGTGTATGAAGGGTGCATGAGTCCACACTAGCTTAACACAAATACACTAGGAGCATGCATGAAGAGGGGTGCTGGGATGAGCATGCACGAAGAGGGAACAACTATGCTGAGATGAGAATGCAACCAAACACACTGTGGCGAGCGTTCGCAACTGCCACGTTCGGGTTGCGCTTGGCTCTTTGCCTCTTCGATAAGACAAATAATGATGTTACTACTACTTCTACAGTATCGAATCCACTACTGCATGTCCGTCCACCACGTGCGGGAGGGATAGCTTGTTGTATACTCTATATTTGCTGCAACCTCTAACATTTACCCCACCACAAATTAAAATATATATTCCTGTCTTGACCAGATGAACATGCAAACTACAATCACCAGGATGACAGGTAGGGCCAGAAGATTATTTTAATAAAAAAAGCATGGAGCCGACCCCAATGATTTTAAGCTTACAGGCACGGTACACGCTATCCTAGACTACTCTACACATGAAACTGCATCACGAGCGTCTGGGCTGTGTTTGGCTCTTCGCCTCTTCGGGAAGTCGAACAATGATGGAGTACTACTGCAGTGGAGGAGTACTACAGTATGCTTCTGGCCATCTGACACCGATTGAACTGCTGCATGTCCACCATGTGCAGGAGGGAGAGCGTGTAGAGAACAAAAGCTTCTCCTAGTCCTGCCAGACACCACGCTCATGGGCGAGGGAGGGACGCAGCTTCATTGACTTACTGCTCCTGCCTTTGCATGTATGATAGGTGGGCCCAACAGGTGGGTGGCCCACCTGTCATGCAGCCAAAGGTAGGTGCGCGAGGGAGATGGCATTGTAGTAATCAAACTGTGCGGTCTTGTACGAGTTGACGCAACACATCAGGCTAGTCGTAATGGTAGTATCATAGCTAGTATCATGCATGCCAACTAGGCAATTTTGATGAGGTGTCATATAATTAAATGAAGAAAGAGAGGGTTGAGTATCATATCATGATACCGTATCATAATAAGTGCTATGCTACTATGTGTCATGCATGGCAATAAATAGAGTACTACATGATACTAATATATGATACTATGCATTAGGGAGATAGTATCATACACTACTATCATATGCATGATACTAGTATATGATACTCCCCATTACAACCAGCCTCAAAGCACTGCACTTGATATATTTCAATAATTTGCGTTGGTGATGCATTAATTACAATGCATGCATGCCGTGACTCTCCTTTTGATACTTGCATGTGTTGATTTAATGCACCTTGCCAAATTTTGACTATAAATTAACTAACCAAATGTTCATGCATGTCACAAAAAATTACATAATTGAAAACTATGTTCAAATATGAATCAAACGATATAATTTTTGTTAACATGCACTAAAATTTTGTCAGTTAAATCTTTGGTCAAAATTTAGCACCAGTTACAAAGGGGCCCAATAAATATTATACTCTCACATTTTGTTTTGAGGATACTCCCACATAGAAAATATAAATAATAATGCATGTTGGGGCAGCCCGTGTTTCCGATAATTTTAGCCGTGGGCTTGTTCACAAATATGACGAGGGGGTGGTTGTTCATTTAATGGAGGGTCTTGTACCAGACTTACAAAGTGCGACCTGGCACACCGTAACACCACTTGGAATAAGCGGGCAGCTATCTCAAAAAACAATCAACAACTCAGAAAAAACGGCGACCTGGCACGTACACAATTTTAAACGATTGTTTTGATGGAGTGAAAAAGGAAAACTACCCCACTATGTATATATAGGTCGGAGCCTCCGCGCTTGCTTGCTAGGGTTGCTCTATTCACACACTCTCATCCTCTCCAGATCTAAAAAAGATAGCGGTGGTAACACTGTCTTTCTCCCTTCAAAAAACACTATATTTCTATCCTCACCGCTGGTTACAGGTCTAGACGTATCCCCCTCCACCGGTGAAGGAGAGGAGGGGCAGCATTTAGGCCATCGTCAACAGCGAGGGAGGAGACCCACTGTCGGCCGCACCATTATCTCTGGCCGAGTGCCGGTGTGGGAGGTCCTCCGAACCCTTCGTGGTTGCCCTAGTGTGGGCGGATCCGGCCTCCCGCCACCCACCTATCCACATCCCGACGACCTTTAGGTATATCTTCGTTTGAAACCTCCCTAGCTCTACTTCGCTAGCTTGCTACTTCACTGCACGTGCATCATTTTCTACCTCTAAGCTCCTCTCGATCGGATGGTCCAACGACACATTTTTTTCTTCTATTGTTAGAGGTAAAGCTACTTCATGGATTCGAATATTGTACTTGGTTCAAACAAGAAATAAAGTGGGGGTGGGGGAATTTAGTATGTACATCGGACTTGGTACAAACAGGAAGGATAGGGGGTGAAAGTAGCACAGACTAGTCATCCAACTGGTCTCTTGGTCGAAAAGGGAAATATAGGGGAAACATTGTACACAGTGGTATGACCAGGACTAGATTTGCTATCCAAACATAAGATGGCTGCATGCATCATTATGATGCAGAGACCGGGGGCACGCCTCCATTTCCAAAAAAACATAGGAGTAGGTGGCTAGAGTGAACAAAAATGGGACAGTCCAGATATGTTTCTTGGATGTTTGTTTCTCGGGGCAACAAACTCTGAATCACCACTTTATGCCCCGGTTTAGGTACATGGTGCTGGACTGCCGGTGCACCCACTATCCCATGCCCTTATACCAAATATTTAGTTGTTCTTAATCTAATGCCCCTGGTAAAATGAAGCCATGCCACTGTTATAAGCCATGACAAGTTTAGCCAAATGTTTTTGCCTGTAATTGTTTGAGACTCTGATTGTTTCCTCTTTAGCTATTTGTGCAAACAGGGATATCCATTTCACCTGGTTGTTGTTGTGACCTTTTAGTGCACTGCACAAAACACTTGTTAAAAGAAGTGACTTTTGTGCTGTTTAATTGGAATGTCAGAATGGGACAGTTGGTTCATTTCGGTGGAACTGCACAAAGGGAGATCTGTGTGCCCATCCTCATCATCCATATTGGCACCAAAGCCTTCCTTTAGGTAAGCATGCTATTTAATGCATGTGTTCATCTCTAGTTTGCAACTGCCATGAGAAAATAATGCTATTGTTTACTATAGTACACTTGTGCTCCCTCACTGACAAAACCAATTCTGAAATAGAAGGCCAATCATGTACTTGGTTTCACCAACTGGTGAGGAGAAAGATGAATAGAGCATGAAGAGGAAGAAGAAGAGTAAACAGTGCCAAGGTGATATTGCTGAAGTCGAGGCCTCGGTCAAGGCCATTCAAGGGCTCCGGCAACGTCTACCTTACATGTGAGACGATCCTCCAGGGAGCCCTTCCACTTCTATGTATTGTCCATGATGAACTTGATGCTACTATTAGAGTGATATGCTAATGTCTTTCTATCCTTTATCACTAAGCTAATGAAGGTTTCACCTTGTTCCTACTTGTGCAAACAGGGATCATGTTGTGCCAATCATACATTTTAGTGGAACAACACAAGACAATACAATGAACTGTATCCTAGCCAGTGCTTTAACTCTGCTGGAAGTTCTTGATAATCTTTCGATATAATCTCAGCACTGGTAAACAAGAGTGATTTCAACCATACATTTGAAGTGCACAAAAATATATACTATTGAGTGATTTCAGTGAGTGCTTTATCATCTCTTCTAGGACTACATGAATAAGCTTTTTTGCGCAGGCTGGTACTGGCCTAAGGCCTTCATCCATATTAGTTTGTCATCTCTATTTGTATCGTGCTACTGTCATGAGAAACTCCTTTATCTTTGCATGTTAAAGTTTTGCAACCTATGATACATGGCAATGCTTTGAGTGTTGAGCTAATTGGCACTGATTAAATAAACTAATACATCTCTTTAAGCAAGACTACTGTGTTGCTAACTTTACCCATTAAGATAACGAGGGTGCTTCTATTTGTTAGTGTATGTTTCATCAACTAGTGGCACTATTACTGTAATCTCACTCTCTCAATATATGTGCCAACAGGTATGCTCGATTTTGGTGGAACTGCACAAAAAACTTTGGGTGCTTCATTGCCTCGATAGCTTCCTTCCTTTCCTGTCAATCGCTAATCTGGGCTTGCTTCCTTTCTTTATTGTCAGTCGCTTGACTTATCTCGACTTCCAGTCAAAGGAAATAGTAATTGATATGCTACCTCACACAGGTTGGTACTGGTCTTTATCCTGATTATTGTGCTTGTCATATGTATTGGTAATTTGGTATTGTGCCACTTTTGCCGATTTCATAAAGGAGTAACTTGGAGCCTGAACTTGCAGGGAAATCATTACATTGGGTGATTTCGGTAGAACTGCATAAAAAGATCAGATGGACAGGTACTTATGTTGCTGCTATGTACTCCAAAGTTCACTCAGACAAGCATCAATGTTGACAAGAAGAAGTGCCTATATTCATTCGAGTATCAACCGGCGTCAACCAGTTGTCAAACTCCAAGTATTAGGAGAGTGAACACCAAAAATATTGCTTGGCGCATAGCCTAGAAAAACGCAGTCCAGTCTTTGGTCCCAACTTGTGCCTTTTGGTTATCGGCACATATGGTAGTGAACTGTATAGCATGGAGTCTAAAGATTCTAGACAAGTTGGTTGGCGTGTATATTCATCTGGCACTTAATCAGTCTGCATGCCAGGGATGCTCCATTTCAGTTGAACTGCACAACAAATTTCGGTGGTTCATTTTCTCACCGCCTCCTTTGTTGTCTGCAATGTAGAATTTAGGCGAGCTACATGACCACTATTTGAGGATAAACCTACAAGGAAGGTTCAGATTTTCTGTGCTGCCTCTTATGTACTCGAAAGTTTACTCGTACAAGCATTAATTTTAGCAAGAAGTACCTCTGACTTAACACCATTTACTAGTCTGTACCCTAGGTAATTAAAGTTCATCCATCGATGATATTGGCTGTGATCTCAATCATTTGGTTGCATAAACATAATGAACATGTGTATATCTGAATCTTTTTGTGAATTATCTATGAATACTGTCGTGTGATCTATCAATCATTTGGATGCATGGACATGTTGAACTTGTGTATATATGAATCTTTTGAGTTGTTGATTGCGAAAGTTGGCTATGAATATGAACGTGTGATGACCCACAAGTATAGGGGATCTATCGTAGTCCTTTCGATAAGTAAGAGTGTCGAACCCAACGAGGAGTAGAAGGAAATGATAAGCAGTTTCAGTAAGGTATTCTCTGTAAGCACTGAAATTATCGGTAACAAATAGTTTTGTGATAAGGTAATTTGTAACGGGTAACAAGTAATAAAAGTAAATAAGGTGCAGAAAGATGGCCCAATCCTTTTTGTAGGAAAGGACAAGCCTGGAAAAACTCTTATATAAAGGAAAGCGCTCCTGAGGACACATGGGAATTATCGTCAAGCTAGTTTTCATCATGTTCATATGATTCACGTTTGGTACTTTGATAATTTGATATGTGGGTGGACCGGTTCTTGGGTACTGCCCTTACTTGGACAAGCATCCCACTTATGATTAACCCCTATTGCAAGCATCCACAACTACAAAAGACGTATTAAGGTAAACCTAACCATAGCATGAAACATATGGATCCAAATCAGCCCCTTACGAAGCAACGCATAAACTAGGGTTTAAGCTTCTGTCACTCTAGCAACCCATCATCTACTTATTACTTCCCAATGCCTTACCCTAGGCCCAAAAAATGGTGAAGTGTCATGTAGTCGATGTTCACATGACACCACTAGAGGAAAGACAACATACATCTCATCAAAATATCGAACGAATACCAAATTCACATGACTACTTATAGCAAGACTTCTCCCATGTCCTCAGGAACAAATGTAACTACTCACAAAGCATATTCATGTTCATAATCAGAGGGGTATTAATATGCATAAAGGATCTGAACATATGATCTTCCACCAAGTAAACCAACTAGCATCAACTACAAGGAGTAATCAACACTACTAGCAACCCACAGGTAGCAATCTGAGGTTTTGAGACAAAGATTGGACACAAGAGATGAACTAGGGTTTGAGATGAGATGGTTCTGGTGAAGATGTTGATGGAGATTGACCCCCTCCCAATGAGAGGATCGATGGTGATGACGATGGTGATGATTTCCCCCTCCCGGAGGGATGTTCCCCCGGCAGAACAGCTCTGCCGGAGCCCTAGATTGGTTCCGCCAAGGTTTCGCCTCATGGCGGCGGAGTTCCGTCCCGAGATCTTGCTTATGATTTTTTTTTCAGGGAGAAAGACTTCATATAGCCAAAGATGGGCACCGGAGGCCTGTCAGGGGGCCCACGAGACAGGGGGGCACGCCTAGGGGGTAGGGCGCGCCCCCACCCTCGTGGATGGTGGGTGGCCCCCTCTGGTGCTTCCCTCGCCCAATATTTTTTATATATTCTAAAAATGACTCCCGTGGAGTTTCAGGACTTTTGGAGTTGTGCAGAATAGGTCTCTAATATTTGCTCCTTTTCGAGCCCAAATTACAGCTGTCGGCATTCTCCCTCTTCATGTAAACCTTGTAAAATAAGAGAGAATAGGCATAATTATTGTGACATAATGTGTAATAACAGCCCATAATGCAATAAATACTGATATAAAAGCATGATGCAAAATGGGCGTATCAACTCCCCCAAGCTTAGACCTCACTTATCCTCAAGCGAAAGCCGATATCGAAAAATATGTCCACATGTTTAGAGATAGAGGTGTCGATAAAATAAAATACGGACATGAGGGCATCATGATCATTCTTAGAATAGCAACATATATATATTTTCATACGATTTCTTATGCTAAAGTAACAATTCATTCACAATTTCAAGTATGAATCAGAAACTTCATTGAAAACTAACAAACTATAATCTTAGTCATTGAAGCAATTGCAATTTATCATAACATCAGAAAGAGTCAATATAGAGCTTTTTAGCAAGCCCACATACTCAACTATCATTTAGTCTTTCACAATTGCTAACACTCACACAATACTTATGGGTATGAAGTTTTAATTAGACACAGAGAAAGATAGGGGCTTATAGTTTTGCCTCCCAACCTTTTACCTCAAGGGTAATGTCAACAATAATAGTTCATGAAAACTCACATCCAATTAGATATATATATATATATATATCAGGATCTTTCCAACACACAGTGCTTGTCAAAGGATAAAATGTAAAAAGGAAAGGTGAAGATCACCATGACTCTTGTATGAAGTATAAGACAAGAATAAAAGATAGGCCCTTCGCAGAGGGAAGCACAGGTTGTCATGTGCTTTTATGGTTGGATGCACGAAATCTTAATGCAAAAGAACGTCACTTTATATTGCCACTTGTGATATGGACCTTTATTATGCAGTCCATCGCTTTTATTTCTTCCACATCACAAGATCGTATAAAGCCTATTTTCTCACACTAATAAATCATACATATTTAGAGAGCAATTTTTATTGCTTGCAACAATGACAACTTACTTGAAGGCTCTTACTCAATCCATAGGTAGATATGGTGGACTCTCATGGCAAAACTGGGTTTAAGGATATTTGGAAGCACAAGTAGTATCTCTACTTGGTGCAAGAAATTTGGCTAGCATGAGGGGGAAAGGCAAGCTCAAAATGTTGGATGATCCATGACAATATAATTTATTTCAGATATAAGAAGACATAACCCATTACATTATCTTCCTTGTCCAACATCAACACTTTAGCATGTCATATTTTAATGAGTGCTCACGATTATAAAAGATGTCCAAGATAGTATATTTATATGTGAAAACCTCTCTTTCTTTATTACTTCCTATTAATTGCAACGATGACCAAAACTATGTTTGTCAACTCTCAACTACTTTTATTCATCATAATCTTTATATGTGAAGTCATTACTCTCCATAAGATCCATATGATCTCTTTATTTCTTTTTATTCTTCCTCTCCCCTTCTTTTTTCTCAAGATCATAGCAAGATGGTAAAGCCCTTGACTCAACACTAATCTTTATTATATATAGCTCACGAACTCGATTACTTAGAAGGATCATAAAGCAAAACTCAAAACTAAATCATACTAAAACTTTATTCTACAAGATCAAGATATTACCAAAAGGATAGAACTAAGAAAACGGTAAAGATAAAAGTGTGATGGTGATACGATACCGGGGCACTCCGCCAAGCTTGGAAGTTGCCAAGGGGAGTGCCCATATTCGTGTATTTATGTCTCTTTTGGTGGTAGTGATGATGGAGTTGTTGATGATGTAGGCTTGTCGTCCATCTTCCAAGGCATAGGCTCACCATCATAGAAGGATGCTCCAGTCTCCGGGATCCTCGAATCTGCAGCCAAACTCATCCTCTTAAATCTATATTCATACTCACAGTTTTGGTTTTGCAGGTCATAGATCTAGGCTTGGAGGTGCTCGATTTTCTCATGAAGCTTGAAGATGGTCTCCCCAATGTCCTTGGCATCCAGCTTGTGCTTGTTGGTGAACTCCGCGATCATCATGTGGTTGGCGTCGAGTCCGTGTTCCACCATCCCTTGGCACTTGAAAACTTGTTGCTCCATTGCTTCGAGTCTTGTCTCCACGCTTCCGGCCCTCCTTGGTCCCTCGACATCGTGGATGTGCAGCACCCCCTCACACAACTCAATGGTTTGAGGGTGTTGCAGCACCTCCGCGAGGTAGGGGTTCATGACCCTCTTGAAAAACTTGTCCTTGGGGGTGCTTGAAGACGTCATGGTGATCTGGATCTGTCAGAAAAACAGCTCGAAACAAAGATAGGAGATATTTGCGTGGTACAGTGGTCAAAACCTTTGGGAGATTATATAATGAATTTTTACTGACCAAAATAAGTATCATGCAAGAAAACAGAGTCCGGGGGGCACACGAGGTTCCCACTGAAGGAAATATTCCCTAGATGCAATAATAAAGTTGTTATTTATATTTCCTTATATCATGATAAATGTTTATTATTCATGCTAGAATTGTATTAACCGGAAACTTAGTACATGTGTGAATACATAGACAAACGGAGTGTCACTAGTTTGCCTCTACTTGACTAGCTTGTTGAATCAATGATGGTTATGTTTCCTAACCATAGACATAAGTTGTCATTTGATTAACGGGATCACATCATTAGAGAATGATGTGATTGACTTGACCCATCCGTTAGCTTAGCATGATGACCGTTTAGTTTGTTGCCATTGCTTTCTCCATAACTATACATGTTCCTATGACTATGAGATCCTGCAACTCCCGAATACCGGAGGAACACTTTGTGTGCTACCAAATGTCACAACGTAACTGGGTGATTGTAAAGGTGCTCTACAGGTGCCTCTGATGGTGTTTGTTGAGTTGGCATGGATCAAGATTGGGATTTGTCACTTCGATTGTCAGAGAGGTATCTCTAGGCCCTCTCGGTAATGTACATCACTATAAGCCTTTCAAGAAATGTAGCTAATGAGTTAGTTACAGGATGTAGCATTATGTAACGAGTAAAGAGACTTGCCGGTAACGAGATTGAACTAGGTATTGAGATACCGACAATTGAATCTCGGGCAAGTAACATACCGATACCAAAGGGAACAACATATATCGTTATGTCGTTTGACCGATAAAGATCTTCGTAGAATATGTAGGAACCAATATGAGCATCCATGTTCCGCTATTGGTTATTGATCAGAGACATGTCTTGGTCATGTCTACATAGTTCTCGAACCCGTAGGGTCCGCACGCTTAATGTTTGGTGACGATCGGTATTATGAGTTTATGTGTTTTAATGTACTGAAGGTAGTTCGGAGTCCCGGATTTGATCATGGACATGACGAGGAGTCTCGAAATGGTCGAGGCATAAAGATCAATATATTGGACGACTATGTTTGGACATCGGAAGGATTCCGAGTAAAGTTCGGGCATATACCGGAGTACCGGGGGTTACCGGAACCCCCCGGGGAGTTTAATGGGCCTTATGGGCCTTAGTGGAAACAGAGGGGGGCTGCTAGGGCAGGTCACGCGCCCCCTCCCCCTCTGGTACAAATTGGACTAGGAAGGGGGTGGCGCCCCCCTTTCCTTCTCCATCTTTCCTCCTTCCTTCTCCTACTCCTACTAGTTGCTATGCATCACCATGATCTTGCGTGTGCGTAGGATTTTTTTGAAATTACTGCGTTCCCCAACAGTGGCATCCGAGCCAGGTTTATGCGTAGATGTTATATGCACGAGTAGAACACAAAGGAGTTGTGGGCGTGGGTATATACATATTGCTTGCCGTCACTAGTTGATTCTTGATTCAGCGGCATTGTTGGATTAAGCGGCCCAGACCGACATTACGCGTACGCTTACACGAGACTGGTTCTACCGACGTGCTTCACACATGGGTGGCTAGTGGGTGTCTGTTTCTCCAGCCTTAGTTGAATCGGATTCAATGAACATGGTTCTTTCTGAAGATCAAAAAGCAATCACTATACCGCGTTGTGGTTTTTGATGCGTAGGTAAGAACAGTTCTTGCTCAGCCCGTAGCAGCCACGTAAAACTTGCAACAACAAAGTAGAGGACGTCTAACTTGTTTTTGTAGGGCATGTTGTGATGTGATATGGTCAAGACATGATGCTAAATTTTATTGTATGAGATGATCATGTTTTGTAACACAGTTATCGGCAACTGGCAGGAGCCATATGGTTGTCGCTTTATTGTACGAAATGCAATCGCCATGTAATTGCTTTACTTTATCACTAAGCGGTAGCGATAGTCGTAGAAGCAATAGTTGGCATGACGACAATGATGGAGATCAAGGTGTCAAGCCGGTGACGATGGTGATCATGTCAGTGCTTTGGAGATGGAGATCAAAGGCACAAGATGATGACGACCATATCATATCATTTATATTGATTGCATGTGATGTTTATCCTTTATGCATCTTATTTTGCTTACTTCGACGGTACCATTATAAGATGATCTCTCACTAAATTTCAAGGTATAAGTGTTCTCCATGAGTATGCATTGTTGCTACAGTTCGTCGTGCTGAGACACCATGTGATGATCAGGTGTGATAAGCTCTACGTTCACATACAACAGGTGCAAGCCAGTTTTGCACACACGGAATACTCGGGTAAACTTGACGAGCCTAACATATGCATATATGGCCTCGGAACACTAGAGACCGAAAGGTCGAGCGTGAATCATCTAGTAGATATGATCAACATAGGGATGTTCACCATTGAAAACTACTCCATCTCACGGGATGATCGGATATGGTTTAGTTTATATGGATCACGTGATCACTTAGATGATTAGAGAGATGTCTATCTAAGTGGGAGTTCTTAAGTAATTTTGATTAATTGAACTTCAATTTATCATGAACTTAGTACCTGATAGTATTTTGCATGTCTATGTTGTTGTAGATAGATGGCCCGTGCTGTTGTTCAGTTGAATTTTAATAAGTTCCTAGAGAAAACTAAGTTGAAAGATGATGGTAGCAACTACACGGACTGGGTCCATAACTTGAGGATTATCCTCATTGTTGCACATAAGAATTACGTCCTGGAAGCACCGCTAGGTGACAAACCCGCTGCAGGAGCCATGAACACCTGGCAGAGCAAAGCTGATGACTACTCGATTATTCAGTGTGCCATGCTTTATGGCTTAGAACCGGGACTTCAAGGACGTTTTGAATGTCATGGAGCATATGAGATGTTCCAGGAGTTGAAGTTAATATTTCAAGGAAATGCCCGTATTGAGAGATATGAAGTCTCCAATAAGTTCTACAGCTGCAAGATGGAGGAGAATAGTTCTGTCAGTGAACATATACTCAGAATGTTTGGGTAACACAACCACTTGACACAATTGGGAGTTAATCTTCCTGAAGATAGTGTCATTGACAGATTTCTTCAATCACTGCCAACAAACTACGAGAACTTCGTGATGAACTATAATATGCAAGGGATGGATAAGACAATTCCTGAGCTCTTCGCAATGCTAAAGGCTGTGGAGGTAGACATCAAGAAAGAGCATCAAGTGTTGATGGTCAACAAGACCACCTGTTTCAAGAAAAAGGGTAAAGGGAAGAAGGGGAACTTCAAAAAGAACAGCAAGCCAGTTGCTGCTCAAGTGAAGAAACTCAAGTCTGGACCTAAGCCTGAGACTGAGTGCTTCTACTGCAAAGGAACTGATCACTGGAAGCGGAACTGCCCCAAGTATTTGGCGGAGAAGAAGAATGGCAAAGTGAAAGGTATATTTGATATACATGTTATTGATGTGTACCTAACTAATGCTCACAGTAGTGCCTGGGTATTTGATACTGGTTCAGTTGCTAACAATTGCAACTCGAAACAGGGGCTACGGATTAAGCGAAGATTGGCTAAGGACAAGGTGACGATGTGCGTGGGAAATGGTTCCAAAGTCGATGTAATCACAGTCGGCACGCTACCTCTACATCTACCTTCAGGATTAGTTTTAGACCTGAATAATTGTTATTTGGTGCCAGCATTGAGCATGAACATTATATATGGATCTTGTTTGATGCAAGACGGTTATTCATTTAAATCAGATAATAATGGTTGTTCTATTTATATGAGTAATATCTTTTATGGTCATGCACCCTTGATGGGTGGTCTATTTTTACTAAATCTTGATAGTAGTGATACACATGTTCATAGTATTGAAGCCAAAAGATGCAGAGTTGATAATAATAGTGCAACTTATTTGTGGCATTGCCGTTTAGGTCATATTGGTGTAAAGCGCATGAAGAAACTCCATTCTAATGGACTTCTGGAATCACTTGATTATGAATCACTTGGTACTTGCGAACCATGCCTCATGGGCAAGATGACTAAAACTCCGTTCTCTGGGACAATGGAGCGAACAACAAAGTTATTGGAAATCATACATACTGATGTATGTGGTCCAATGAATATTGAAGATCGTGGCGGATATCGTTATTTTCTCACCTTCACAGATGATTTGAGCAGATATGGGTATATCTACTTGATGAAACATAAGTCTGAAACATTTGAAAAGTTCAAAGAATTTTAGAGTGAAGTAGAAAATCATCGTAACAAGAAAATCAAGTTTCTACGATCTGATCGTGGAGGTGAGTATTTGAGTTATGAGTTTGGACTTCATTTGAAACAATGTGGAATAGTTTCGCAACTCACGCCACCTGGAACACCACAATGTAATGGTGTGTCCGAACGTCGTAACCGCACTTTATTAGATATGGTGCAATCTATGATGTCTCTCACTGATTTACCGCTATCGTTTTGGGGTTATGCTTTAGAGATAGCTGCATTCACGTTAAATTGGGCACCATCCAAATCCGTCAAGACGACTCCTTATTAACTATGGTTTGGCAAGAAACCCAAGTTGTTGTTTCTTAAAGTTTGGGGCTGTGATGCTTACGTGGAAAAGCTTCAACATGATAAGCTCGAACCCAAATCGGAGAAATGTGTCTTCATAGGATACCCAAAGGAGACTGTTGGGTACACCTTCTATCATAGTTCCGAAGGCAAGATATTCGTTGCTAAGAATGGATCCTTTCTAGAGAAGGAGTTTCTCTCGAAAGAAGTGAGTGGGAGGAAAGAAGAACTTGACGCGGTAATTGTACCTTCTCCCTTATTGGAAAGTAATTCATCACTGAAATCAGTTCCAGTGATTCCTACACCAGTAAGTGAGGAAGCTAATCATGATGATCATGAAACTTCTGATCAAGTTACTACCGAACCTCGTAGGTCAACCAGAATAAGATCCACACCAGAGTGGTAGGGTAATCCTGTTTTGGAAGTCATGTTACTTTACCATGATGAACCTACGAACTATGAGGAAGCGATGATGAGCCCAGATTCCGCAAAATGGCTTGAGGCCATGAAATCTGAGATGGGATCCATGTATGAGAACAAAGTATGGACTTCGGTTGACTTACCCAATGATCGGCAGGCCATAGAGAATAAATGGATCTTCAAGAAGAAGACTAATGCTTACGGTAATATTACTGTCTACAAAGCTCGACTTGTTGCGAAAGGGTTTCGACAAGTTCAAGGACTTGACTATGATGAGACCTTCTCACCCGTAGCGATGCTTAAGTCCGTCCAAATCATGTTAGCAATTGCCACATTTTATGATTATGAAATTTGGCAAATGGATGTTAAAACTGCATTCCTTAATGGATATCTTAAAGAAGAGTTGTATATGATGCAACCAGAAGGTTTTGTCGATCCAAAAGGTGCTAACAAAGTGTGCAAGCTCCAGCGATCCATTTATGGACTGGTGCAACGTAGCGACCCGACCTCAAACGGTCAAGTCTCTGTGCTTTAGTGTCATCCATGGATCGGTAATGCTGACACACACAGTACTCAATGATTTATAACAGAGTAGCAATCACACACTTATTACATCGAATGTCTCCAAAGAGAGCTTATTACAATAAATATGGCTTAAGGCCATCTAATATGATAACAGCGGAAGGCTTGGAACATAAAGTGAGCCCATCAACTCCAATGGCATAGCTGAGCTGCACGACAATGACCTAACGAACCTTACTCCTCGTCTGAAAAGTCTGCAACATTATACGTTGCGGCCCGAAAACCGGTCAGCACATGGAATATGTTGGCAAAATAACACAGTAGAGCAACGAAACTCAAACAGCGAAAGAAACAAGATCCGTTTACTAATATGGACATAGGTCAAATTTTACAGAAAAACTTGTGCAAGTTAGTTAAACGGAAAGAGGGTCTCGAGACGAAGATCTAGGCGCTTGAATCGCCTGATTTCGACTAACGAGCAAAAAGATAAACTAGAATGAAAATCGGATCAGAAATCGCGATCAGAAATAATCGCGGAATAATCCGATAAAAGAAAACTGATGAATAGGCTAACGAACGAGTGTTCGTTATCTGTAACTAACGAGCAGAAACCGTTCATTAAAACGAACGTATGGACGAACGTCCGCTAAAAAGAAAAACCAGGAAAAACCGGCGAACCTAAAAAAATGAGTTAGGGTTTCCTAAAAGAACCAAATCGGTTTTCTAAAAAAACCGATGGCGACGATGCATTACCTCATCGGATCCGGCGGGGTGCAGCTCCGGCGGGGCTGGCGGACGGCGGGGCTCAGGCGGCGTTGGCACGTGGCAGCGAAGGGGCGAGGGGACGGCGTGGCTTGGGCGAGGGGGCGCCCGGGGAGGAGTCCGGCTCAGACTCCCCTCGGCGTCCGTGTTGCGCACGGCGGCGCGCGCGAGGGAGACGGCGGCGGAACGGGCCGGCTGGGCTTCGGCCCAGTTAGCCCTTGCGTTTTTTTAAATAATTCCACCGAAACTAAAAAAATCCTAGAAAATAAAATAAAATTCTAAAAATGCCAAAACAATTTTTCTCCGTCTAAATAAAATAGTTAGAACGAGATGAACATTTTCTTGGCCCTAAAATGCAATTTTAAAAACGTGCAATTTTTCTAATGCAAACAAAATTGCAATAAAATCCAAATAAAAACAAATATTGATTTTAATATTTTTCCTCCAATATTTCATTTATTTCGGAGAAGTCAAATTATCTCCTCTCATATGTTTTAATATGAAATATTTTCGGAGAGAAAAATAATTAAAACCAAAATCCTCGTTTCAAAATTGATAAAAATCAAATTTGAAAACCGGGGAAATCCCCAACTCTCTCCGAGGGTCCTTGAGTTGCTTAGGATTTCGAGGATCGCGAGACGAAATGCAATAAAATATGATATGCTAGAATGATCTACGTATAACATTCCAAATTGAAAATTTGGGATGTTACAAACCTACCCCCCTTAAGATGAATCTCGCCCTCGAGATTCGGGTTGGCTAGAAAATAGGTGTGGGTGGTCTTTGCGAAGGTCATCCTCTCGTTCCCATGTGGCTTCATCCTCGGTATGGTGGCTCCACTGAACTTTGCAAAACTTAATGACCTTGCTGCGGGTGACTCGACTGGCAAACTCCAATATCTTGACTGGCTTCTCCTCATAAGTCAAGTCATTGTCCAACTGAATCGCCTCCAAGGGTACGGTATCTTAGCGGTATATCGGCCATCTCAGCATGGCACTTCTTCAACTGGGAAACGTGAAACACATCGTGAACTCCTGACAGTCCTTCAGGTAACTCCAACTTGTAGGCAACTTCTCCCATCCGTTCCAAAACACGATACGGTCATAAAAACCTCGGGGCTAACTTTCCCTTAACTCCAAAACGTTTCACTCCTCCCAAAGGTGATACTCGCAGATATGCTCTGTCTCTGATTTCATAGGTTACCTCCTTGCGTTTCGAATCTGCACAACTCTTCTGTCTGGACTGAGCTATCTTCAGTCTATCTCGAATCAGTTTAACTTTCTCCTCAGACTCTTTGACCAAGTCTGGTCCAAACAACTATCGGTCTCCAACTTCATCCCACATCAACGGTGTTCTGCACCTTCGGCCGTACAGGGCTTCAAACGGTGCCATTTTCAAACTGGCTTGATAACTATTGTTGTATGAGAACTCTGCGTAAGGCAAATTGTCATCCCGACTAGACCCATAATCTAGCGCACAGGCTCTCAACATGTCCTCCAGAATCTGGTTGACTCTCTCGGTCTGTCCATCCGTCTGCGGGTGAAATGCTATACTGAACTCCAATCTCGTTCCCAAAGTCTGGTGCAGCTGATGCCAAAACTTTGAAGTAAACTGTGTTCCTCTATCCGATACGATGGTCCTCGGGACTCCATGCAGACATACGATCTTGGTCATATATATCTTGGCCAACTTTGCACTGGTATAAGTTGTTTTCACTGGGATAAAGTGTGCCACTTTGGTCAAACGGTCAACTACTACACATATAGAATCATATCCTGATTTGGTCCTGGGCAATCCGGTGATAAAATCCATGCCAAGTTTATCCCACTTCCATTCGGGTATCGGCATAGGCTGTAACAATCTTGCTGGCTTTTGATGCTCTGCCTTCACTCTCTGACATACATCACATACAGACACATACTCGGCGATATCCTTCGGCATCCCTGTCCACCAGAAACGTTCCTTCAAATCCAAATACATCTTGGTGTTTCCGGGGTGTATCGAGTATGGTGAGTCATGAGCCTCCTAAAGTATTAACTTCCTGATCTCTGTGTTATTGGGCACATAAACACGGTCCTCAAACCATAAGGTGTCGTGTTCATCCTCACGAAAACCTTTGGCCTTTCCTTCGCTCATTTTCTCCTTTATCTCGGCAATCCCTTTGTCATCCTTCTGAGCTTCTCGAATTTTTCCCAACAATGTAGACTGTACCTCCATTATTGCAACAAAACCTCTAGGAACAATCTCCAATCAGAGTTCCCGGATATCCTCTGCTAACTCCTTCGGCATTCCCGTGCTCACTAGGGTATTAGCATAACTCTTCCGGCTCAAAGCGTCCGCTACGATGTTGGCCTTTCCTGGATGATAGTGAAGCTTCATGTCATAATTCTTTATAAGCTCCAACCATCTTCTCGGCCTAAGGTTTAGTTCCTTCTGGGTGAAAATGTACTTCAAACTCTTATGATCCGTGTACACATCACAATGATTTCCAATAAGGTAGTGCCTCCAAGAATGCATGCACTACGGCTGCTAACTCCAAATCATGTGTGGCGTAATTCAACTCGTGTGGTTTCAGTTGTCGCGAGGCATACGAAACAACTATTCCATCCCGCATAAGCACACTTCCAAGTCCTAAGCGAGAGGCGTCACAATACACTTGGAAATCCTTACGTATATCTGGCAGTGTCAGCACTGGGACTGTCGTCAAATATTTCTTCAGCTCCTGGAAACTTGCCTCGCAATCTTCCGTCCATTTAAACTTGGTATCCTTCTTCAATAATTCTGTTATGGGATTCGCGATCTTGGAAAAATTCTCAATGAATCTCCGGTAGTATCCTGTGAGTCCAAGAAAACTGTGGATCTCACTAACTGAAGTGGGTGCCAACCATTCAGTGACTGACTGAACCTTGGTGGGGTCTACTTCTATACCTTCTCCTGATATAACATGTCCAAGGAATCCGACTTCCTTCAACCAAAACTCGCATTTGCTGAACTTGGCATACAACCGATGTTCCCTGAGTTTCTCGAGAACTAAACGCAAATGCTCCTTGTGTTCCTCTTCATTCTTTGAATATACCATTATATCATCAATGAACACCACAACAAACTATCCAAATGTTCCATGGATACTTTGTTCATCATGCTCATGAAATAGGCAGCGGCGTTAGTCAGTCCAAATGACATGACCGTATACTCATATAACCCATACCGTGTGGTGAAGGCTATCTTTGGTATATCCTTCTCTCGTATCTTCAACTGATGATATCCTGATCGCAGATCGATCTTTGAAAACACCTTAGCTCCTTGCGGCTAGTCAAACAAATCATTGATCATCGGCAATGGGTACTTGTTCTTAATCGTCACTTCATTCAAGGCTCGATAATCAACAACCATTCTTAGGGACTTATCCTTCTTCTCAACCAAAAGCACTGGGGCTCCCCATGGTGATGAACTCCGTCGAATGTAACCTTTCTCCAATAACTCCTTGATCTGTTTCTTAATCTCTTCTAGATCATTCGCGGGCATCCTATAGGGTCTCTTGGATATTGGCCTTGTGCCTGGCAATAGCTCTATCAAAAACTCAATATCTTGGTTTGGTGGCATGCCTGGTAACTTCTCTGGGAAAACATCCGGGTAATCCTACAGGCACTTCTTCCTGAACAACTCCCGTGAGGGTATTTACTTAGCTACTTCTTGGCACATGCCTAGATATATACTTGATCCTTTTTCCCTCCGGGGTGGAGAGACAAATTGACTTACTAACACAGTCAATGCTTCCTCCGTACTTTGACATCCAGTCCATTCCTAATATCACATCCAATCCTTGTGACTCCAAGATAATTAGGTCGGATGGAAAAACATGGTTGCCAATGGTTAAGGGTATCTGGTCACACAATCGACTAGCCATATACTCTGCTCTAGGTGAGCTTACTAATAGAGGGGTCCTAAGGGTTTGGGTTGGTAGTTTAAACTTATACACGAATTCCCTTGATATGTATGAATGCGATGCACACGTATCAAAAAGAACAACAGCGGTAAATGACTTAACCAAAAACTTACCTATAACCGCATCTGGCTGCTCTTCAACCTCCTCCACGTTAACGTGGTTCACTTGTCCTTTGTTGAATGGATCTGGCTTCTTCCTAGTGCTCCCATTTCCGTTTCCATTCTTATCTTCAGGGCACTCCGTGGCATAGTGTCCAGTCTTCCCGCACTTGAAACAAGTAACGTGGCTTAGGTCTCTCTTGGTGGGTGTGGCTGGATTGGGGCAGTTCTGATTTTTGCTTGCTCCATTCCCATTCCTTGGGCCAGTGTGATTATGGTTACTTCCTCCATTATGGGTGTGGCCTCCATGGTTATGAACAAGTCCTCCCGAGTTCGGGGTTAGGCGAGGCTTCTGCTGAGCTCCTGAGTTATACCTCCCTTGTCCATACTTCCTCTTACGGCTCTCAATCTGCTGCTGCTTCCCTTCAATCATAAGAGCCTTATCTACCAACTCCTGGTAGTTGGTGAATGTTGCCACCATCGACTGCATACTCATCTCATCATTCAGCCCTTCCATAAACTTCTCCTGCTTTGTGGCATCTGTGGCCACATCATCATTGGCATAGCGAGATAGCTTGCTAAACTCATCCACGTACTGAGCCACAGTACGGTTCCCCTGGCATAAGTTGCGAAACTCACACTTCTTCAAATTCATGGCTCCAGTTGAGACATGGGATGTACGGAAGGCTTGCTGAAACTGGTCCCATGTCACCGTGGCTATAGGGTAGGTGACAGTGTAATTCTCCCACCATGATGTTGCTGGTCCATCCAACTGATGTGCGACAAAACACACCTTTTCAGCATCGGTACATCCTGCAGTGGTTAACTCCCTTCCAATCCTGCGGAGCCAATCATCTACTACTAGAGGCTCGGTGCTACTGGAAAACACCGGCGGCTGCAATCTCAGAAAACGGGCTAAGTTACCAACTGGTGGTGGTGGTGGTGGATTGTTGTTGTTGTTGTTGTTGTTGTTGCCTTGCTTCTGAACTAACAACTGCATCAGGGTATTCTGCTGCTGGATCAACTGAGTGAGCTCCGGTGGGAAAGCAAATCCGGGGTCATGTCTCGGAGGCATCTGATGGGTTTAGAGGGGAGAGATTAGAATAGAATGAGGTCTAATGAGAAAGCACTACCCATATGCACATGAGACAAACACAATCATTTCACTCAATCAAGAAAGCAAGGCATACAATCGGTCTAACTATCGCAAAAGTGCTCGGACTACTCTATTTACATGGTGAAATACTACTACTGATGTGGTGGTCTACTAAAAATATTCCTCGGTTGCAGACTCCATGATATCTGCTCCAGCTTCATCTTCAAAGTCATCATCGCTCAGGTCGGAGTCGGTGTCGTCAATGATGATGTAGTCCTCTGGGTGAATCTCCTTGGGTTCTTCGTCTTCTTCAACTGGTGTGGGGTCTCCCATGAATATTTCGATCTTCTTAATCAGGTCGTCATTCTTCTCCACTAGTACGACGATTTCCTCCTCATAATCTTCACGTGTAGCCTTGAGTTCTTCCTCCAGTTCTGCGATCCTAGTCATTGCCTTCTTCAGATCTATCATGCCTGCGCACATCTGGTTCTCCTCGCGTCGAATGTGCTGGTTTAGTTCCTGGATGAAAGCTGCAATTGATCTATCCTTCCTGGTGCTGATCATCTCCCATTGCTCATCTCGGCGCCCACAGATCTGGTAGATAGTATCCTTAAGCTCCTTTTGGTAAACTTCTCCAATGCGTCCCATGGTGATGTGAGCTTCCATACTCTTTCCTAAACTCCAGGTTGGTGCATCGAAGGAAAACTCTATGGGTTTAGTGACTGGCGTGAAGGTTCTCCATGGAACTTGAACTTGAATCATCCATCGCTCCTCTTCTGGTAAAGTGGCGTTGTAGGTCCCGGTGAAGCTTGGTATTCCTATGTTTAGGTACCTAGTGACTTCCTTCAAGTGTCGTCCAAAAGGTGCTTCTTCATCCGGTTGTGCAAACTTGTTCCTTGCATCCGCCATCCTAAAGAGTGGAAAATGGAGAGGAGTCAGAAATGAGGAGGGAATAGTGATCTATGGTTTTAGCTTAGTGGTCGTGTCCTACACTCAGCGTGTGCTCTGATACCATCTTGTAGTGACCCGACCTCAAATGGTCAACTCTCTGTGCTTCAGTGTCATCCCTGGATCGGTAATGCTGACACACACAGTACTCGAGGATTTATAACAGAGTAGCAATCACACACTTATTACATCGAATGTCTCCAATGAGAACTTATTACAATAAATATGGCTTAAGGCCATCTAATACGATAACAGCGGAAGGCTTGGAGATAAAGTGAGTCCATCAACTCCAACGGCATAGCTGAGCTGCACGGCAACGACCTAACGAACCTTACTCCTTGTCTGAAAAGTCTGCAACATAATACGTTGCAGCCCGAAAACGGGTCAGCACATGGAATATGCTGGCAAAATAACACAATAGAGCAAGAACAGAATAATGTTATCACTACATGCATATTTGGTTGGTGGAAAGCTCTATGGTTATAGTTTTTGCGAAAAGCCAATTTTTCCCTACAACAAAGGAATAGATTTTAATTTAACTATCATGGTGGTTGAAACATCATTGAGAAGGTTCCTCCAACTCAATCCCAATTAAGGTAATTATCAACCCAACAATATTAATTTAGAGTGATGAGATACTTAAGATACTCCAAGTACTAGATACTCAAGATTTGTCCATAACCCGGGACACGACTAACCATGATTAGTTTGTACACTCTGCAGAGGTTTGCGCACTTTTCCCCACAAGATGCGATCGCCTCCGTTGGATTTCTCGCACTACATGGTGTTTGAGAAACGGATGACCGAGACACAGTCTTTCAGAAACATTAACTCTCTACTCCAGGAAGACCATACCAAACCTACAACCCACTACCTGCTGATCCACCTCTTCAAGAGCTTCACGTAACTTACGCAACTATGCTAGAGCCCATAATAGCTTGTGGCGGCACACGGAAGTTTCTAGCATGAATAATCTCAGTTCCCTTTGAGCCTAGGTGGCGGTCCATAGGAAGATCACACGGGTACTCTGGGATTTCCAAAAATACAGGCAACACTGGGTACTCCAGGTGCCTCAATCCACCCAGATGTGTATTTAAGTTGCCACCTTAAGTTGAACCAATAATTATCAATCTCACATCTGTCATGGATTTCACTCACCCAAACCTCGTCTACGAGCATAACATAGCAATATAAGCAATTCGTAAGAGTAACTCCCAAGGCTTTGAATGTAACAGGGTATAGGTTCTACCTCATCAACTACTTCCAAACCCACATGTTAATGACATCCTAACCATGCAATGTTTAGGGATTGGAACTAATGCATAAAAACTGGGTGATAAAGGGGTATGATCAAAGTGTTACTTGCCTTGCTGACGATCCGCGTAACCTAGAGACTCCAAATAACACGCTTCGCACTCCCGGAATTCTATCGCGAACAAACAATAGCATACATAAGCAATCAAGCAAAGAAGCACGGGTGAAACTCAAATGAGAAGATCTAACCAGAAAGTTCAACTTAAGAACTCCGGTTTGCAAAAAGAATCAAATCGAACAGAGCAACGAAACTCAAACGGCGAAAGAAACAAGATCCATTTACTAATCTGAACTTAGGTCAAATTTTACAGTAGCAAAAACTTGTGCAAGTTGGTTAAATGGAAAGAGGGTCTCGAGACGAAGATCTAGGCGCTTGAATCGCCTGATTTCGACTAACGAGCGAAAAGATAAACTAGAACGAAAATCGGATCAGAAATCGCGATCAGAAATAATCGCAGAATGATCCGATAAAAGAAAACTAATGAACAGGCTAACGAACGAGCGTTCGTTATCTGTAACTAACGAGCGGAAACCGTTCGTTAAAAAGAATGTACGGACGAACGTCTGCTAAAAAGAAAAACCAGGAAAAACCGACGAACCTAAAAAAACGAGTTACGGTTTCCTAAAAAAACAAAATCGGTTTTCTAAAAAAACCGACGGCGACGGCGCGTTACCTCGTGGGATCCGGCAGGGTGCGGCTCCGGCAAGGCTGGCGAACGGCAGGGCTCAGGCGGCGGCGGCATGCGGCAGCAGCGGCG
>NC_041386.1:505162643-505176872 GCF_002162155.2 Triticum dicoccoides | reverse complement strand
CGCGGGCTGCGGCGGCGGGGCTGGCGGGCGGTGGTGGTGGCGAGGCGGGGTGGGGGCGGGGCTATTTAAAGGGGCGAGGGGGCGGCGTGGCTTGGGCGAGGGGGCGCCCGGGGAGGAGTCCGGCTCGGACTCCCCTCGGCGTCCGTGCTGCGCATAGCGGCACGCGCGAGGGAGACGGCGGAGGAACGGGCCGGCTGGGCTTTGGCCCAGTTAGCCCTTGCGTTTTTTTAAATAATTCCGCCGAAACTAAAAAACTCCTAGAAATTAAATAAAATTCTAAAAATGCCAAAACAAATTTTCTCTGTCTAAATAAAATATTTAGAACGAGATGAACATTTTATTGGCCCTAAAATGCAACTCTGAAAACGTGCAATTTTTCTAATGCAAACAAAATTGCAATAAAATCCAAATAAAAACAAATATTGATTTTAATATTTTTCCTCCAATATTTCATTTATTTTGGAGAAGTCATATTATATCCTCTCATATGTTTTAATATGAAATATTTTCGGAGAGAAAAATAATTAAAACCAAAATCCTCGTTTCAAAATTGATAAAAATCAAATTTGAAAACCGGGGAAATCCCCAACTCTCTCCGAGGGTCCTTAAGTTGCTTAGGATTTCGAGGATCGCGAGATGAAATGCAATAAAATATGATATGCCAGAATGATCTATGTATAACACTCCAAATTGAAAATTTGGGATGTTACATGCAAGCCTCTCGGAGTTGGAATATACGCTTTGATAGTGTGATCAAAGCATATGGTTTTATACAGACTTTTGGAGAAGCATGTATTTACAAGAAAGTGAGTGGGAGGTCTATAGCATTTCTGATATTAAATGTAGATGACATATTGTTGATCGGAAATGATACTGAATTTTCTGAATAGCGTAAAAGGATATTTGAATAAGAATTTTTCAATGAAAGACCTCGGTGAAGCTGCTTATATATTGGGCATCAAGATTTATAGAGATAGATCAAGACGCTTAATTGGACTTTCACAAAGCACATACCTTGATAAAGTTTTGAAAAAGTTCAAAATGGATCAGGCAAAGAAAGGGTTCTTGACTGTATTACAAGGTGTGAAGTTGAGTCAGACTCAATGCCCGACCACTGCAGAAGATAGAGAGAAAATGAAAGGTGTTCCCTATGCTTAAGCCATAGGCTCTATCATGTATGCAATGCTGTGTACCAGACCTGATGTGTGCCTTCCTATAAGTTTAGCAGGGAGGTACCAAAGTAATCCAGGAGTGGATCACTGGACAATGGTCAAGAACATCCTGAAATACCTGAAAAGGACTAAGGATATGTTTCTCGTATATGGAGGTGACAAAGAGCTCGTCATAAATGGTTACGTTGATGCGAGCTTTGACACTGATCCCGATGACTCTAAGTCACAAACTAGATACGTATTTTTATTAAATGGTGGAGCTATCAGTTGGTGCAGTTCCAAGCAGAGCGTCGTGGCGGGATCTACGTGTGAAGCGAAATACATAGCTTCTTCAGAAGCAGCAAATGAAGGAGTATGGATGAAGGAGTTCATATTCGATCTAGGTGTCATACCTAGTGCATCGGGTCCAATGAAAATCTTTTGTGACAATACTGGTGCAATTGCCTTGGCAAAAGAATCCAAATTTCATAAGAGAACCAAGCACATCAAGAGACGCTTCAATTCCATCCGCGATCAAGTCAAGGAGGGAGACATAGAGATTTGCAAGATACATACGGATCTGAATGTTGCAGACCCGTTTACTAAGCCTCTCTCACGAGCAAAACATGATCAGCACCAAGACTCCATGGGTGTTAGAATCATTACAATGTAATCTAGATTATTGACTCTAGTGCAAGTGGGAGACTGAAGGAAATATGCCCTAGAGGCAATAATAAAGTTGTTATTTATATTTCCTTATATCATGATAAATGTTTATTATTCATGCTAGAATTGTATTAACCGGAAACTTAGTACATGTGTGAATACATAGACAAACAGAGTGTCACTAGTTTGCCTCTACTTGACTAGCTCGTTGAATCAATGATGGTTATGTTTCCTAACCATAGACATGAGTTGTCATTTGATTAACGGGATCACATCATTAGAGAATGATGTGATTGACTTGACCCATCCGTTAGCTTAGCATGATGATCGTTTAGTTTGTTGCTATTGCTTTCTCCATAACTATACATGTTCCTATGACTATGAGATCATTTAACTCCCGAATACCGGAGGAACACTTTGTGTGCTACCAAACATCACAACGTAACTAGGTGATTATAAAGGTGATCTACAGGTGTCACTGATGGTGTTTGTTGAGTTGGCATGGATCAAGATTGGGATTTGTCACTCCGATTGTCGGAGAGGTATCTCTGGGCCCTCTCGGTGATGTACATCACTATAAACCTTGCAAGCAATGTAGCTAATGAGTTAGTTACAGGATGTAGCATTACAGAACAAGTAAAGAGACTTGCCGGTAATGAGATTGAACTAGCTATTGAGATACCGACGATCGAATCTCGGGCAAGTAACATACCGATGACAAAGGGAACAACGTATATCGTTATGCGGTTTGACCAATAAAGATCTTCATAGAATATATAGGAACCAATATGAGCATCCAAGTTCCGCTATTGGTTATTGACCAGAGACATGTCTCGGTCATGTCTACATAGTTCTCGAACCCATAGGGTCCGCGCGCTTAACGTTCGGTGACGATCGGTATTATGAGTTTATGTGTTTTGATGTACCGAAGGTAGTTCGGAGTCCCGAATTTAAGCACGGACATGACGAGGAGTCTCGAAATGGTCGAGACATAAAGATCGATATATTGGATGACTATGTTTGGACATCGGAAGGGTTCCGAGTGAAGTTCGGGCATATACCGGAGTACCGGGGGGGTTACCGGAACCCCCGGGGAGTTTAATGGGCCTTATGTGCCTTAGTGGAAAGAGAGGAGGGGCTGCCAGGGCAGGCCGCGTGCCCCCTCCCCCTCTGGTCCGAATTGGACTAGGAAGGGGGGCGCGCCCCCTTTCCTTCTCCCTCTTTCCTCCTTCCTTCTCCTACTCCTACTACATGGAAAGGGGGGATCCTACTCCCGGTGGGAGTAGGACTCCCCATGGGGCGTGCCATAGGAGGGTCGGCCCTCCCCCTCCTCCACTCCCTTATATACGGGGGAGGGGCACCCCATAGACACACAAGTTGATCATTAATCTTTAGCCGTGTGCGGTGCCCCCCTCCACCATAATCCACCTCGGTAATATCGTAGCGGTGCTTAGGCGAAGCCCTGTTCTGGTAGCAACATCATCACCATTATCATGTCGTCGTGCTGACGAAACTCTCCCTCGATGCTCTACTGGATCGTGAGTTCGCGGGACGTCACCGAGCCGAACGTGTGCAGATCACGGAGGTGCCGTATCTTCGGTACTAGATCGGTCGATCGTGAAGACGTACGACTACATCAACCGTGTTGTCATAACGCTTCCGCTTACGGTCTACGAGGGTGCGTAGACGATACTCTCCCCTCTCGTTGATATGCATCACCATGATCTTGCGTGTGCATAGAATTTTTTTTGAAATTACTGCGTTCCTCAACACCCATGAGGCAGGGGGCGCGGCCTCCACCCTCGTGGACGCCTCGTGTCCTTTCCGTACTGCTTCTTATTTTCCTATTTTCTTAAATATTCCAAAACGGAGAAATATTGCTATTAGAACTGTTTTGGAGTTGGTTTACTTACCGTACCACATACCTATTCCTTTTCGGAGGCCGAAACGTTCTGGAAGGTGACCCTTATATACTCCTCCGGGGTTACGGGTTCAATAACATTGGTTTCAACATTTATAGGATTACCTGAGATATAATGTTTAATTCTTTGACCATTCACCACCCTCGGATTTGTGTTGTCGAAGTTGTTCATTTTTATGGCACCGGAATGATAGACCTCCTCGATAATGTAAGGACCTTCCCATTTAGAAAGGAGTTTTCCTGCAAAAAATCTTAAACTAGAGTTGTATAACAATACATAATCACCAACATTAAACTCATGTTTTTGTATCCTTTTGTCATGCCATCTTTTAACTTTTTCTTTAAATAGTTTGGCATTCTCATAGGCCTGGGTTCTCCATTCATCAAGTGAGCTAATGTGAAATAGTCTCTTCTCACCGGCAAGTTTGAAATCATAATTGAGCTCTTTAATAGCCCAATATCTAGTTCGAGAGGTAAGTGACATGCTTTTCCATAAACCATTTTATATAGAGACATACCCATAGGATTTTTATATGCAGTTCTATAGGCCCATGATGCATCATCAAGTTTCTTGGAACAATTATTTCTGGATCTATTAACAAGCTTTTGCAAAATTAATTTAAGCTCTCTATTACTTAGTTCTACTTGACCACTGAACTGTGGGTGATACGGGGATGCAATTCTATGATTAACATCATACTTAGCAAGCATTTTACAAAAAGCACCATGAATGAAATGTGAACCACCATCTGTCATTAAGTATCTAGGGACTCCAAACCTCGGAAAAATAACTTCTTTAAGCATCTTAATAGAGGTGTTATGATCAACACTACTAGTTGGAATAGCTTCTACCCACTTAGTAACGTAATCAACGGCAACTAAAATATGTGTATACCCAATAGAGGAAGGAAACGGTCCCATATAATCAAAGCCCCAAAAATCAAATGGTTCGATGACAAGTGAATAATTCATAGGCATTTCTTGAGGTCTACTAATAGTACCAATTCTTGACATTCATCACAAGACAAGACAAACTTACGGGCATCCTTGAAGAGAGTAGGCCAATAAAAACCGGATTGCAATACCTTATGTGCAGTTCTATCTCCAGCATGGTGTCCTCCATAAGCCTCGGAGTGACACTTGCGTAGGATCTGTTCCTATTCATGCTCAAGTACACATTGTCTAATAACACCATCTACTCCTTCTTTATAAAGGTGTGGGTCATCCCAGAAGTAATGTCTTAAATCATAGAAAAACTTTTTCTTTTGTTGGTATGTGAAACTAGGTGGTATAAATTTAGCAACAATGTAATTAGCATAATCTGCATACCATGGAGCAGTACAAGAAGCATTTATGACAGCTAATTGTTCATCAGGAAAGCTATCATCTATAGGTAGTGGGTCATCAAGAACATTCTCTAACCTAGATAAGTTGTCTGCAACGGGGTTCCCAGCTCCCTTTCTATCAATAATATGCAAATCAAATTCTTGTAGTAGGAGAACCCATCTAATAAGTCTAGGTTTAGCATCTTTCTTTTCCATAAGATATTTAATAGTAGCATGATCAGTGTGAACAGTTACTTTAGAATCAACAATATAAGGTCTAAACTTATCACAAGCAAATACAACTGCTAAAAATTCCTTTTCAGTAGTAGCATAATTTCTCTAGGCGTTGTCTAGAGTTTTAATAGCATATTGGATAACATTTAATTTCTTATCAACTCTTTGCCCTAGAACAGCACCTATAGCATAATCACTAGCATCACACATAATTTCAAAGGGTAAATTCCAATCAGGTGGTTGAACAATAGGTGCAGAAATCAAGGCTTTCTTAAGTATTTCAAATGCTTCTACACAATCATCGTCAAAGACAAAAGGAACATCTTTTTTAAGAGATTAGTTAGAGGCCTGGAAATTTTTTAGAAGTCTTTAATAAACCCCCTATAAAAACTGGCATGACCAAGGAAACTTCCTATACCTTTAATGTCCTTAGGACACGGCATCTTCTCAATAGCATCAACTTTAGCTTTATCAACTGCAATACCTCTTTCAGAAATTTTATGCCCCAAGACAATACCTTCATTAACCATAAAGTGGCACTTCTCCCAATTCAAGACAAGATTAGTTTCTCACATCTCTACAAAACTCGGTCAAGGTTGCTTAAGCAATCATCAAAAGAAGTTCCATATACGGAGAAATCATCCATAATGACCTCAACAATCTTTTCACAAAAGTCAGAGAATATAGCAGTCATACATCTTTGAAAGGTAGCAGGTGCATTACATAAACCAAAAGGCATACGTCTATAAGCAAAGGTACCAAAAGGGCAAGTAAAGGTGGTATTTTCTTGATCCTCTTTTGATATAGGTATTTGAGAGAAACCAGAATAATCGTCTAGAAAGCAAAAATGTGTATGTTTGGATAATCTTTCTAGCATTTGATCAATGAAAGGTAGAGGGTAATGATCCTTTTTAGTAGCTTTATTTAATTTTTGGAAATCAATTATCATTCTATAACCTGTAACAATTCTTTGTCGGATAAATTCATCTTTATCATTAGGAACAACAGTAATACCTCCCTTCTTAGCGACATAATGGACAGGACTTACCCGCTGACTATCAACAATGGGATAAATTATACCTGCCTCCAGAAGCTTTAGTATTTCTTTTCTTGCCACTTTCATCTTAGGATTTAACCATCGTTGGTGATCAACAACCGGTTTAGCATCTTTTTCCAATTTTATTTTGTGCTGGCATAGAGTGGGACTAATGCCCTTAAGATCATCAAGAGTATATCTAATAGCAGCATGGTGCTTCTTCAGAGTTTTCAATAATTTATCTTCTTCCTGCTTTGAAAGGTTAGCACTAATAATAATAGGATATATCTTCTTTTCATCAAGATAAGCATATTTAAGAGTATCAGGCAATGGTTTAAGCTCAGACACGGGATCACCCTTGGGTGGAGGAAGATCCCCTAGAATTTTGACAGGCAAGTTGTGTTTCAAAATATGTCCATGTTTAAAGAATACTTCATATATTTCCCTTCTTTCATTCATAAACATATGATTTTCATGGTCTAGCAAATATTGTTCTAAAGGATCACTAGGAGGCACATCAATAGAAGCAAGACCAATAATTCCATCTTTACTAGGCAATTCTTTATCATGGGGTTGTCTGCGAAATTTAGCAAAATTAAAATCATGAGACATATCCCCTAAACCAAAAAAAACAATATCCTTTTTGCAGTATATCTTAGCATTAACAGTATTCAAGAAGGGTCTACCAAATATAATGGGACAAAAGTCATCTTGTGGGGAACCAAGAACAAGAAAATCAGTAGGATATTTAACTTTCCCACACAAGACTTCAACATCTCTAACAATCCCAACCAGTGAAATAGTATCTCTATTGGCAAGCTTAATTGTAACATCAATACCTTCTAACTCAGCAGGTGCAGAATCATGCATAATTTCTTCATATAAAGAATGAGGTATGGCACTCACACTAGCACCCATATCACATAAGCCATGATAGCAATGATCTCCTATTTTAACATAAATAACAGGCATGCCTACAACAGGTCTATGTTTATCTTTAGTATCTGGTCTAGCAATTCTAGCAGCTTCATCACTGAAGTAAATAACATGCCCATCAATATTATCAACAAAGAGATCTTTAACCATAGCAATACTAGGTTCAACTTTAATTTGCTCAGAGGGTGTAGGTGTTCTAGTATTACTGTTACGAGCCACAGTTGAGGCTTTAGCACGATCCTTTATTCTAGTAGGGAAAGGTGGTTACTCAATACAAGTGGTAGGAACAATAGGATCAACATTATAAGTGATAGTCTTTTCTTCAACTTTAATAGGTTCAAATACTTTTACTTCAATGGGAGGATGATATTTAAGCCACTTCTCCTTAGGGAGATCAACATGAGTAGTAAAGGATTCACAAAAAGAAGCTACTATATCAGAGTCAAGTCCATATTTAGTGCTAAATTCACGAAAGGCATCGGTATTCATAAAAGATTTAACACAATCAAACTTAGGTGTTATACCTGACTCCTTACCTTCGTCAAGTTCCCAATCTTCAGAGTTGCATTTAATTCTCTCCAATAAATCCCATCTCAATTCAATAGTCTTCATCATAAAAGATCCAGTACAAGAAGTATCGAGCATGGAGCGATTATTGAGAGAAAGCCGAGCATAAAAAATTTGAATAATAATTTCTCTTGATAGCTCATGATTGGGGCATGAATATAACATTGACTTGAGCCTCCCCCAAGATTGGGCGATGCTTTCTCCTTCGCGAGGCCAAAAATTATATATATAATTACGATCATGATGGACCAGATGCATAGGATAAAACTTTTGATGAAATTCCAATTTCAATCGGTTGTAGTTCCGTGATCCAATATCATCAGATAGCCTAAACCATGTCAATGCCTTTCCCTTCAAAGATAAAGGCAAGACCTTCTTCTTGATAACATCCTCGAGAATACCTGCAAGCTTAAATAATCCACAAACTTCATCCACATAGATTACGTGCAAATCGGGATGCAATGTTCCATCTCCTGTAAAAGGATTAGCTAGCAGTTTCTCTATCATACCCGAAGGAATTTCAAAGTAAATATTTTCAGTAGGTTCAGTAGGTTGAGGAGCAACTCTTTGCTCTACTGCTCGGGGTGAAGATACCCCGAACAAGCCCCTCAAAGGATTACTTTCCATAGTAACAAGTGACAGTAAATTTCAGCACACTATATAATTTTTTCCTTAACAAATTCCACCTACCAAAGGCGCTTCACTCCTGCCAACGTGCCAGAAAAGAGTCTTGATTACCCACAAGTATAGGGGATCTATCGTAGTCCTTTTGATAAGTAAGAGTGTCGAACCCAATGAGGAGCACAAGGAAATGATAAGCAGTTTTCAGTAAGGTATTCTCTGCAAGCACTGAAATTATCGGTAACAGATAGTTTTGTGATAAGGTAATTTGTAACGGGTAACAGGTAATAAAAGTAAATAAGGCGCAGCAAGATGGACCAATCCTTTTTGTAGAAAAGGACAAGCCTGGACATATTCTTATATAAAGGAAAGCGCTCCCGAGGACACATGGGAATTATCGTCAAGCTAGTTTTCATCACGTTCATATGATTCACATTCGGTACTTTGATAATTTGATATGTGGGTGGACCGGTGCTTGGGTACTGCCCTTACTTGGACAAGCATCCCACTTATGTTTAACCCCTCTTGCAAGTATTCGCAACTACAAAAGAAGTATTTAGGTAAACCTAACCATAGCACGAAACATATGGATCCAAATCAGCCCCTTGCGAAGCAACGCATAAACTAGGGTTTAAGCTTCTGTCACTCTAGCAACCCATCATCTACTCATTACTTCCCAATGCCTTCCCCTAGGCCCAAACAATGGTGAAGTGTCATGTAGTCGATGTTCACATGACACCACTAGAGGAAAGACAACATACATCTCATCAAAATATCGAACGAATACCAAATTCACATGACTACTTATAGCAAGACTTCTCCCATGTCCTCAGGAACAAACGTAACTACTCACAAAGCATATTCATGTTCATAATCAGAGGGGTATTAATATGCATAAAGGATCTGAACATATGATCTTCCACCAAGTAAACCAACTAACATCAAGTAGAAGGAGTAATCAACACTACTAGCAACCCACAGGTACCAATCTGAGGTTTTGAGACAAAGATTGGATACAAGAGATGAACTAGGGTTTGAGATGAGATGGTGCTGGTGACGATGTTGATGGAGATTGACCCCCTCCCGATGAGAGGATCGATGGTGATGATTTCCCCCTCCCGGAGGGATGTTTCCCCGGTAGAATAGCTCCGCCGGAGCCCTAGATTGGTGTCGCCAAGGTTCCGCCTCGTGGCGGCGGAGTTTCGTCCCGAGAGCTTGCTTATGATTTTTTCCAGGGCGAAAGACTTCATATAGCAAAAGATGGGCACCGAAGGCCTGCCAGGGGCCCCACGAGACAGGGGGGCGCGCCCAGGGGGTAGGGCGCGTCCCCCACCCTCGTGGATGGTGGGTGGCTCCCTCTGGTGCTTCCTTCGCCCAATTTTTTTTATTCTAAAAATGACTCCCGTGGAGTTTCAGGACTTTTGGAGTTGTGCAGAATAGGTCTCTAATATTTTCTCCTTTCCCAGCCAGAATTACAGCTGCCGGCATTCTCCCTCTTCGTGTAAACCTTATAAAATAAGAGAGAATAGGCATAAGTATTGTGACATAATGTGTAATAACAGCTGATAATGCAATAAATATCGATATAAAAGCATGATGCAAAATGGACGTATCAACGTGTCCTGTGAACCTGAGTTTGATACAAATGTTTACCTATTCTGTTGTACTTGTGTGTGAACTTGTTAGTATGTCTACTGTGGGATTTGTGATGTGTGGGTGTCAACGGTACACCTTCTTCCTAAGAAGAATTGCACCTGCTTTGTTAGGGTAGCAACGGCGCATCAGCTCTTTTTAATGTTTTTGCTCTGTCATCCCCCCTCCCCTGCTCAACCCCTGTCGTAATGTTTCCAGCCTCAAAACAAGCATAGTACTGCGTTGTTTTGGGGGCTTGATGAAAGTTTGAGTGCTGGTTTCTGTAGGTTGGCCTGCCCAGCAAATGGGATGCTGGTGCACCACGGATTGGGAGGCTAAAGCTACAAGTTGTATGGTGCAGAGGCAAGTAAAAAACGCCATTGAGATCCATCCACTGAAGAAAAAAATCGCGTCTGATGTGCTTCTTCAGTCGGGTTGCCGACCCCCTCTTTAATCCAGTTTGTTCGGGGATCTAGCTGGTACTATCATTTTTTCCAGAGGGCGAACAAGTATCAGCTAGGCCTAGGTATGTGTAGCCCACAACATACGGAGACAGTGGTTTCAACTTATTTTTTGAGGTCCATACCGGCCTATATATGGGCCTCCCAGCGTAGGTTTTACTTTTTCTTAAAGATCGGCGGCCCAATGTATTTTCTTAATAAAATGCAGATCTCTGTTCTATTTATCTATATATAAGAGTAATAATGATGTGTCCAATTTATGTTTTCCTTCTAACCACATTATATATATTTATATTATTACTATTATGGTATATTTTATAGAGACTTATATATACATTATAAAAACATTCCACATGTTATTAACTTATAAAAGTAAATGTTTAACAGAAGTTGGCAAGGAAAATCCTGGTTGTTTTTGACTCACACGTAGGGAAATCCTGGTGATTGCGTACAAAAGCTTGCGAAGATTTTAAGGACCAATGTAATAATAACGCGCTCATTTTTATTTTGAGTAATAACTTGCTGGTTTGTTAATTATATGTAAAAATGTGTCGCAATGGTTTATTTTTTGATATTACTTGCTCCTTCTAACCTAACATTATATATAGAACGAGCCCAGCTAATTCGTGTATTTCAAGAAAGTGCAAATGGGTTGGGATTTCTTAGAAAATATTAAATGGGTCTCATTGACGCAAAATTATTTGTTCACCCAGCCCAGCAAATGGACTGTACTTTCTAGAAAACATGGGTTAAATATATGCCACATTTTTGCAGGCTGGCATGTGGGACAATAGGTCGAAGCCTACGCAGGGTGTTGTCAACTTGGTCAACAAATGATTATGACATCCACACCCATTGGATTTATATCCAATGGACGGCATGCACCTTCAATCTCTCGTCTTCTTCCTCAAGTGTCGCCGGGACCGCCTGGTCCAGCCTTCGACGGCTAGCGGCTCTGCTTAGCTAGCATCGCTGCGAAGTGCTACCCCACCGCCGACCAGGCTATCCCTCCACCCCTCCACACCTCCTGTTATTCTCCACCGACTGTAGCCCCACGCAGCACCAGAACCAGTTATAACCCTTGTACTCCTCTTAATCTGTGATTCCACTGCCGCGTCTTCCCATCTCCGGGTCATTCCCGTTCGGGGCCTCGCCGTCGTCCACCAGCTCGATGCGCTCGACGCGGCATTCTCAACAAACGAGAGTCATTAGAAGAGGACTGTACATGGAGAGCCTGACGGCTTGGACCCATGAGGTCCATGGTCGCACGCAAGGAAAGTTCCTCCTTATTAAGCTGGAAAAAAATTCCTCCCCCTGACAGCTGGGACCCACTGGCTGTATCTTCGCACGGAAGGAAGTGCCTCCTTGTTATGCAAAAAAACTATTCCTCTCGTTGACAACTGGGACCCATCAGATTTGGTGGCTGACTTGTGGGCCTACTAAGCGGATGTGTACGCAGGGATTTGTCAACTTAATCAACAAATGATTCTAGCAGCTGGACCGTTGGATGTTAATCCAATAGCCGTGCTCCTTCTTCAACCTCTGTTCTTGCTCCTGTCTCCCGTGGGCGGCAGTGCTGCCGCGCACCCGAACCAGTCAAGTTTCCCACTCCTCTCCATCTACGACTCCACCACCGCGTCTTCCCTATCTCCGGGTCGTTCCAGTCTGGAGCCTCGCCGTTGTCCACCGGCCTTGGAGCGATCGGCACGTTGTGGTCAACGTGGTCAACAACCAAGAGTCATCGGAAGATGAATGTACGTGAGAGGCTGACAGTGGGGACGCACCACGCCCATGGATGCATGCATGCAACTGCATCCTTTTTACCCTAAAAGTAATGTTTTCTCCCCCTGATTGCTGGGACCCACCAGCTACATCTTCCCACGCAAGGAAGTGTGTCCTTATTACGCCAAAAAGAATGAATACTACCGTTGACAGCTCGGACCCACCAGCTATATCTTCGCACGCAAGGAAGTGCCTCCTTATTACGCACAAAAAATTGAATACTCCCCCTGCTAACTGGGACCCAGCATAGTGGGAGGCTGACCTATGGGCCTACTAAGTTGACGGGGACGGAGGACTTTGTCAACTTAGTCAATATGAACGATTCTAGCTCCAGTGCCCGTACAATGTCCATCCAACGGCCGTAGTGCTTCTTCAACCTCTGGTCTTCTTGCTCTAGCCGCCCAAACAAGCGTCGGCCGTGCCACCTGCTCCTGCCTCCCATGTCTAGCTGTGTTGCCACTGCTAGCCATGCCATCCCTCTATACTCACCCACACCTCCTGTTATTCTCCAGCGATGGCAGCCTCACACTGTAGCCGAAGGAGTCAACCCACGTACTCCCCTCCGCATGGGCATCCACTGCCGCATCTTCCCCAGCTCCGCGTCATCCCCTTCCTAGGCCTTGCCATCGTCCACCGCCCTGGTGCTCTCGGCGTGGCGCGGTCAACATGGTCAAGGAATGACTTCCATCAGAAGAGTACTATATGTGGAGAGGCTGGCAGCTGGGTCCACGGCAGCAGCAAGGAAGTGCCTCCTTATTACGTGGAAAATAATGATTCCTCCACCTGACAGAAGGGACCCACCGGATGGGCCACCGTATTTCACGAAAAAACGTTTCCCCCCTGACTGCTGGGACCCACCAGCTACATCTTCGCATGCAAGGAAGTGCCTGACAGTCGGGACCCACCTGGTCGAAGCGTATGTAGCATTGTCATTCTGGTCACGAACGTGTATGGCACATGTTGGTCGATGTAGAGGCGCGCACGTGTTGTAGTAGAGGTGTGCACGTGTCATAGTAGAGGCGCGCACGTAGCATGTACACGTACGTACATCGTCCAGGGTGCAAGAAAGAAAATACGACCACGTACGTACATACGGGTGGGGTCTCGAACGCCTACTCGTGCATACCTACGGCCAGGGCTCATGTACATGGCTAGGTCGGAAACGAGAAGTTGTGCCTTTGTCGTGTTCGTGGGGAGGCAACTGGCTGGGTCGGAACGGAATGCGTCGTCATGTTCATCGGGAGCCAACCAGCTTGGACGGAACAACCAATGGAAACGAGGCCTGGCGTACCGCAGAACGAAGGAAACGGCCTTGTGTTCGACTGGCCACAGTCGAAACGGAATCCTGTTCATCGGGAGGAGGCTGGCGTACCGCAAACGGAGGAAACAGACCTCCTATGGTCGAAACGGGGTCCTGTTGATCGGGAGGTGTGTGGCGTACCGCAAAACGGAGGAAACGGACTTGTGTTGGAGCGCTACGGTCGAAACGGGGGTCCTGTTCATCGGGAGGGGTGTGGCGTACCGCAAAACGGGACTCCATGGGATACTGTTCATCTCCACCGTCGACCTTCTCCAGCCCCCACGGACTACTGTTCATCCAAGGTCGACCTCCTCCAGCCTCCACCTGTGACTGTTCATCCACGGGCTCCTGTTCATCCAGCCTCCACCACGCGCTGCTCCGTCGGCTACTGTTCAACCAGTCCTCTCCACGGGGTCCTGTTCAACCACCCCTCCACGCGCTACTGTTCATCCAGCCCTCCACCGGCTACTGTTCAACCAGCCCTCCACGGGGAATTGTTCATCCATCCCTCCATGGTGTCGTGTTCATCCACCCCTCCACGGGGTCCTGTTCATCCACCGGCTCGATCGATCAGGGTACTGTTCATCCAGCGGCAAC